>NC_057804.1:277200929-277286907 GCF_018294505.1 Triticum aestivum | reverse complement strand
CACCACATAAAGGGCTTTAAAAGAAATGCCACAGTCGGGCGTCTGAGCGACACCACATAAAGGGCTTTAAAAGAAATGCCACAGTCGGGCGTCTGAGCGACACCACATAAAGGGCTTTAAAAGAAACAATCATAATGAATATCCCGGAGGTAGAATCATCCCAGAGATACTCGGTAATAACAATAATATCACGGGTTAGTCAACAATAATAATAATCATAGATATCACAAATCACGAGTAGTAATTCCAGTTCCTGGTTAACCGTTTCACCTCCGAAGACCGACACTAAGACCGACACCTGACCCATCCCAGACTGTAATCCTTAACCATGGACACGGCTATTCGAATAGGTTTATTCTCTGCAGAGGGTGTACTCTTTACCCACGAGTAACGGATTTCTTTAGTCCATCGGGACTAATTCCATCTACGGTCTGTTTGTTGAAAACACACCTAACTTGCACACACCAGCTTATCACACACGTGTCTGGAATCACCCACGACACCTGTTAAGCAAACTCTAAGTGGGGAGGCTACAACCTCGCGTAGCATGGGATCAAACTTATATCGCGCGCTCTAAGGGGTGGCCTCCCCTCTCGGTCCCAACCAGAAACACCCATGCCCCCGGACTAGGTGGCCTTCCTACCAGCTACAACCGGTATCATCCACCCTGGCCTCTCTGTACGGTGTGTGCTAGAAAGAGGTTGACAACTTATTGAACCGTACTCTACTTGCTGTAGAGACGAGTGGTAGTACGAAACAAGTATGGGGGTTACTGGAACAAGACTCGATCTACGGTCGACTTAGGAGGTTTAAGTATTCCCTGCATGATTAGCGTGACGAATATATTTCAACCAATACAATCAACACTCATTATATCTTACCATGCCATACCGGACATAACCGTCCCGACGGTGACCGGCGACAAACTCATGCCTACCCAAGGCAGAGGTTTTCCCGGTTCCTACCGGTATGCATGCAAGGCACATGAGGATGATTATCATCACAAGTGTGTTCATTTCCAACAGCATGGAAATCAATAACATGCACCCATGCATATGATCATATCACATGAAATAACAAGTCCTTCGAAATGCGGTGGTGTTATAAATGCATCAATGATCACATCAAAAATATTATGCTGGGGTTCAGAATGCTTGCCTTCAATGTGTGGAAAGGCAGGGTGCTCTCCAAACTTTTGAAAGTTTTCTTCTCTTTCCCCAAAATCCTATTTGAAAATATATTTGAATTAACACATATTTCAAGAACAGAACCAAAATGTTGTTTGAAAATTTTTCAAATAAATCTTAAAATAAACTAGACCAAATTTGAGGAAGGTAGGAAAAAGAATCAACTCATTTGGAGTTATATTTAAAAAGTTATAGCCAGTCAAAGTTCTGGTCATTATCTGTTTTTAAATTAAAACAGAAAAGAAAACGTTTTGAAGAGATTACGCTTTCGCGCAGAGAAGACGTATTACGGGTATGACGCCTCCACTTACTCCAGTGTGGACGGCGCGGGGTCGCTGACAGTGGGTCCAGGGGCCCACTGGTCAGGTTTGACCAGTCGCCGCGCGGCGTCTCCCTCCTCTGCCCGAGCGGAGCAGGGCTCCGGCGATCGTCGCCGGCGTTTGGCTGTTCCTCTCGGGCCCCCGAGGGTAGGGATGGATCCGCACGGCTAGGGCGGTTCTCCCGGTGGTTGTAGGGTCGCCGGAGATGGAGGAAATCGCCGGCGGCGAGCTCCGCGGCGGAGGGAAGCTTCGGTGACAAAGTGATTTGTTGGCGGCGATGGCTCCCGATCAAAATTAAGTAGGGGGTTGGGTTCACAGGGGAATGAGGAAGTTACTGGCGAAGAGAACGGAGAGGGGGAGGTACTGGAGGTGCCGGATTGGCCGGGGCGGTGGCGGCGGCAGGAGTTGCCGGAGATGAGGAAGGAGGCCTCCCCGGGTCGAATGCGAGGCAGGGGAGCGCCGTGAGGGTAGCATGAGGTCGCCTGCGTGCTCGGGGAGGCTCGGGGGCCTCCATTTATAGCTCGCCGAGGTCGGTTCCACGGCGGTGGATAAGGGCGGCCGGGGAACCGTCGTTCTGTAGCAGCAGGGCATCGTGGCGGCGACGAGCGCTAGAGGACACACTCGCGGATGAGCACGCGCTGTTCCAGGGGCCAGGTGGCGAGCGTGAGAGGCTTTGGCGGCGCCGACATGGGCAGAGGCTGCCGGGCGGCGGCGGCGGCTAGCGCTTGGCCTGCCGGGCGCGGCGGGGGCTGCTTGGCGCGTTGCTGCGAGGAGGGGAGCGCGTGGCGTGGTGCTGCAGAGCGAGCCAAAGCCGTGGGGCCAGCGTGTCGGCTCGGGCGCGTGGCTGCAATTGGCGCGCTCTGGGCACGTCTAGTGCACGCACACCTGATGTTCGACACAATGCCGCGGCATGTTACAGGTCGCAGGTGAGGGTGGGGTTTACCAGATCGAGGTTAGGAGCAACGGGAAGTCTAGTGGACATGCTAGTTTGATCAACGGTGCAAGCTCACAGTGCAATGCCACAATTCATGTCAAAACAGAACATGTCCGCAGGGTGTTTGACAAAATGCCAATGGCACTTAGGCAAGTCTTGGGGTAGCCAAAAACTTCCAGGTTGGGGTCTCTTTAGACGCAAGAGAGAGTGGTGTGGTTATTTGGACAAAAGGGGAAACTTGCTAGTGCAAGTTTTGCAAAACTACATTTCTGGACAGGAAATAAATAGCATTATTTCATGAACCAAAATGATCCAAATGGTGCATCCTCCTGGACTTAAGGGTTTAACATGGAGGATTACAAGTAGGAGAAATAATCAAGGGTATAGGAGCAACTAAAATGGTGGTTGCTGTGCAAATCATCAAGTTGGTCCAGAATAGAAATGAGGTTGATCCACTCAATATTTTCAAAGAACAACCCTGGATTTTTGCACAAAGTGGAATAATAGGCTCCTACTGACCTCCCTTAATTTTGGTAGAAGTTTTAAAGAATTATTTAAAAGGGTTGCAGTGCAAAATGCACTCTGGACCAGAGAAGAAAAATTGAGTGTAGGGCTAAAAATATTTCATGAATGAAATATATCTTTGCATAAAAGTGGTTTAAAAACATCACATGACATCTCCAAATTTTTGTGGAAATTTTAAGTGAATCTATCAAATGGTTGTAGTTCAAATATGGCCATTTAACCTTGAAAAACTATTTTCAAGAAAGTAAAGATCAAGCAATTATTTTAGTTAATTAGTTACACTGATAAAAGGAACATTTTTCTTGAGAGGTTAAACAAGTCCAATAACATATTTGAAAAGTTTTCTCTTTGGGAAAAACTCATTATAACTGGGATGGAAATGATTTAAAAATCAAAATGGAGCTCAGAAATCCAAGATTTTAATTCCTGGCAAAAAATTTAATTTAATAAAACAAGGCCAAAATTTTTGGGGTGTCACAATACTATCCCCCTAAAGAAAAATCTCGTCCTCGAGATTTGCTAAAAGCGGTGTTAAGAAAATATTTACGCAATAATGATGTGGCTACAGTGAGAGGGCAATAAGTGGTGAAAAACCACAGTGTGAAAAACTGGTGCCGCGTGGAAAAGTCTATGGTCCGGGACAAAAACGGGCGATTTCTACGCTGGATATAAATTTAGGATAACTCCTAAATTTAGATATACGCTGGTCGTACCCGAGAGCACAGTGCTCTCTCTGGCCGACAGGTGGACCCGGGGCCCACTGTCAGCCTCTTCTTCTCCCACTGGCTCTTCCTTCTACCTCTGGCTCTCTCTTCCTCCTCTCTCCCGCGCGCTTTCTCGCGCTTTCTCCACCGGCGATGCCTAATGCGTAGGGCATCTAGGCCGTATCGTGGTAGTGCGCGGCGTGCTAGCTGCCGGTGCAGCGTGCACTCACCTCGCGGGCCAGCGCGCTGTCGGCACTGCTCGCGGATTCGACTCCGAACATCGGCGATCGGCGACGAGCGGCGTTGGTGGACTTCGCCCACCGTACACCGAGCTCGAGCTATAAAAACGGCCGGGGTGACTCTCTCTTCTTCCTCACTTCTGGCCTCACTTCTCCTCTTCCTTGTTTCTCCATTACTGCTTACAGAAGCTTGGGTGAGGCTCTAATGGCGGAGGCGATGCCGGACTGGTTTGTGATCCTGATATGCGGAGGGCTGGCGACGCTGCTGGGGCTCTCTGTGCTCCTGTGCACGATAATCTTCAACGAGTATCACGATGCTGCGGCTCGGGTGTTGGTTCTCCGCGGTGGTGGTGATCATGAGGAGTAGATGGAGTGTGTCGGGTGCTAACTGTTGTTAGGGGGTGATTAGCTGGATGTAACACCGTTGCAAAATTTTGCAAACAGTGTATGTGTCCGAATGATTATGGTTGTGAGTCTTCTCGTGGTGCTGAGTGAAATTAAATAATCCACGTCGTGAGAAAGTGTAGATGTAGCAACTCAGGGAAAAGAAAATCTCACTCCAGGGTTTTGCGAGGGAAAAACAGTTAATTTAAAGGAGCATAAACCACAACAAAAACTACACACATTAGCAGAAGCCAAATAATTGACTCGTCGTACAAACTCAGGGTATTACGCATTAGTCATACACATAAATATAAATGCTGCAAAAACAAATACAGTAGTGACGTCTAAAAAGAAAACGGTAACTGGACGGGGTCCTGATAAAATGTCTCTGGTAAAGGAATACATTCCTCTTCTATTGGAGGAAGTGGATTGACCAGTCGATGTATGCGTCTCTCCGGGTCGGGTCTCAGTGGTCTGCCGATGGCAATCTAGGGATTTAAAACTGTGAGGCTCTGGAGATAATCCATCACTCGCTGGTTCAAATGCTCTTGAGCAATGATGTACTGGATAAGGTTGGCCAGAACTGGGTCTCTCTCAATACGTCCACTGGGAAAAGATGTTACTTCTCCGGGTGCTGCGCGACTCGGAAAGTAATAATATCCTCGTTCGCGGGCATAGGGTACTGTGGATCGAAGACGAGCAATCGCTTCTTTCGCAGCAGCCTCTATGGCCAAGTGTGGGGTTGGCATAGATTTCCCCACGAAGGAAACTTCTATTGGATCTTGATTGGGGTCTACAGGAGGGATATGCACTGCTGCCCAATATTCCGAGGTGGATGGGGTGATCCTTGATTTGAACAGCTCGTACTGAGGTGGTTGGGTAGAACCCATGGTACTGCGGGTAAAATCCCACAATATTTTGACAAAGCTACCTGGGGTTGCATCTGGGGTTCTGAGATGAATGCTGGGGTTCGGCATGACAGGAAAAAAGCGTGAGTGTGGTGCACAAGGTGGGGGTTGCTGGGTAAGGTCACAAGGTGGCCTTTATATAGCAATGGAGCTGGATCGTTTTACCGTGGTGAAAGGTAAAAATTTGCCAGCTTAGCTCCAAAGGTCGGGTCAGTGTCAGAGATACACATATCTCATAAAGAGACGTGTTACTGTGGTTGTCGTCGGGTTGGTTTTGGTAGTTGTGCCTGGAAAAATATGCAGCTATGCGCTGACCAAATATGCAAGGCTACTATTAAGACAGAGGCACAACGACAGGCTGCGTTAATATACACGGTCGCGTGATTACAAAGCGAGGATACATTGAGGCTCGGTACTACTCATACGGCTTAGTCTACCTCGTTTATGTCTAAACGGGCGTGCCTGGTGGATGTCGAGGCTTCTCCACGTGTCTCTCTGCCGGGATTAGTCAGAGATGGCGGGGGAACTGCGGGGTCAGGGTAGTGATGATGACCATCGCGGGGATTGTTGGACACAACCCCATTGGAGTGTGCTCCCAAAATGCGACGAAGCACCTCTGGGGTTATCGCAGCACCTTGGCCGATGGCTGGAGCAGATCTTGGGGTCTCGATCGGTTGTCCAAACAGCACGACTGGGTTGTCGGCGTTGGGCTCGTTTTCTCCTCTCGCCGGGGCTCGACGAACCAGCTCTCCAGGAGCTGCGATTAGATCAATAGTGATCTGGTCGAACAGTGCCTCCAGTGCACTTACATAGCGCACTAGGTGCAACAATGTGGGGTCCATCTCATGATCTCCGTTGGCAACTTGGGGTGGTCTACCATATCCTTCACGTCTGGGGTAGTAGTGGAACGAGCGACAGTTAACTCTGGGCGACAAGTGCCTGAGATGAACTATAGCCTCTCAAGCGGCTAGCTGGATGGCTTGTGGCTCAAAGGAAGTTGTCCTTCCGGTGAACCTGTAGGGGCGCTCGGGTGCTAGACTCCTACCGTAAATGTGCACAGTGGCCCAGAATTGACGGTCTTCACCGCTCATGGGTCCTTGATACACAACATATTCTGGTGGCTCCTCTAATGCATAGGCACGACGGGTGAGGTTTGCGAGGATGGTCACAAAACCTCCAAGGTTGGTTGCGGTGGTTTTGTTGTGCATGACAGGGCCAGGCATTGTGGCTCGGTAGCGGCTGTGCTGTGCTGGGTTGAGGCTAGCGTGCCCTTTTTATAAGAAAAAGGGGACGGAGTCTTCCTTCGCACGCTTGCGAGAAAGGACTATTTTGGGGCTGGTCACTGGCGCATGAGCGACAGGTTAGGTTGATAGGTTGGGCACCGACTGCCAAAAGGTGTTGGGTCACTGTGTGGCTATCTTCCACGAGAAGCTTGGCTGGTGTTTGGCTAAGGTCTAGTGGGTTGGTTTGCCTAAGTTTATTGACCTGGCTAAGATAGGATTAGCCAATGGTCAGCCTGGCTCTGATACCAAGCCTGTCACGACCGGTTTTCCGGGTAATAAATTTCCAGAAAAGACCGTCGTGCTCATCAGCCCCAGGATTACTGTTAGCTGATGAGGTTCCAACTTGATACATAAATTCCAAGCAAAATATAAAATATGTAGTACAAGACCATTTTGGCCTGTGAGTACAGCAAATGGTTTCTAGTGGTTGATGGCGGAAGCGGGTTGTGAAACATCAGTGTCTATGAGACTCCATTTCCCACGGGAACAGCTGACCAGGTTAATTCCTATCTTCGCGAGGCCGCTATCTCCATTGTGTGGGTTCCGGGGCTGGCATCGCGTCGCTCCTCTCCGTGCAAGAAAATCTGGCCAAGACAATAGCCAGGGACAAGCCAGTGAGTACTTTGAATGTACTCGCAAACATTATGAACACAGGTATAATATAACAATGATGTGCTGAAAACATTTTATGCTCATGACGTCAGTCACAATAGATAAATGAAACTCTGATGCGTGCAAGCAAGTTATTTATAAAATTGCAATAACAAGGTAGTATAAAAACTTATGAAACAAATAACAAGTACTGCCACAGTCGGGCGTCTGAGCGACGCCACATAAAGGGCTTTAAAAGAAATGCCACAGTTGGGCGTCTGAGCGACGCCACATAAAGGGCTTTAAAAGAAATGCCACAGTCGGGCGTCTGAGCGACGCCACATAAAGGGCTTTAAAAGAAATGCCACAGTCGGGCGTCTGAGCGACACCACATAAAGGGCTTTAAAAGAAATGCCACAGTCGGGCGTCTGAGCGACACCACATAAAGGGCTTTAAAAGAAATGCCACAGTCGGGCGTCTGAGCGACACCACATAAAGGGCTTTAAAAGAAATGCCACAGTCGGGCGTCTGAGCGACACCACATAAAGGGCTTTAAAAGAAACAATCATAATGAATATCCCGGAGGTAGAATCATCGCAGAGATACTCGGTAATAACAATAATATCACGGGTTAGTCAACAATAATAATAATCATAGATATCACAAATCACGAGTAGTAATTCCAGTTCCTAGTTAACCGTCTCACCTCCGAAGACCGACACTAAGACCAACACCTGACCCATCCCAGACTGTAATCCTTAACCATGGACACGGCTATTCGAATAGGTTTATTCTCTGCAGAGGGTGTACTCTTTACCCACGAGTAACGGATTTCTTTAGTCCATCGGGACTAATTCCATCTACGATCTTTTTGTTGAAAACACACCTAACTTGCACACACCAGCTTATCACACACGTGTCTGGAATCACCCACGACACCTGTTAAGCAAACTCTAAGTGGGGAGGCTACAACCTCGCGTAGCATGGGATCAAACTTATATCACGCGCTCTAAGGGGTGGCCTCCCTTCTCGGTCCCAACCGGAAACACCCATGCCCCCGGACCAGGTGGCCTTCCTACCAGCTACAACCGGTATCATCCACCCTGGCCTCTCTGTACGGTGTGTGCTAGAAAGAGGTTGACAACTTACTGAACCATACTCTACTTGCTGTAGAGACGAGTGGTAGTACGAAACAAGTATGGGGGTTATTGGAACAAGACTCGATCTACGGTCGACTCAGGAGGTTATAGTATTCCCTGCATGATTAGCATGACGAATATATTTCAACCAATACAATCAACACTCATTATATCTTACCATGCCATACCGGAGATAACCGTCCCGACGGTGACCGGTGACAAACTCATGCCTACCCAAGGCAGAGGTTTTCCCGGTTCCTACCGGTATGCATGCAAGGCACATGAGGATGATTATCATCACAAGTGTGTTCATTTCCAACAGCATGGAAATCAATAACATGCACCCATGCATATGATCATATCACATGAAATAACAAGTCCTTCGAAATGCGGTGGTGTTATAAATGCATCAATGATCACATCAAAAATATTATGCCGGGGTTCAGAATGCTTGCCTTCAATGTGTGGAAAGGCAGGGTGCTCTCCAAACTTTTGAAAGTTTTCTTCTCTTTCCCCAAAATCCTATTTGAAAATATATTTGAATTAACACATATTTCAAAAACAGAACCAAAATGTTGTTTGAAATTTTTTCAAATAAATCTTAAAATAAACTAGACCAAATTTGAGGAAGGTAGGAAAAAGAATCAACTCATTTGGAGTTATATTTAAAAAGTTATAGCCAGTCAAAGTTCTGGTCAATATCTGTTTTTAAATTAAAACAGAAAAGAAAACGTTTTGAAGAGATTACGCTTTCGCGCAGAGAAGACGTATTACGTGTATGATGCCTCCACTTACTCCAGCATGGACGGCGCGGGGTCGCTGACAGTGGGTCCAGGGGCCCACTGGTCAGGTTGGACCAGTCGCCACGCGGCGTCTCCCTCCTCTGCCCGAGCGGAGCGGGGCTCCGGCGATCGTCGCCGGCGTTTGGCTGTTCCTCGCGGGCCCCCGAGGGTAGGTATGGATCCACACGGCTGGGGCGGTTCTCCCGGTGGTCGTAGGGTCGCCGGAGGTGGAGGAAATCGCCGGCGGCGAGCTCCGCGGCGGAGGGAAGCTTTGGTGACAAAGTGATTTGTTGGCGGCGATGGCTCCCGATCAAAATTAAGTAGGGGGTTGGGTTCACAGGGGAATGAGGAAGTTACTGGCGAAGAGAACGGAGAGGGGGAGGTACTGGAGGTGCCGGATTGGCCGGGGCGGTGGCGGCGGCAGGAGTTGCCGGAGATGAGGAAGGAGGCCTCCCCGGGTCGAATGCGAGGCAGGGGAGCGCCGTGGGGGTAGCATGAGGTCGCCTGCGTGCTCGGGGAGGCTCGGGGGCCTCCATTTATAGCTCGCCGAGGTCGGTTCCGCGGCGGTGGATAAGGGCGGCCGGCGAACCGTCGTTCTGTAGCAGCAGGGCATCGTGGCGGCGACGAGCGCTAGAGGACACACTCGCGGATGAGCACGCGCTGTTCCAGGGGCCAGGTGGCGAGCGTGAGAGGCTTTGGCGGCGCCGACATGGGCAGAGGCTGCCGGGCGGCGTCGGCGGCTAGCTCTTGGCCTGCCGGGCGCAGCGGGGGCTGCTTGGCGCGTTGCTGCGAGGAGGGGAGCGCGTGGCGTGGTGCTGCAGAGCGGGCCAAAGCCGTCGGGCCAACGTGTCGGCTCGGGCGCGTGGCTGCAATTGGCGCGCTCTGGGCGCGTCCAGTGCACGCACACCAGATGTTCGACACAATGCCGCGGCATGTTACAGGTCGCAGGTGAGGGTGGGGTTTACCAGATCGAGGTCAGGAGCAACGGGGAGTCTAGTGGACATGCTAGTTTGATCAACGGTGCAAGCTCACAGTGCAATGCCACAATTCATGTCAAAACAGAACATGTCCGCAGGGTGTTTGACAAAATGCTAATGGCACTTAGGCAAGTCTTGGGGTGGCCAAAAACTTCCAGGTTGGGGTCTCTTTAGACGCAAGAGAGAGTGGTGTGGTTATTTGGACAAAAGGGGAAACTTGCTAGTGCAAGTTTTGCAAAACTACATTTCTGGACAGGAAATAAATAGCATTATTTCATGAACCAAAATGATCCAAATGGTGCATGCTCCTGGACTTAAGGGTTTAACATGGAGGATTACAAGTAGGAGAAATAATCAAGGGTATAGGAGCAACTAAAATGGTGGTTGCTGTGCAAATCATCAAGTTGGTCCAGAATAGAAATGAGGTTGATCCACTCAATATTTTCATAGAACAACCCTGGATTTTTGCACAAAGTGGAATAATAGGCTCCTACTGACCTCCCTTAATTTTGGTAGAAGTTTTAAAGAATTATTTAAAAGGGTTGCAGTGCAAAATGCACTCTGGACCAGAGAAGAAAAATTGAGTGTAGGGCTAAAAATATTTCATGAATGAAATATATCTTTGCATAAAAGTGGTTTAAAAACATCACATGACATCTCCAAATTTTTGTGGAAATTTTAAGTGAATCTATCAAATGGTTGTAGTTCAAATATGGCCATTTAACCTTGAAAAACTATTTTCAAGAAAGTAAAGATCAGGCAATTATTTTAGTTAATTAGTTACACTGATAAAAGGAAAGTTTTTCTTGAGAGGTTAAACAAGTCCAATAACATATTTGAAAAATTTTCTCTTTGGGAAAAACTCATTATAACTGGGAAGGAAATGATTTAAAAATCAATATGGAGCTCAGAAATCCAAGGTTTTAATTCCTGGCAAAAATTTTAATTTAATAAAACAAGGCCAAAAATTTTGGGGTGTCACAGATAAATCAGGCAGCCCCCAGGTGCATTGAGAGGTCACCTCACCAAAGATTAGCTCCAGAAAATTTCTCCACATGCCAAAATCATTTCCTCGAGCACCTGGCATGCACTGTTGCTGTTCAAATTCAGAAAGTTCAGACTTTTAGTGTTCCTGTTTCGCTGTCAGTGTCGTTTTCTTCAGAGCACGTCGTCGATCTCGCCAGTAACTGCAGTGTCGCCTTGCTCCCTGTTCCCCCTCCTTATCCAGAGCGCCGCATGATCATTTGGACGGGCACCATTGTTGGTGGTGACGTGTCTCGATGACGCCGGCAGCTTCTGCGGTGGCAGAGCCACCCATGGCGGCCAGCAGGGGAAAGCACCACCTTTCGGTGCCGTCCAGCACCGACCAAGCCACCCGAAGCCTCCGCGTGGCTGTCTGCTTGCCTGTGCACGCTGTGGCACCATCGCCGTGGCCTGAGCAGCGCAAAGCATGCTCTCTACCGCCAACGAGCTCCGTGCGTCGTTCCATCGGGAACTTGGAGTATCAACCACGGCAGGCTAAACTTAGCACTTAAACGGAACCAGTAGACCCTCATGGTGATGCCTAGCCCCCTAAACCACCTGACCAACCACTGCCCCGCCATAATCGTCACCAGAGTTATTCCGTTCATGGCCACCGCCTCGGACCAGCTATAAAAGGAGCCCTCAAGCTCGTTCTCGACCGCGCGCCACACCTCCACCTCACCAGAGCCCCACCTAGCCACTAGAAGGACCCCGAGGAGGTCTCCTTCCTCCACTCCGGCCGCCCTGATCCGCCTCGGGCTCCGGCTTGATTCACTCATGTGAGACCATCCCCGCCTCCCAAACCGCGTCAGCAGCCCTCTAGTGCACCCAGTGCTCTAACCCGAGCCCCAATTCGACCTTTGCAGCCCTCCTCGGCAAGATCCACCAACACCCGAACCACCGTCCGCCGGAGTTGAGGCCGCCATCGATGTGGTGCTCGCCGACGACCAACTCCACCACCCACAGGTGCGGAAGGACCCAAGGAACCCGTAGGTACCCTCCTTTCTCCCTACCTCGCCGTGGATCGCCGCCGGCGACCACCGCAGCCTTCGGGCGCCGGTGACTCTGTTTCAGCGTTTAAACCCGACGGGTGGGACCCCCCCTCAGCTTTTTCCTTTTTTGAAACGTTTTCTGAAAACGCCTTCGGGTAAAATACGCCTTCTAAAACGAAACGTTTTTCTGCCTTTTTCCGTTATACCCCCTGGAAACTTTCTGTTTCATTACAAATAAGTCCCTGGGCTAAAACTTTAATAACTTTTAAACAGAAAATGATTTTTGATTGATTCTTTTTCTGTCATCTTTATTTTTCTGTCTAGTTTTTTACCATATTTATTTGAAAAATATTTGGAACAATTTTTTGTGCACATACAGTATTTACGTTAGTACGTACTTTCTTTATACCGTAGATACCGGAGGAGGTGACGGAACCGCGAACTTCACCGAGCTAGACTCCGACTACTCCGAACCAGGCAAGCATGTTTGAACATTTGATATGATGAGTGTTTTTCATGTTTGCTTGAGTAGTTATTTCATGGCATGTTTATATGAATATTTGTAAGTGTTATATTGCATGCAAAGCTAATACAAGTGAGCTTCGAAACTCGATGGGTTATTTTATGTGAGTTTACATGATCATGTGGTGACATGAAAGGTGGTAAGATGGTATTGTTGAAGCATGCCAGTCTTAGGCCAAACCATTTAACTCCAGTGTTAACGTGGAGCAAGTCACATTACCATCCATTTCCTTTTGGCTACCATATGTTTTCTACAAAGAATATGGTTTAGTAAGTTGCAAACCTCTTTCCTAGTACACACCAAGTAGAGAGGCCGTGATGAGGGTTCCATGGCCCTGGATTAAATCCATTCATTCGGTCAGGGGGCATGGGTGTTTCCGGTTGGGACCGAGAGGGGGGCACCCCTTAGAGCGCGCGATATAAATTTGATCCCATGCTACTCGAGGTTGTGGCCTCCCCGTCTCAAAGTTTTTCTTGAACGTTGCCTAGGGTGATTCCTGGCATTGGGAGGTGGAATGGGTGTGTACTGGTTAGATGTGTTTCTTCTGAAATTCCGTAAACGGAACTAGTCCCCCGTGACTACTCAAATCCGTTGGTTGTGGTTAAATAGTACAAACTCTGCAGAGTCAAAATCATTCGAGTAACCGTATCTATGATCAAGGACCGTGTCAACTTGTCTTGTCAGTCTCAGCGTCAGTCTCAGTATAATATCCGGTGAATAAACATGAGTGTTAAATCCGGCTGAATGATTACTCCTGTGGACGGACTAACCTGTTTATTATTATGTACTGAGTATTTGCTTGGAGTGATTTAACTTCATGAATTTATTGAATACGAATGATGAAATATAAGCCCTTTATGTGATGTCGCTCAAACGTTCGACTGTGCACTCTTGTTATTTACTTTCGATATAAGCCCTTTATGAGATGTCGCTCAGACGTCCGACTGTGGCACCTTTGTTATTTACTTTCGACATAAGCCCTTTACATGATGTCCCTCAGACGTCCGACTGTTGCATCACTGTTATTTATTTTCATTATAACCCCTTTCCGAGATGTCACATAGACGTCTGACTGTTGCATGCACTGTCATTTCCATTCAATATAAGCCCTTTATGTGGCGTCACTCAGACGCCCGACTGCGGCATGTTAAATTATTTTTACCTTTCGAGGCGTCGCTTAAGACACCCGATTGGTTTTCAGTTATTTTATTGGGATTTCGGGAGGACTACCGCCTGACTTCCTTTTTATTTAACATGCCGTGAAAAAATTATTATTTGAGTGTGCATTGCTAACTGCTCATGGTGCATCATGTTTGCATTTGTTATATCTTATGTCCGAACTGTCTTGCGAGTACATTCAAAGTACTCACCTGGCTTGTTGATTTGGCCAGATGTCGACGAAGGCGGTCTTATGGATGAAGAGTACGATAGCGAGTCCGACGCCTAGAGGAGTCCCAGTCAGTCCCGTGCGATCCTGGAATTGGTCACTTGTATCATATACGCTTCCGCTACCCGAATAAAATCATCGAGCCTCACTTCGACGCTCGATGAGCTGCAAGATTAGGAGTCATATCACCCACTTCACTGTGACATATCCACCACTACTTCTATTTCGAGTCAGTAGTATGCCACCACACCCTCGTGTCATGTCCGCCCTTATGTATAATATTGGCGTGCTTGTAAAAAAATGTTGAGCAACCTCAGCTCAACCCTGTATAATATTTAGTACTACTGGATTTCTGTATCAAGGATTTGACTACCAGTAAGGAGGTTTTCCCTATACTAGTTTATATAAAGGTCGGTTTCTCAATAAGCTTTTATTGGAAAACCGGTCGTGACACGACGGCGGCGCTCGGTTTAGGAGGGGAGGGGATCTGGAGAGAGAGGGAGAGAGCGGAGAGGGCGAGGGGAGTGGGTGGAGGTAGGTGGGGAAGAACCCGAGGAGCCGGAGGGGGGGCTCTTATCCATCCGCGGCGTTGCCGGCGAGGTGGTCGGGCAGCGACGAGTCGCTATAGCAGCGCGCACCGAGGGAACAGGAAGGAGGGGAGAGCGACCGGGGAGGGGGCGTGGGCCGGCCTAGCTGGGCCAGCTAGCGCGGGTGGGCCAAAGCCCAAGTGGGGTAGGGGCTTTCTCTCCCCTCTGCTTTTTCCTTTCCTCCTTTTCTTTTCTTTTCTCTTTTTTGTAGCTTTTGCTTTTGCTTTTAGCCACTATTGACTTTGCAAAATTATGCCACTGGCCAAAACAATTTCAAATAATTATTGGGCACTGCCAAAAAAAGATTGTGAGGCTTTAGAAATACTTTGCCATTTTTATAAATTAAAAAGGCATTTAATTTATTGCTTAGGTCACTGTTTTAAGTAGTTTAGACCACACAAACACTTTGCAAAAATGTTGGTTCACCACCAATATTACTTGTGGATTATTTGGCACATGATGAACATTTTAGTTTTCATGTTTGAGCAATTTTGAATTTCACTCAGAAATTGAAATGGAATTCAACTGGAATTTGAAATGGAATATTGATTAAATTCACTAAGCACTGTTATAGCAAAATGATTAGCTTGATCTTAGGGATTACCGTAGCATCATTACACCGGGGTGTTACAGCCTTCATGCTTCCCGTCTTCTTGGGCCCTTGAATGTCCCGAATGTGGAGCACCCTCTCACGATCCCAATGGCTTAAGGGTGCTTCACCACATTCAATAGGTAGGGGTTGATGACCTTCTTGGAAGAGCTTGGTGGAGCCATGGCGATCTAGATCTGTCAGAAAAATAACACGAAACAAGAATCGATGATACTTCTGCGATGCGGTGGACAAAATGTCTGGGGTATATATAAATAATTTTTATCTTGCAAAACAAGTATAACAGAAGAAAATAGAGTCGGGAAGCCTCTCGACGGGCCCACCACCCACCAGGGCACGCCTTGGGGGGGGGGGGGTAGGCGCGCCTTGGTGCCTTGTAGGCACATGGGTGGCCTCCTCGGGTGTTTCTTATTTTTTGTATTTTTTCTAATATTCCAAAAACTAACAGAAGTAATTTTATGGAATTTTTGGAGTTGGTTTACTTACCATATCATGTACCTCTTCCTTTTCAAAGTTCTGGAGTGTTCTGGAAGGACTCTTTTATGTATACCTCAAGTGTCATAGTTTGAATAATGTTAGTTTCGACAATAATAGGCCTACTTGAAATATAATGCTTAGTTGTTTGTCCATTGACCACCTTCTGATCAGTGCCTTCGGCATTATTGATCTTAATAGCTCCATATTGGAAAACTTCTTCAATGATATATGGTCGTTCCCATTTGGAGAGAAGTTTTCCTGCAAAAAAACTAAAACGAGAATTGTACAATGGAACATACTCACCCACTTTGAATTCTCGTTTTTGGATTCTTTTGTCATGCCATCTTTAAACTTTTTATTTAAACAATTTGGCATTTTCATAAGCTTGGGTTCTCCATTCATCTTGTGAGCTAATATCAAATAACCTATTTTCACCGGCAAGTTTGAAATCATAATTGAGTTCTTTAATTTCCCAATATGTTTTATATTATAAGTCAAGAGGTAAATGACATGCTTTTCCATAAACCATTTTATATGGAGACATACCCATAGGATTTTTATAAGCAGTTCTATAAGCCCATAATGCAGTGTCAAGTTTGTTAGACCAATTCTTCCTAGATCTATTTACGGTCTTTTGCAAAATTAACTTTATTTATCTATTGCTCAACTCAACGTGAACACTAGATTGAGGGTGATAGGGGGATGCAATTCTATGGTTGGCATCATATTTAGCAAGCAATTTATGGAAAGCACCATGAATAAAGTGTGAGCCACCACCAATCATTAAATATCAAGGGACTCCAAACCTCGGAAAATAACTTCCTTAAGCATCTTAATGGAAGTGTTGTGATCAACACTACTAGTTGGAATAGCTTCTACCCACTTAGTAACATAATCAACAGCAACCAAAATACGTGTATACCCATTAGAGGAAGGAAAAGGTCCCATATAATCAAATCCCCAAACATCAAATGGTTCGATAACAAGTGAATAATTCATAGGAATTACCTAACCTCTACCAATATTACCAATTCATTGACATTCATCACAAGATAAGACAAACTTACGAGCATCCTTGAAAAAAGTAGGCCAATAAAACTAGATTGTAATAACTTATGTGGAGTTCTATCTCCTGCATGGTGTCCTCCGTAAGCCTCGGAGTGACATTTCCGTAGGATTAGTTCCTATTCGTGCTCAGGTATACAACGTCTAATTATACCATATACTCCTTCTCTATAAAGGTGTGGGTCTTCCCCGAAGTAATGCCTTAAAGCAAAGAATATATTTTTCTTTTGCTGGTATGTAAAACTAGGTGGTATAAATTTAGGAACAATATAATTAGCATAGTCTATATACCAAGGAGTCTTACAAGGAGCATTTATGACCGCTACTTGTTTATTGTGAAAGCTATCATCAATAGGTAGTGGGTCATCAAGAATATTTTCCAACCTGGACAAGTTATCAGCTATGCATTGGTACAACAAGGTGCTATACAAACAGTTTTTAACCCCTTTCTGCGACGGCGTTTTGAACCGTCGCCAAGTGAGACTGTAATAGGGGGGTCCTTCCCACACAACCTAGAAACCGTCGGGGATAGGGAGCCTTGATGCTTATAGTTGTCCCTACTAAACTGTTTCTGATATCTCAAATATCCTAAACGCTCCATCCATGCAAATCGTTTGTGCTCGCATTGCCATCACAGTCGGTATTCTGTAGTGCTACATTCAGGATGCACGACTCATCACAAATGGTTCAAGATTATAGAAGCAGACAATCACACACATTGACTTTTCCTTGAATGTATGCGATTTGATGTAAGAGCGCACACAATTGTCGCTATAAACCTGTATGCGAAGCTTGAATACATCCCACATGATTCATCTGTTGTACCCGCGTCGGATGAAGACCTATGGTACACGTTCTTCTATGACCAAACATTTACGATGTGCACAACATCACAAACAGTCCATAATTGCGAAGCTTGTGTGATAAGGTGACTATCGCAAACATTTAATAAGAAAGAACTGTGTGCGATGTTGTTGTTAATCGCACATGTTTTTTCTTGGCTGATCATGTGTGCAGTAGAGATTGATCACTCACGTAGTGGATCCTAGAAACGTGTCTGATCTCCACATCTATCGCACACGTTTCTCTTTCGCAAACCGTGTGCAGTGTAATCCCTAATTTAAAAATCAAATGTTTTGCATTTGAAAGTAGGCAACCACTTATTTCATATCCAACCATGTTTATTACAAATATAGGTTCAACCACGAATGCATAATTTGAGGCACAGGTACATATACTGAAGAACTACAGAAGCACCAAGTAAAGAATGATAAACCACAATTGAACTAAAGGCTGTAAAGAGAGAGGCGAAAGACATTCTGGTTGCTGGAGAAGGTGAAGCGGAATGCCCATGGTGTGTCCTCCATGCGTAATGCGCGCACGACTCTAGGCCAACCCCTTGTGATGGTTGCCCATCCATCCTTCACTGTCTTCATTAGGACTTCTCGATGCTCATTGTAGTCTAGATGAAATACTTTAACCTTCATTGTGTGTCCACCAATCATGTACTTTGCAAGGTAATCTTGAGTGAACTGCTTCGGAAACCACTACGAACAAACAAGATTCAGACATTGTTGTCTAACAACTCATTATGGGCAGTAAAAAGAGAAGGTTGCAGAGTTTGTAGTTACCATCCTATGGCTCACTCTTTTGTTGGATAGAGCATAAACAAATAATTTGCTCGCCACCATTCATATCTTTTTGCTAATAATCCTTATCAGTTTCCTCACTTGATGCTTGGTCATGAATATCTCATTGCCCCATATGCAAAAAGGGTCGATGCGTGGATCCTTGCCAAGGGCATATGTACCTACAATTATTAGAAGATAACAACTGTCCAGGCCTGGATCTATATGCACTACATTATGGAACGACGGGGAGAGTACAAGTTGATGGACGAAACTAACATGGGGGAAAATGGTGGGTACTCCCGTTGTTGTCCTCCATAAGTAATGGAAAGGCATGATAAGTACAACAACCTTAACATCAAACAAATATAGCAAAGGTAAACAACATCATCTCCAAATGATAGGTTGAATGTGTTTGTCTCAGCATGCTGCTAAAGCAGATATAAAATGGAAGGCAATGTTACCGACAACAGGCTTAACAACCATCAAATATTGCAATTCAAACTGGTATTGTTGAAAACGAATAGAACATAGGTAATGCTTAAACATCACACTTGATAAATGTGTAAAACAGAAATGGGGGGCATGTGTTAACTACACCAGGCATAACTGGAACCAAATATATCTATTCAAAATAGTATTTATGCAGTCGAGCGGCATAGTTCCAACTTGCACATAACGAACATCACATTGTGAATGACCGAAATAAGAAAGGCATAAATGATTAGTATAACAACCAAATATAGCCATTGAAAATAGGACAAAGTGCCACTTAAACCAACCTAACAAGAAAATACAGACAAAAACACTATCCTAGAAATCTTTTGTGATTGTGAGCACCCATCAAAATATTATATGCCAAAATTGTTTACGTTGGACAAGAAAGACAACTTAATGAATTATGGTTGTTCATATTCACATAGAAGTTATATTGTCATAGATCCTTCAACATGTGGTGCTTGCCCTTATCTTTGCTAGCCGTGTAGTTCAACATATGGAATATGCTGGCAGAGTTAAACTATAGAGAAATGTATGCAAGAAACTATATCTACATGCATATTTGGCTGGTGGAGGCTCTAAGCTTAAATGTTTTGCATAAAGCTAATTTTTCCCTACAACAAAGGAATAAATTTTATTTACTACAAAGTTTATACCAATATTTGAGAAGGTTCTTCCAACCCAAATCCCAACATTAACCAAATATCAATCATTAAACCCAATTCATTTATTAAAGAGTGATGAGATCAACAATAATATTCACCTCTAGATACTCAAGATGTCCATAACCAGGGACACTGCTAACCATGATTAGTTTATACACTCTACAGAGGTTGCACACTTTTCCCCACAAGCGCATCCATGATCGGAAGATCGAGACATAGTCTTTCTGAAGCATTAACTCTCTACTCTGGGTAGACCAGTACACCTACTTTCCCCTACATCTACTAGTCCACCTCTTCAAGAGCTCACACAACTTACTCAACTATGCCAGAGCCCATAATGCACTACAAAAAAAGGACACATCCGTGACATTTTGGGCCGAACGAAATATTTTTGTCATACTTATGACACTTCTATGATGATAATTGTGACAAAACCCGGTATCATCATAGATGTGGTGGGCTCCTACTTCTATGAAAAAAATTCATGACACAAAATGGGCTTTTCATCCTGGGCGGGCCGGAGACGCAGCTACATGACATTCTTTGGGCCGTCCATGACGGACAAAACCGTGGTAGAAGCGAGGGCGAGGAAAATATCGGGGTGTTCCCGGTTACGGTGGGTGGTCGGGGCTGAGCGATGTGTGTTTCTCTCATACACGTACGCGCGTGTGTGCGAGGTGTTGGGCTCTAACTGAACCCGAGCGAGGTGTTGGGATCTAACTGAACCCGAGCGATTGCACTGCAGGCTACGCGTTACTGAACCCAAGCGATCGATCGATGGATGGTAAATGAACCCGATCGAGCGATTCCTTCGCTACTGCTGCTAACTGAAGCCGATCGATGCTGCCTCTGGATGAACAGTGTGCGTTGTGGGGGGGGGTTGGATGAACAGTGAGCGGTGGGGGTGGATGAACAAGACCCCGTGGTGTTGCCTCTGGATGAACAGGACCCCGATTGATCGAGCCGGTTGGGGCTGGATGAACAGGACCCCGTGGAGGGCTATATGAACAAGATGACATCATGGAGGGCTGGATGAACAGTACACGGTGGAGGGGTGGATGAACAGTAGACCGTGGAGGGGTGGTTGAACAGGAGCCCGTGGAGAGGGGTGGTTGAACAGTAGCCGGTGGAGTAGCGCATGGTGGAGGCTGGATGAACAAGAGCTCGTGGATGAACAGTCACAGGTGGAGGCTGGAGGAGGTCGACGGTGGATGAACAGTAGCCCGTGGAGGCTGGAGGAGGTCAACGGTGGAGATGAACAGTACCCCGTGGAGTCCCATTTTGCAGTACGCCACACCCCTCCCGATGAACAAGACCCCCGTTTCGACCGTAGTGCTCCAACACAAGTCCGTTTCCTCCGTTTTGCGGTACGCCACACCCCTCCCGATCAACAGGACCCCGTTTCGACCGTAGGAGGTCCAACACAAGTCCGTTTCCTCCGTTTTGTGGTATGCCAAACCCCTCCCAATGAACAAGATCCCGTTTTGAACGTGGCCAGTCGAACACAAGGACGTTTCCTCCGTTCTGTGGTATGCCAGGCCTCATTTCCATCGCCTGTTCCATCCAAGCCAGTTGGCTCCCACGCGTTCCGTTGCCTCCCGATGAACACGACGCATTCCATTGCCTCCCCATGAACACGACGCATTCCGTTGCCTCCCCATGAACACGATGACGATGCAGTTTCTCCGTTCCGACCCAGCCATGTACACGAGCCCTGGCTCTACGTATGCGCGAGTAGGTGTTCGAGACCCCGCCCATATGTACGTGTGTGGCCGTATTTTCTTTCTTGCACACTAGCCAGTATATGTACATGTACATGCTACGTGCGTGCCTCTACTACGACACGTGCGCGCCTCTACATCCACCAGTATGTACATGCACGTTCGTGATTAAAATGACAACGCTACGTACGCTTCGACCAGGTGGGTCCTGACTGTCAGGCACTTACGTGCGACGATGTAGCTGGTGGATCCCAGCAGTCAGGGGGTGAATCGTCTTTTTTTTCCCGGACACACTTCCTTGCGTGCGAAGATGTAGCTAGTGGGTCCCAGCAGTCAGGGGGGTGAATCAATTTTTTTTGCCTGGACGCACTTCCTTGCATGCGAAGATGTAGCTGGTGGGTCCCAGCAGTCAGGGGGGAAACGTTTTTTCATGAAATACGGTGGCCCGTCTGGTGGGTCCCTGCTGTCAGGTGGAGGAATAATTATTTTGCGTGTAATAAGGAGGCACTTCCTTGCGGACGCCGTGGACCCAGCGTTCAGCCTCTCCACGTACAGTACTCTTCCGATTAAAGTCGTTCCTTGAGCACGTTGACCACGCCGCACGGAGAGCACCAGGGCGGTGGACGATGGCGAGGCCTAGGAAGGGAATGACGCGGAGCCAGGGAAGACGCGGTAGTGGAAGCCCGCACGGAGAGGAGTACGAGGGTTCGCTCGTTCGGTTGCGGTGTGAGGCTGCCGTTGCCGCAGGGCCTGGCCAGCAGTTCCAATAGTAGGGGGCAGTGAGGCCTCCGCAGCAGCACAGCTAGCCACGGTAGGCAGGAGCATGCGACACCACCAGCGCTACTTTGTGTGGCTGGAGCAAGAAGACCAGAGGTTGAAGAAGCACAACGGTCGTTGGATGGACATCATACGATCACTGGAGCAAGAATCGTTCATATTGACTAAGTTGACAAAGCCCTCCGTCCCCGTCAACTTAGTAGGCTCATAAGTCAGCCTCCCACCAAGGTGGATCCCAGCTAGCAGGGGGAGTATTCATTTTTTTGCACGTAATAAGGAGGCAATTCCGGTGGGTCTGAGCTAACAGCGGAGGGAACATTTTTTTCACGAAATATGGTGGGTCCACAAGTCAGCCACCAAATCTGCCGGGTCCCAGCTTTCATCGGAAGGAATAGTTTTTTCGCATAACAAGGAGGCACTTCCTTCCATGTGAAGATACAGCTGGTGGGTCCCAGTTGTCAGGGGAAGGAAACAACTTAATAAGGAGGAACTTTCCTTGCGTGCGACCATGGACCTCATGGGTCCCAGCCGTCAGGCTCTCACGTACAGTCCTCTTCCAATGACTCTCGTTTGTTGACCATGACGCGCCGAGCGCAGCGAGGCGGCGGACGAAGGGGAGGCCCAGACTAGAATGACTCGGAGATGGGGAATATGCGGCAGTGGAGTCACAGACAGAGAGGAGTGGGAAACTTGACTGGTTCAGGTGCGGGGTGGGCCTACACTCGGCAGAGAATAATAGGAGGTGCGGAGTGGAGGGATGGCCTAGCTGTCGACGGGGTAGGGTTTTGCTGTGAGGCGCACAAAACAACACCACTGGACGCCGGAGGCTGGAGGAGGCGGCCCCGGCAGCGTTGGGGGAAGAAGACGAGAGATTGAAGAAGAATGTCGGCCGTTGGATGTAAATCCAACGCCTTGCTTAGGCTTCAACCTACTGGACCACATGTCAGCCAGTCCATTTGTTTTTTAGTCCATTTGGTGGGCTGGGTGAAACAATGATGTAGCATATATGCAGCCCGTTTATATATATGGTAGAACTTAAAGCCCATTTGCATTTTTCTCGAAATCGTGACTTGCTGGGCTGGGTGAAAATATCATGTTGGGCTGGACGGAGAAATGTTATAAAAACATAAACACATGATTGCAAGTCTATTACTGCATTGGTCAGTAAAATCTTTGCAAGCTTATGTACGCAATCACTAGGAGTTAACTTGCCAAGTTATATATAAACAATTATTATTATTATTTTGTAAGAACTTTCAATTTATGAAATAAATATCATTTTAATTTGATGAGTTAATAGGACGTGGGGTATTATTATTTTTTTAGACTAGACGTGGGACAGTTGAGTTGGTTCTAGGGAAATGTACTGAGAGAAAACTCAGTTTACATCGAAAAAGAAAGAGAAAGAACTGAGTTGTTCGTCGTCTTGAAAAAACAAACATAACTTGGGTTGCTTATGTTATAAACAAGCTAGGTTGGGGAGGCCCAGAGGCTACTAGATCCAAATAACATTGAAACATGTCGTGGGCTGCCCATATTTAAAAAAAATGAGACCAACCCAAGGGCTAACCCTCGTTGGCATTTTTTTATAGGAGAAACTCCACGAGCATCACACGTCCAAGTCGGGACTTGAACTCGGGTGGGCTGGCAGCAACCTCAAGCTGCCCAGCCAATGGGTCGACGACCCGTCCTCGTGGGCTGCCCATGTTAAACAACAAAACCTAGGCCATGGACCTGGTGGGCCCGGGACTGTCAGCCTCTCGACGAACAGTTGTCTCCTCATTCCTCTTATTTTGCTGACCATGTTGGGAACAACAGACGGCGGCACCACAGCGACAGCATCAAGGTGGAGGACGACGTTGAGACCATGGACGGAACGAACCGGAGCGGGGGAAGACGCAGGCGGAGGGGAGTACGAGGGTTGACTTGTTCGGATGCAGGGTGGTCGGTGGAGCTCCTTGGTATCATTGTCTTCTTTCATGTTGGCATAGCAGGGGTTGATGATGGTCACGGCGAGGTCAACCACGGAGTCCTTCTCCTGCCCGTTGCTAATGATCTTGTATTGCTTCTGGATGTCGACAAGCTTGCTGCACCAGATGGCTGAATCGTCGCGTTCTTCCTTCTCTCCACCATAGCGAAGGTGTAGTCGGCGCTGCCGATGAAACGGGCGAATGCTCTAGAACCTCTGATGGCCCTACAACAGTGGTAGACAAGAACCTCGTCCCGCATGCACACCTGGGCGACCGCGATCCGCTGGTCCCTGTCAGGAGACGAATGGATGGGCACAAGGTCTTGTCCTGCGACCTTGTGCTTTCTCATCCTATAGGTACTGCTTGAACTCGGCGAGGCAGAGCTTCACCGAGTCTGGATCATTGGTGCACATCACATTCAACTTGGTGCCGCCATGGGACTGAACGGAGAACTCAAAGGTGAACTCCTTGCTGAAGTCCATATCCAGCAGGCTCACCCCTCGAATCACGATTGGAGTCTCTTCAAGTGAACGAGTGAGTAGGTGGCAGCAACAGTTCATTTTTCAGCTCTTGGGGAACTGGATTCAACAGTAAACTGAGTGTGTATAGGCGAAAAAAGTTACGAGCCCTCTCTCACCCACTGCACGCCCTACAGAATATGCACCCTCGGCGCATTCAAATGCCTCCATTAAGAAACCTATTCCGGCCACACACGTTGGTTCACGAGCGAGTCTGTATTGGTATTGTAATAACAAGTGTTAGTGTTCAGTTTACTTAAATTTAATTAGCTTTAATTAAATGTATTCTTAAAACAAGCAATGCATTGGCTCGTTCTATCAGTGCCATAGAATCAACATGCACAACAATTAGAATTATTATTCTCAGGACGCACATGATCAGCACATTTTCCGCACTTCCACACAGAAAATACTACCAAGCTTGAACAGTTTGTTATGGTTGTTGTCCTCTGCATCATCATGCCGTGTTTCCCAGCTTGCAAGATTCATAACCAACAAATAAGATTCAAATAATAAGTACAACAAAGATGCCTACACATCTCATTGATTCCCAGCTTTCAAGTTTCAGAACCAACAAATAAGATTCAAATAATAAGTACAACAAAGATGCCTACACATCTCATTGATTCCCAGCTTGCAAGATTCAGAACCAACCCATTCGAGCCTTTTGATAAAGTGAATATCGGGATTAAATCCATCATGGTTAGCCGCGTCATACAAACCAAGAACTTGTCGAATGCTCTTGACCATCACAACATCTGTAGTAGAGTATTCCTGTTTGCATAGATAAGAAAGACCATGGGTTTAGGACTCTAGCAGCCGTAGAGATGGTTGTACAAACATTGGCCTTTTCTTTTGGCCACCAATTCTATCTATGTTCGTGATGCGTCAATCTTTGACGCAACCCTTGAAGTTACTATAATAGTGGCACTAGTTGAAGCAAACTTTATTTCCAAAACGAGAAAAGATTGCGATAGAATAGCTTTATTTAAAAAATACAACGTTGGCACAGCATGACAAAGCACAATCATGTAGATAAAGGACAGTACTGACCAATGTGAGGGGCCCTATGCCGCCATGACTCGATCTGGTGAACCTGCAACTCCTCTCAGATGAGGTTAACCTCCAGCTCCATGATTCAATTCATGCGCCTTTTTCTACAGTTCACCTGAAATGAAGCAAAGATTGCATCATTCAGCTAGCAAGAAGTACTTGCTCTCGTGAGCTGGCAGGTTCTTCTTTAGTACTTGCACCAAAATTGAGCAACATTTAGGTTGGATGTCCTGCTCATGTAAGGTGCAGCTATAATTTATTTATCCTTTTGTGCAGTTCCACTAAAATAAAGTGCCATTGTGGTGACAGTGAGGACTCATCTTGCAAAGGCTAATAAAATGTTGCACAAGATTACCAACAGAATTTGACGGAGATTTTGGGAACTCCGGTCACCATTTTGTGCAGTTCCACCAAAATTGAGAGATGTTGCCCATGTGACATTTTAGTTGAACTACACAAGACACTCATTCCAAAAAAAGTGTTTTGTGCAGTTCACCAAAAGGTCACAATAGCAACAAGGTGAAATGGATATCCCTATATGCACAAAAAGATAGAAAGTAAACAGTTGCTGGTTAATAAGAATATACGAAACATACACGAAATGAAAAGAAGCATCTTAATTATGTTCATGGCAATCATGCAAGGACAGTAGAAATTTTAAAATGTAAGTAATGCTTCATGTTATCGGAAGCATTACGATCAACTATGACATTCATCAAATATGGGATTACATTAATTGTGGCATTGCTTGTTTACCATATACAGTAAATTAGCAGCAGCTAAAGAGTTGGTTTAAGGGCATGGGACCATGGGGACACCAGGTCACGCAGCAGCGTAAAGAAGCAACTTACTTATCATACTTGGGAAAATAGCATGAGTACCATTTGTTAACACGGTTTAATTGCATCATATCACTAAAGGCATTAGATTAACAATAGCACTGGTTAGCCATGTCCTTAAGGTAACACTGTGATCGCTTCATTACATGCGCCTTTACATTAACAACAGCAAAAGGTTGGTATAAGGACATGCGACAGTGGACGCATCAGCACAATGTACCTACAAAGAGGCATAAAGTGGTGATGTCGAGTTTGTTCATGCTCTGTGAGGGAGGCAAATCTAATCCTGGAGAACTTTTATTATGTGAGGGCAGCAAATCTAATCCTGGAGAACTTTTACTATGTGAGGGCAGCAAATCTAATCCTGGAGACCTTTTACTATGTGAGGGCAGCAAATCTAATCCTGGAGACCTTTTACTATGTGAGGGCAGCAAATCTAATCCTGGACATACTCTGTTGACTTGTCCACCAGCTGCCACTTTCTGTCCATTTTTCAACCAATAATAGATCTGTTCCTTATCTTGTTTGTACTGAGTTTTCCCATTATTTCCCTTTTCAACCAAGAGACCAGTTAGGTACCCGGTCTCTACTACTTCCCCCCTGTTACTTCCTCTTTGAATCAAGTCCTAGATTCATGCTACAACTTTCCCCCCTTTCTTCATTGTCTGAACTAAGTCCTATATTCGAATGCATGAAGTAGCTTTACCTCTAATAACTAAAAATTTAGGTGGATTTGGAAGAGGTGATGGAAGTAGAAAATAATGCACATGAAGACACGTTGGGAGCTGGGGAAGTTGGCGGCGGGATGTTGGCGGCGGCAGGTCCGATCTGGGCACAATAAGGCAGGGAGGAAGAAGGGTCGGAGGACCTCCCGAGCCGGCGATGTGTCGAAGAGAACGACACGGGCAAAGGATCGGGCCCTGCCGACAGCTGTGGGTTTCCTCCCTTGGCGGTGATGACAGCGTGAATGATGCACCTTTTAGTCCTCTACACACACCGGCCGAAGGGATTCGGCCGGATCTGTGACCAGCGGTGAGCAGAGAGAAAATGTCGCTACCGCTGTCTTGTTTAGATCTAGAGAGGATGATAGAATGAAGAGAGCAACCCTAGTAAAGCAAGCGCTCAGGCCCCTGCGTACATATATAATGGAGTGATTATCTATTTCTCTCCAGAACAAGCGTTTCAATTTGTGTACGTGGCATTAAAGAAAAGAAACTCTCTATTTAAGGTGACTACTGTACGACTCATACTTACCACTAGTAGTACTAGTATTGTTCACTTGTGCTTCCCGCCCCTCCATTCATTGAACAACCCCACGGGTGAATAAACATATAGTAAGTATTTATATAGAATGAACAAGCTCGAACTATTTTCGCATAGTTAAAAGTTGAGGGCGGGGCTTTTCCCGGGTAGTACGCATGGCAGTTTTTGGGTAGGCGGTTTGGCAGAGAGGCGAGGAGGGTGAGCGAGTGGCGGATTCTCAAACAAACTGCTGGAAAGGTCGGTCTGTGCGATTCGACGGCGCATTACTGCTGGAAAGACTTGTGATATGGCCACTCATTATAGTCATGAATTACTGGCACTCTGACCGGGGTGATGCCCCCCTTCCATTCCGCACTCTAATCTGGTGCATGACACATCCACCCGGATGCTGGCTCTCCCACATGTCGGCAAAGTACTACGTAGTAGTGAGAAGGATCAAAGTATGATGCGGTATATACTACTACTACTACTACTCAGGTCGGAGGAGTGCGAACCACGGCAGCCCAGTGAACCAGCAGGGCGAACCATGGTAGCCCAGTGAACCAGCAGTAGAAAACAATGTGGTGATATGGCCACAAAAAGCAACATGCTACAGTCCACACTGTAACATGTACATTACTACTCCTCTTTGTTTGGATCCCTGAGTTAGAGCTAGTTTGGGTTGAAATAGCATCAAATTATCGAAACAGGAGGGGTTAGTTTGAGCTAGTTTGCTCTAACCCAGCTAAAACAACTAGCCTGGTGGAGAGGTTCTAATTGGGTTAGTTATCCTCGGGCCCATTAAAAGAGAACTAAAAAAATCTCCCCTGCCCGCACCAGATCGCTCCCCCCCCTCTCGCACGACTCCTCTCTGTTCCCCATAGGGCCTCCTGCCCAAGCACCGCTCTCCCTCTCTCTCCTCCGGCCGCCCTCTCCTTCCGGCCTCCGCCGCCCTACTCCGGCCGCCCTCTCCCTCCGGCCTTCGAAGGTCGCCCCGCTACCCCTTCGACGGTCAGTTTTCTTCCTCTGTCGTGTGCGGTGGCGGCGCATCTACCAGGGCGGTCGCGAGAGGGGTGAGTTTGTTTGTTCCTTCTCTGTCTCACAACCATATCATTGATCTTGCTCACTCTAGCGCTAATTCTGATGTGGAAAAGTAGATCCTGATCAAACTGGGTATAGATTTGTGGTGCACGCATGGAATTGTTTGATGCTGCTTGAGGAGGTAATAAATCATTCTAGAGGCCCAAAGATTCAGTTCACCTTTCTAGATATTTCAGTGTCAGGCTTGCATTATTTCTAGAGGCCCAAAGATTCAGTTCACCTTTCTAGGTATTTCAGTTTGAGGCTTGCATTATTTCTAGAGGCCCAAAGATTCAGTTCACCTTTCTAGGTATTTTAGTTTCAGGCCTGCATTATTTCTAGAGGCCCAAAGATTAAGTTCCCAGTCGGCGGCAAGCGGCCCTGCTACCCATGCCGGTGTAGACCTCAACTCGCAAGGGCCGGTGTCGGAGGGGTTCCCGGGGCTTGGGCTCTACAGAGCCTTCCTCCAGAGCGACGATGGCGATCTCCTCCCTCGGTGCGTCAGGGGCTCCGGGCTCCCTCCCTATCGTGAATGACTTACGTGATGAGTTAGCTCATGCTTTGATTCATGGAGTGTTTTTTTGTGAAGCTTGATAGACGACTTGTATGTTTAAGTGGGATATCTCATTTTTATGGACAAAGTAAAAATTATCATGTTTTGCATACTTGATTTGTAAAGATGGTTTGTTTATGTCAATTGTGAGTGGGAGGAGGCCACAGAAGAGCCGGCCACACAAGAGCCGGTCACACCAAGTCCGGCCGGAAATAGGGTCCAAAGTAGTCAAATGATTGAGAAAGAGCATTTATTGTCAATCTAACCCTGCCATCCATACACCTCTTTGGTTTAGAGTTAGTTCAGGGTTAACTCTAACCTCTAACTGAGTTAGTGTTCTCCTCGTCTCGGTTCATCGCCATCATTCTTTCCCCATTCCTGTGTTTTCAGTATCCTGCGAATCAAAGAGGCCCTTTTTTGCGGGAAAAATCAAAGAGGCCCTTAGATTGGTTTAGGTCCGGTCATTTTTTATAAATGAGTTATGTCCAAAATTTAATGAACGTGCTCCGGTTTCTACAAAAATAATCCAGTTTCATGTAGTAATTCATTCATTTATTTATTCTTCTGCGGGGGGTTTGCATGTAATTCATGAGGTCTGAAATGTAAAGTACCCCGACATATGCTCCGAGTCGTGCATGCACTACGACCCAGATGCTCTATGTCCCACATGTCGGCGAATGGGAGCACGTGGAAATAGCCTACGAGTACATATAGGAGGATAAATGCGTGAAAAAATATGTACTGTGAAGCGTAGCTGCGGTTCGAAAAGGAGACCTAAAGTGATGACAGCTATAGGTCGCACGCACCCAACTAGTGGTACTAGACATGCGACTAAACTTCCCCTCAAAAAAAGAGGCACGAGTGCTCAGTACTCCTATTCTATCAATACAAGTCCCATCTGACAACAGCGTCCGTGCTACAGCTAGCTCTCCTCCCTCGTTTCTCTCTTCTAATTCTTAACTCGGTTGATGCCTGGTGGGCGGGGTGGGTTTGCTCAACTGCGGCCCCACCTCACAGTGAAAACATTACAAATGGAATAAAAATGCCATATACTCCCTCCGTTCCTAAATATAAGCCTTTTTAGATACTATTTCAAATGGAATACAACATACAAATGTATGTAGACATAGTTTGGAGTGTAGATTCACTCATTTTGCTTTGTATGTAGTATTCACTTGTTGGAATCTTTAGAAACATTTATATTTGGGAACGGAGGGAGTAATATACTAATAAAACAGTAAGGCCATGAGGCGATGCAGTGCTGGTTACAGGAGGCAAGAAGAAGAGATGCATCCATCGACGATGTCCACCTCCTCGACTCAGGGCACCGGTGCACCGAACGGCTGTTGGAAATATGCCCTAGAGGCAATAATAAAAGTGTTATTATTATATTTCTTTGTTCATGATAATAGTCTTTTATTCATGCTATAACTGTATTATCCGGAAATCGTAATACACGTGTGAATACATAGACCACAATATGTCCCTAGTGAGCCTCTAGTTGACTAGCTCGTTGTGATCAACAGATAGTCATGGTTTCCTGGCTATGGACATTGGATGTCGTTGATAACGGGATCACATCATTAGGAGAATGATGTGATGGACAAGACCCAGTCCTAAGCCTAGCATAAAGATCGTGTAGTTCGTATGCTAGAGCTTTGCCAATGTCAAGTATCTCTTCCTTTGACCATGAGAGCGTGTAACTCCTGGATACCGTAGGAGTGCTTTGGGTGTATCAAACGTCACAACGTAACTGGGTGACTATAAAGGTGCACTACAGGTATCTCCGAAAGTATCTATTGTTTTATGCGGATCGAGACTGGGATTTGTCACTCCGTGTAAACGGAGAGGTATCTCTGGGCCCACTCGGTAGGACATCATCATATGCGCAATGTGACCAAGGAGTTGATCACGGGATGATGTGTTACGGAACGAGTAAAGTGACTTGCCGGTAACGAGATTGAACAAGGTATTGGATACCGACGATCGAGTCTCGGGCAAGTAACATACCGATAGACAAAGGGAATTGAATACGGGATTGATTAAGTCCTTGACATCGTGGTTCATCCGATGAGATCATCATGGAACATGTGGGAGCCAACATGGGTATCCAGATCCCGCTGTTGGTTATTGACCGGAGAACGTCTCGGTCATGTCTGCATGTCTCCCGAACCCGTAGGGTCTACACACTTAAGGTTCGATGACGCTAGGGTTATAAAGGAAGTTTGTATGTGGTTACCGAATGTTGTTCGGAGTCCCGGATGAGATCCCGGACGTCACGAGGAGTTCCGGAATGGTCCGGAGGTAAAGATTTATATATAGGAAGTCCTGTTTCGGCCATCGGGACAAGTTTCGGGGTCATCGGTATTGTACCGGGACCACCGGAAGGGTCCCGGGGGCCCACCGGGTGGGGCCACCTGCCCCGGGGGGCCACATGGGCTGTAGGGGGTGTGCCTTGGCCTACATGGGCCAAGGGCACCAGCCCCAAGAGGCCCATGCGCCTAGGGAACCCTAGAGGGAAGAGTCCTCAAGGGGGAAGGCACCTCCGAGGTGCCTTGGGGAGGATGGACTCCTCCCCCCCTCTTGGCCGCACCCCTTTCTTGGAGGAAGGGGCAAGGCTGCGCCTCCCCCCTCTCCCCTGCCCCTATATATAGTGGAGGGGAGGGAGGGCATCCAGACCTGAGCCCTTGGCGCCTCCCTCCCTCCCGTGACACCTCCTCCTCTCCCGTAGGTGCTTGGCGAAGCCCTGCAGGATTGCCACGCTCCTCCATCACCACCATGCCGTTGTGCTGCTGCTGGATGGAGTCTTCCTCAACCTCTCCCTCTCTCCTTGCTGGATCAAGGCGTGGGAGACATCGTCGAGCTGTACGTGTGTTGAACGCGGAGGTGCCGTCCGTTCGGCACTAGGATCATCGGTGATCTGAATCACGACGAGTACGACTCCATCAACCCCGTTCACTTGAACGCTTCCGCTTAGCGATCTACAAGGGTATGTAGATGCACTCTCCTTCTACTCGTAGCTGGTTTCTCCATAGATAGATCTTGGTGACGCGTAGGAAAATTTTGAATTTCTGCTACGTTCCCCAACAGTGGCATCATGAGCTAGGTCTATTGCGTAGATTCTTTGCACGAGTAGAACACAAAGTAGTTGTGGGCGTCGATATTGTTCAATATGCTTGCCGTTACTAGTCTTATCTTGATTCGGCGGCATCGTGGGATGAAGCGGCCCGGACCAACCTTACACGTACGCTTACGTGAGACCGGTTCCACCGACAAACATGCACTAGTTGCATAAGGTGGCTGGCGGGTGTCTGTCTCTCCCACTTTAGTCGGATCGGATTCGATGAAAAGGGTCCTTATGAAGGGTAAATAGCAATTGGCATATCACGTTGTGGTTCATGCGTAGTTAAGAAACGTTCTTGCTAGAAACCCATAGCAGCCACGTAAAACATGCAAACAACAATTAGAGGACGTCTAACTTGTTTTCGTAGGGTATGCTTTGTGATGTGATATGGCCAACAAGAATGTGATGAATGATATGCGATGTATGAGATTGATCATGTTCTTGTAATAGGAATCACGACTTGCATGTCGATGAGTATGACAACCGGCAGGAGCCATAGGAGTTGTCTTTAATTTATTTGTGACCTGTGTGTCAACTTAAACGTCATGTAATTACTTTACTTTATTGCTAACCGTTAGCCATAGTAGTAGAAGTAATAGTTGGCTAGGCAACTTCATGAAGACACGATGATGGAGATCATGATGATGAAGATCATGGTGTCATGCCGGTGACGATGATGATCATGGAGCCCCGAAGATGGAGATCAAAAGGAGCAAAGTGATGATGGCCATATCATGTCACTATTTGATTGCATGTGATGTTTATCATGTTTATACATCTTATTTGCTTAGAACGACGGTAGTAAATAAGATGATCCCTTACAACAATTTCAAGAAGTGTTCTCCCCTAACTGTGCACCGTTGCGACAGTTCGTGTTTCGAAGCACCATGTGATGATCGGGTGTTAGATTCTAACGTTCACATACAACGGGTGTAAGACAGATTTACACACGCGAAACACTTAGGGTTAACTTGACGAGCCTAGCATGTACAGACATGGCCTCGGAGCACGGAGACCGAAAGGTCGAGCATGAGTCGTATAGAAGATACGATCAACATGAAGATGTTCACCGATGATGACTAGTTCGTCTCACGTGATGATCGGACACGGCCTAGTTTGACTCGGATCATGTAATCACTTAGATGACTAGAGGGATGTCTATCTGAGTGGGAGTTCATAAGATGAACTTAATTATCCTGAACATAGTCAAAAGGTTTTTGCAAATTATGTCGTAGCTCACGCTATAGTTCTACTATTTAGGTATGTTCCTAGAGAAAATATAGTTGAAAGTTGATAGTAGCGATTATGCGGACAGTAGAAAGCTTATGTCCTTAATGCACCGCTCAGTGTGCTGAACCCCAAACGTCGTCTGTGGATGTTGCGAACATCGGACATACACGTTTTGATAACTACGTGATAGTTCAGTTAAACGGTTTAGAGTTGAGGCACCAAAGACGTTTTTGAAACATCGCGAAACATATGAGATGTTTTGAGGGCTGAAATTGGGATTTCAGGCTCGTGCCCATGTCAAGAGGTATAAGACCTCCGATGACTTTCTTAACCTGCAAACTAAGGAGAAAAGCTCAATTGTTGAGCTTGTGCTCAGATTGTCTGAGTACAACAATCATTTGAATCGAGTGGGAGTTGATCTTCCAGATAAGACAGTGATGGTTCTCCAAAGTCATTGCCACCAAGCTGTTAGAGCTTCGTGATGAACTATAACATATCAGGGATAGATATGATGATCCTTGAGGTATTCGCGATGTTTGACACCGCGAAAGTAGAAATCAAGAAGGAGCATCAATTGTTGATGGTTGGTGAAACCACTAGTTTCAAGAAGGGCAAGGGCATGAAGGGATACTTCATGAAACGACAAATCAGCTGCTGCTCTAGTGAAGAAACCCAAGGTTGAACCCAAACCCGAGACTAAGTGCTTCTGTAATAAGGGGAACAGTCACTAGAGCAGAATTACCCTACATACTTGGTAGATGAGAAGGCTGGCAAGGTCGATAGAAGTATATTGGATATACATTACGTTAATGTGTACTTTACTAGTACTCCTAGTAGCACCAGGGTATAAGATACCGGTTCGGTTGCTAAGTGTTAGTAACTCGAAATAAAAGCTACGGCATAAACGGAGACTAGCTAAAGGTGAGCTGACAATATGTGTTGGAAGTGTTTCCAATGTTGATATGATCAAACATCGCACGCTCCCTCTACCATTGAGATTTGGTGTTTGCGTTGAGCATAGACATGATTGGATTATGTCTATCGCAATACAGTTATTCATTTAAAGAGAATAATGGTTACTCTATTTATTTGAATAATACCTTCAATGGTCTTGCACCTAAAATGAATGGTTCATTGAAATCTCGATCGTAGTGATACACATGTTCATGCCAAAAGATAGTAATGATAGTACCACCTATTTGTGGCACTGCCACGGAAGTCATATTGGTATAAGAACGCATGAAGAAGCTCCATGTTGATGGATCTTTGGACTCACTCATTTTTGAAAAGTTTGAGACATGCGAACCATGTCTATTGGTGTATACGCATGAAGAAACTCCATGCAGATGGATCGTTTGGACTCACTTGATTTTGAATCACTTGAGACATGCAAATCATACCACATGGGCAAGATGACTTAAAAGCCTCATTTTCAGTAAAATGGAACAAGATAGCAACTTGTTGGAAGTAACACATTTTGATGTGTGCAGTCCAATGAGTGCTGAGGCATGCAGTGAATATCATTATGTTCTTACTTCACAGATGATTCGAGTAAATGTTGAGTATATTTACTTGATGAAACACAAGTCTGAATTATTGAATGGTTCAAGTAATTTCAGAGTGAAGTAGAAGATCATTGTGACAAGAGGATAAAATGTCTATGATATGATCATAGAGATGAATATCTGAGTTACGAGTTTTGGCACACAATTAAGACATTGTGGAAATTGTTTCGCAATTAATACCGCCTGGAACACCATAGTGTGATGGTGTGTCCGAACATCATAGTTGCACCCTATTGGATGTGGTGCGTACCATGATGTGTCTTATCGAATTACCACTATTGTCCATGGGTTAGGCATTAGAGACAATCACATTCACTTTAAATAGGGCACCACGTAATTCCGTTGAGATGACACCGTATGAATTATGGTTTAGAGAAACCTAAGTTGTCGTTTCTTAAAAGTTTGGGGCTGCGACGCTTATATGAAAAGGTTTCAGGTTGATAAGCTCGAACCCAAAGCGGATAAAATGCATCTTCATAGGAAACCCAAAACAGTTGGGTATACCTCCTAATTCGGATCCGAAAGCAATATGGATTGTTTCTAGAATCGGGTCCTTTCTCGAGGAAAAGTTTCTCTCGAAAGAATTGAGTGGGAGGATGGTGGAGACTTGATGAGGTTATTGAACCGTCTCTTCAACTAGTGTGTGACAGGGCACAGGGAGTTGTTCCTGTGGCACCTACACCAATTGAAGTGTAAGCTTATGATATTGATCATGAAACTTCGGATCAAGTCACTCCCAAACCTTGTAGGATGACAAGGATGCGTACTACTTCAGAGTGGTACGTAATCCTGTCTTGAAGGTCATGTTGCTAGACAACAATGAACCTACGAGCTATGGAGAAGCGATGGTGGGCCCGGATTCCGATAAATGGCTTGAGGCCATAAAATCCGAGAGAGGATCCATGTATGAAAACAAAGTGTAGACTTTGGCAGAACGGCTCGATGGTCGTAAGGCTAATGAGTACGGATGGATTTCAAAAGGAAGACGGACAATGATGGTAAATGTCACCATTAAGAAAGCTCGACTTGTCGTTAAGATGTTTTCCGACAAGTTCAAGGAGTTGACTACGATGAGATTTTCTCACTCGTAGCGATGCTAAGAGTCTGTTGGAATTATATTAGTGATTACTGCATTATTTATGAAATCTTGCAGATAGGATGTCAAAACATTGTTTCCTCGACGATTTTAATGAGGAAAGGTTGTATGTGATACAACCGGAAGGTTTTGTCAATCCCGAAAGATGCTAATAAGTATGCAAAGCTCCAGCAATCCTTCTAAGGACTGGAGTGAGCATCTCGGAGTTGGAATGTATGCTTTGATGATGATCAAAAATTTTGGGTTTGTACAAAGTTTATGAGAAACTTGTATTTCCAAAGAAGTGAGTGGGAGCACTATAGAATTTCTGATGAGTATATGTTGTTGACATATTGTTGATCAGAAATGACGTAGAATTTCTGGAAAGCATATAGGGTTATTTTGAAAGTGTTTTTCAATGGAAAGCCTGGATTAAGCTACTTGACCATTGAGCATCAAGATCTATAAGGATAGATCGAAATGCTTAATAATACTTTCAAATGAGCACATACCTTGACATGATCTTGAAGGTGTCCAAGATGGACCAGTCAAAGAAGGAGTTCTTGCCTGAGTTGTAAGGTACGAAGTTAAGACTTAAAGCTCGACCACGGCAGAATAGAGAGAAAGGACGAAGGTCGTCCCCTATGCTTAAGACGTAGGCTCTTCAGTATGCTATGCTGTGTACCGCACCTGAAGTGTGCCTTGCCATGAGTCAGTCAGGGGTACAAGAGTGATCCAAGAATGGCTCACAGTACAGCGGTCAAAGTTATCCTTAGTAACTAGTGGACTAAGGAATTTTCTCGATTATGGAGGTGGTAAAAGAGTTCGTCGTAAAGGTTACGTCGATGCAAGCTTAACACCTATCCGGATAGCTCTAAGTAGAGACACCGGATACATACAATGGGGCAACAATTTAGAATAGCTCCAAGTAGAACAGTTATTTGGAACAGCTCCAAATAGAGCGTGGTAGCTGCATCTAGGAGATGACATAGAGATTTGTAAAGCACACACGGATCTGAAAGGTTCAGACCCGTTGACTAAAACCTCTCTCACAAGCAACATGATCAAACATAAAACTCATTGAGTGTTAATCACATAGTGATGTGAACTAGACTACTGACTCTAGTAAACTCTTGGGTATTAGTCACATGGCGATGTGATCTGTGAGTGTTAATCACATGGCGATGTGAACTGGATTATTGACTCTAGTGCAAGTGGGAGACTGTTGGAAATATGCCCTAGAGGCAATAATAAAAGTGTTATTATTATATTTCTTTGTTCATGATAATAGTCTTCTATTCATGCTATAACTGTATTATCCGGAAATCGTAATACACGTGTGAATACATAGACCACAATATGTCCCTAGTGAGCCTCTAGTTGACTAGCTCGTTGTGATCAACAGATAGTCATGGTTTCCTGGCTATGGACATTGGATGTCGTTGATAACGGGATCACATCATTAGGAGAATGATGTGATGGACAAGACCCAGTCCTAAGCCTAGCATAAAGATCGTGTAGTTCGTATGCTAGAGCTTTGCCAATGTCAAGTATCTCTTCCTTTGACCATGAGAGCGTGTAACTCCTGGATACCGTAGGAGTGCTTTGGGTGTATCAAACGTCACAACGTAACTGGGTGACTATAAAGGTGCACTACAGGTATCTCCGAAAGTATCTATTGTTTTATGCGGATCGAGACTGGGATTTGTCACTCCGTGTAAACGGAGAGGTATCTCTGGGCCCACTCGGTAGGACATCATCATATGCGCAATGTGACCAAGGAGTTGATCACGGGATGATGTGTTACGGAACGAGTAAAGTGACTTGCCGGTAACGAGATTGAACAAGGTATTGGATACCGACGATCGAGTCTCGGGCAAGTAACATACCGATAGACAAAGGGAATTGAATACGGGATTGATTAAGTCCTTGACATCGTGGTTCATCCGATGAGATCATCGTGGAACATGTGGGAGCCAACATGGGTATCCAGATCCCGCTGTTGGTTATTGACCGGAGAACGTCTCGGTCATGTCTGCATGTCTCCCGAACCCGTAGGGTCTACACACTTAAGGTTCGATGACGCTAGGGTTATAAAGGAAGTTTGTATGTGGTTACCGAATGTTGTTCGGAGTCCCGGATGAGATCCCGGACGTCACAAGGAGTTCCGGAATGGTCCGGATGTAAAGATTTATATATATGAAGTCCTGTTTCGGCCATCGGGACAAGTTTCGGGGTCATCGGTATTGTACCGGGACGACCGGAAGGGTCCCGGGGGCCCACCGGGTGGGGCCACCTGCCCCGGGGGCCACATGGGCTGTAGGGGGTGCGCCTTGGCCTACATGGGCCAAAGGCACCATCCCCAAGAGGCCCATGCGCCTAGGGAACCCTAGAGGGAAGAGTCCTCAAGGGGGAAGGCACCTCCGAGGTGCCTTGGGGAGGATGGACTCCTCCCCCCCTCTTGGCCGCACCCCTTTCTTGGAGGAAGGGGCAAGGCTGCGCCTCCCCCCTCTCCCCTGCCCCTATATATAGTGGAGGGGAGGGAGGGCATCCAGACCTGAGCCCTTGGCGCCTCCCTCCCTCCCGTGACACCTCCTCCTCTCCCGTAGGTGCTTGGCGAAGCCCTGCAGGATTGCCACGCTCCTCCATCACCACCACGCCGTTGTGCTGCTGCTGGATGGAGTCTTCCTCAACCTCTCCCTCTCTCCTTGCTGGATCAAGGCGTGGGAGACATCGTCGAGCTGTACGTGTGTTGAATGCGGAGGTGCCGTCTGTTCGGCACTAGGATCATCGGTGATCTGAATCACGATGAGTACGACTCCATCAACCCCGTTCACTTGAACGCTTCCGCTTAGCAATCTACAAGGGTATGTAGATGCACTCTCCTTCTACTCGTAGCTAGTTTCTCCATAGATAGATCTTGGTGACGCGTAGGAAAATTTTGAATTTCTGCTACGTTCCCCAACAACGGCGCCTAAGTAGCATCGGATTTCATGGCCAGGTAGACGTGCTTCTAAACAATGGCGTCCAAAGATTCTAGCCGTTGGAAGAAGGTCAATGTCTTTCTGTCCTCGCTTGCCTTGTAGTGGCCTATGTAGACGATTTCCTCGTAGACGTGGATGTGCAGGTCGACAGTTTCTTGCATGGCGAGGCGCTGCGCGGCGAGCGCGACCTCGAGGTGCACATTCTTTGTCGCGACCTCTAGCACCTCCAGGACCACCAGGGCTTGAAAGAGTTGGTCACCATGGAGGCCGATGAGGGTGGAAGGCAATGAAGATCCTGGGCGCGCGGGCTGGAGCAATACGGCAAGGTCGTCCGCGCGCTTCCTGACGGCGGTGAACTTGGAGATGGAGTTGACCATCATGTCGTCCATGCGAGAGGAGAAGCCGGTGTCGGCGAGGGCTACAATGCCGGCGGTCGCCAGCACCGTCTGGAAATGCTGCGCGTTGCGGGGCTGCAGGCCGGCGCCCTAGAATATTTGGCACAGCCGCCTGCCGCTCGCGTCCATCGCCTCCATAGGTTCTTGTGGCTTCTGGTCACTGGGTCTTGGATTGGAGTGAGCAGTGTTGCGCAGAGACTTAGGAGTAGATGGATTGGAGTGGTGGGGTGCCTTTATATGAGAGTCCAAACTCTATTGCATTCACATCATGCTGGCTCTATTCTGCTTCTCCAATTAATTCCCTCTGCATGTAATTGTGGATGCATCATTGACCGTTCAACATCTCGGGAACCGCTACCCTCTCCCTCCTTGGCATTCAAGCACCTATGGAGGCGACTGCCACTCGCGTCTATCGTGTGTCAGGAGACGTTCCCGTCGACGACGAGGTGCCTATGGTGACTTCGTAAATTTCAAGATGATAGTGCTGTGCGTGCGTGCGTTCATAAGGGTGAGTGTATGCGCGTGTATGTGAGTGCTTGCGTCTGTACTGTGTAAAAAAACGTAAATGCGTGTCAAAAAGAGACTAGTCAGTTTACTCAATATTGTGCACCTCGGAGATGAAAACGAGATAAGTACGTATTTATTTACGGTGCAAATTCACTCATTTTGCTCCATAGGTACTCCGTCTCGGTGTAGTATAGTCACTTGTTGAAATCACTAGAAAGGCAAATACTCCTTTCTAGTTTACAGGGCTATATATACTAGCAAGTAGTAGTACGTACTACTCCCTCTGTTCCTAAATATTTATCTCTCTAGAGATTTCAACAAGTGACTACATACGGAGCAAAATGAGTGAATCTACATTCTAAAATATGTCTATATACATCAGTATTTAGTAGTCCATTTGAATATCTGAAAAGACAAATATTTAGGAACGGAGGGAGTAGTACAATAGTGGTCTCACATAGCAATTTTGTCTCATGCAAGAGCCTGGCTATATGCGTGCTCCAATTTTCGCAACTGCCATGTTCGGGTTGCGCTTGGCTCTTCGCCTCTTCGAGAAGATGAACAATGATGTTACTACTACTGCTTCTACAGTGTCGAATCCATTGCTACATGTTCTTCCACCATGAGCGGGAGGGATAGCTTGGCGTAGTAGCCTGTCCTTGTTTGCGAGCAACCGCGCGCATGGGCGAGGGAGAAGGCGTGTAGTAGTAAAATCAAGCTTCTCCTCGTTGTACGAGTTGACATGACACATCATAGCACTGGCTCCACATGCTTGCCTCTAAACTTGGCTGAAAGACCCGCAGTGTACAATATATTTGCTGCAACCTCTAACATTTACCCACCACAAATTAAAATATATATTCCTGTCTTGACCAGATGAGCGTGCAAACTACAATCGCCAGGGTGACAGGTAGGGCCAGAAGACGATTTTAATTTTCTTAAAAAACTTCGAGACGGCCACATAGCATGGAGCCGACCCCAACGATTTCAAGCTTACAGGCACGGTACACGCTATCCTAGTACTCTACACATGAAACTGCCACACGAGCGTCCGGGCTGCGCTTGTCTCTTCGCCTCTTCGGGAAGTTGAAGAACAGTACTACTGCACTGGAGGAGTACTACAGTAAGCTTCTAGCCATCTGACACCGATTGAACTGCTGCATGTCCACCGTGTGCAGGAGGGAGAGCGTGTAGCGAAAGCTTCTCCTAGTCTTGCCAGCAACCACGCTCATGGGCGAGGGAGGGATGGTCCTACCTTTGCGTGTATGATAGGTGGGCCCGACAGGTGGGTCACCAACCTGTCATACAGCCAAAGGCAGGTGCAGTTAAGTCCGCGAGGGAGAGGATAATCAAACTTCCCGTTGATGTACGAGTTGAGCGACACATCAAAGCACTGCACTTGATATATTTCAATAATTTGCATTTACCGATGCATTAATTACAACGCTTGCATGCATGCTGTGACTCTCCTTTTGATACTTGCATGTGTTGATTTAATGCACCTTGAAGTAGTATAAAATATGTGATGGTAAAGCTTTGTAATGCCTCGGCCCAAGCGAGAGATGGTTGTGCACGAGGAGGGCGAGATCATGCAGATGGAACAGGACCCGACGATGGAGCTCTCTAAGGTCTTGATGGACCTCACCGTGCTCCACTGCCCGTTGTGCCTCTGCCCCTTGACGCCCCCAGTGTATGAGGTTCGAATACACCTCGTCTGTTATACTGATTGAGCAAGGTGCGGGTTTCTTGATTGATGTGTTGTTCGATTGATTTCTGAAGTGCAAGGGAGGGCACCTGGCTTACGCGGACTGCCGCGTCGAGCGCCCCGGGAACCAGCGGCAGTGCCAGAAGTGCGAGGGAGGTGGTGGCTTCGACGTGCGGAACACGGCAGTGGACGCTGTCCTTTCGTCGGTGAGGGTGGAGTGCCCGCACGAAGGTTGTGGGCTCTACGTCACTTACCACAAGCTCGCCGATCACCAGAGCGTGTGTCCACTCGCGCCCTGCAAATGCCCCGTGCCCATCTGCGGCTATGCAGACACGCCGCTGGCGCTCTACCACCACATCAGCACTGCGCATCCCATGCCCGTGCACAGGATCCAGTACGACAAGGTGCTCCAGCTGCAAGTGCCACTATTGGAGCCACGGCTCTTGCTGTTGGCGGAGGAGGATGGTCGCGCATTTTTCTTGGTCGGCGACATGCTCAACATCGGCGCGCTGATACGTCTGCAATGTATCTATAATTTTTGATTGTTCCATGCTATTATATTACCCCTTTTGGATGTTTATGGGCTTTATTTTACACACTTATATCATTTTTGGGACTAACCTACTAACCGGAGGCCCAGCCCGTATTGCTGTTTTTTGCCTATTTCAGTATTTTCAAAAAAAGGAATATCAAACAGAGTCCAAACGGAATGAAACCTTTGGGAGCATGATTTTTGGAACGAACGTGATCCTGAGGACTTGGAGTGCAAGTCAAGAAGCAGCCGATGCTCCCACGAAATAGGAGGGCGCCCCCCCTATAGGGCACGCCCCCCTATCTCGTGGGCCCTTCAGGCGTCCGCCGACGTACTTCTTCCTCCTATATAAGCCTACGTACCCCGAAAACATCCAGGGGGCAGACGAAACACAATTTCCACCATCGTAACGTTCTGTATCCGCGAGATCCCATCTTGGAGGCTTCGCCGGCGTTCTGCCGGAGGGGGAATCGACCACGGAGGGCTTCGACATCAACACCCTTGCCCCTCCGATGAGATGTGAGTAGTTTACCACAGACCTACGGGTCCATAGTTATTAGCTAGATTGCTTCTTCTCTCTTTTTGGATCTCAATACAATGTTCTCCCCCTCTCTTGTGCAGATCTATTTGATGTAATCTCTTTTTGCGGTGTGTTTGTCGAGATTCAATGAATTGCGGGTTTATGATCAAGTTTATATATGAATAATATTTGAATCTTCTCTGAATTCTTTTATGTATGATTGAGTTATCTTTGCAAGTCTCTTCGAATTATCAGTTTGGTTTGGCCTACTAGATTGATCTTTCTTGCCATGGGAGAAGTGCTTAGCTTTGGGTTCAATCTTGCGGTGTCCTTACCCAGTGACAGAAAGGGTTGCAAGGCACGTATTGTATTGTTTCCATCGAGGATAACAAGATGGGGTTTATATCATATTGCTTGAGTTTATCCCTCTACATCATGTCATCTTGCTTAATGTGTTACTCTGTTCTTATGAACTTAATACTCTAGATGCAGGCAGGAGTCGGTCGATGTGTGGAGTAATAGTAGTAGATGCAGGCAGGAGTCGGTCTACTTGTTGCGGACATGATGCCTATATACATGATCATGCCTAGATAATCTCATAATTATTCGATTTTCTATCAATTGCTCGACAGTAATTTGTTCACCCACCGTAATACTTATGCTATCTTGAGAGAAGCCACGAGTGAAACCTATGGCCCCCGGGGTCTATCTCTTATCATATTTGCTTCCAATCTATTTTTATTTGCATCTTTACTTTTTGCATCTATATTATAAAATACTAAAAATATATTTATCTTATCTTATTATCTCTACTAGATCTCACTTTCGCAAGTCGCCGTGAAGGGATTGACAACCCCTTTATTGTGTTGGTTGCGAGTTCTTTGTTTGTTTGTGTAGGTGTGTGGGACTTTTGAGGAGCCTCCTACTGGATTGATACCTTGGTTCTCTAAAACTGCGGGAAATACTTACGCTACTATTGCTGCATCACCCTCTCCTCTTCGAGGAAAACCAACGCAAGCTCAAGACGTAGCAAGAAGGATTTTTGTCGCCGTTGCCGGGGAGGTCTTTGCTCAAGTCAAGACATACCAAGTACCCATCACAAATTCATCTCCCTCGCATTTACATTATTTGGCATTTTCCTCTCATTTTCCTCTCCCCCACTTCACCCTTGCCGTTTTATTCACACTCTCTTTCCCAATCTCCTCCTCTCTTTTCGCTTGCCCTTTTTCTGCTTGCTTGTGTGTTGGATTACTTGTTGCCTGGCGCAAGGTAATACCAAATTGTGTGATTTCTCGAATACCAATAATAATGATTTCCTTAGTACTCCGATTGCTCCTCTTAATGATGTTGAGTCTTGTGAAATCAATACTGCTTTGCTGAATCTTGTTATGAAAGATCAATTAGCCGGCCTTCCTAGTGAAGATGCCGCTACTCATCTAAACAACTTTGTTGATTTGTGTGATATGCAAAAGAAGAAAGATACGGATAATGATATTGTCAAATTTAAGTTATTTCCGTTTTCACTTAGGGATCGTGCTAAAGTTTGGTTTTCGTCTTTACCTAAAAATAGTATTGATTCTTGGAAAAGGTGCAAAGATGCTTTTATCTCTAAGTATCCCCCCCCCCCCCCCCGCTAAGATTATTACTCTTAGGAACGATATCATGAATTTTAAAAAACTTGATCATGAGCATGTTGCCCAATCTTGGGAAAGAATGAAATTAATGCTTCGCAATTGCCCCACTCATGGTTTGAATTTATGGATGATCATACAAAAATTTTATGCCGGTTTGAACTTTGCTTCTAGAAATCTCTTAGATTCGACCGCGGGAGGAACGTTTATGGAAATCACGTTAGGAGATGCTACAAAACTTCTTGATAATATTATGGCTAATTATTCTCAATGGCACACCGAAAGATCTTCTAGTAAAAAAGTGCATGCTATAGAAGAAATCAATGTTTTGAGTGGAAAGATGGATGAACTTATGAAATTGTTTGCTACTAGAAATACTCCTCTTGATCCCAATGATATGCCTTTGTCTTCTTTGATTGAGAATAATAATGAATCTATGGATGTGAATTTTGTTGGTAGGAATAGTTTTGGAAACAATGCTTATAGAGGAAGCTTTAATGCTAGACCATTTCCTAGTAATTCCTCTAATAATTATGGAAATTCCTACAATAATTCTTATTGTAATTTTAATAAGATGCCCTCTGATTTTGAGAATAGTGTGAAATAATTTATGATTTCTCAAAATAATTTTAATGCTTCGCTTGAAGAAAGATTGCTCAAAGTTGATGATTTGGCTAGGAACGTTGATAGACTTTCGCTTGATGTTGATTCTCTTAAACTTATATCTTCTCCTCCTAAGCATGATATCAATGAGTCCCTCAAAGCCATGAGGATTTCCATTGATGAGTGTAAGGAAAGAACCGCTAGATTGCGTGCTAAGAAAGATAGCTTTATAAAAGCGTGTTCTTCTAGTTTCCATGAATCAACAAGAATTCGGAGTTTTTAGATCTTGATGCTAAATTTGGTAAAAGTGGGATTGGAGAGGTCACAACTTTAAATAGCATTGAATCCACCATATCAAATTTCAAGGATTTTGATTATGATAGTTGTTCTTTAGAAGGTTGTATTTCCTTGTTGCAACTCCTCATGCTTATAGTCAAAATAAAGCTTTTACCAAACATATCGTTGATGCCTTGATGCAATCTTATGATGAAAAACATAATTTGGAAGTTTCTATACCTAGAAAACTTAATGATGAGTGGGAACCTACTATAAAGATTAGAATTAAAGATCATGAGTGTTTTGCTTTGTGTGATTTGGGTTCTAGTGTTTCTACGATTCTGAAAACTTTATGTGATATTCTAGGTTTCCATGATCTTGATGATTTCTCTTTAAATTTGCACCTTGCGGATTCCACCATTAAAAAGACTAGGGGAAGGATCAATGATGTTCTTATTGTTGCAAATAGAAATTTGGTGCCCGTGGATTTTATCGTTCTTGATATAGATTGTAATCTTTCTTGCCCTATTATTTTTGGTAGACCTTTCCTTAGAATGATTGGCGCGATTATTGATATGAAGGAAGGGAATATTAGTTTCCAATTTCCATTAAATAAAGGCATGGTGCACTTTCCAAGATCAAAAGTTACCTTATGTATCTATCATGCGGGCTACTTATCAATTTAGTGCCAAAGATGGCACCCGTTAGATCTATCTTTGCTTTTATGCCTAGCTAGAGGCGTTAAATGATAGCTCTAGTTGGTAGGCAACCCAATTTTCTTTATGTTTTTTGTTTTTGCTCCTGTTTATTAATAAATCTTGCATCTACCTTCTGTTTAGATGTGTTTTTATCTTTTAATTAGTGTTTGTGCCAAGTAGAACCTATAGGATAACCTATGATGATAGTTGATTTGATTCTACTGAAAAACAGAAACTTTGCGCGCACGAATATAATTTTGTTAAATCACAGGAACGTGCTTTTGCGTTTATTCTTTTTTCTTCTGATCACTAAAAAAATTGTCCAGGACTTCATATTTTGGTAGGATTTTTAGAGTTCCAGAAGTTTGCGTTAGTTACAGATTTCTACAGACTCTTCTGTTTTTGACAGATTCTATTTTTCGTGTGTTGTTTGCTTATTTTGATGCATCTATGGCCAACAAAATAGTGTATAAACCATAGAGAAGTTGTAATACAGTAGGTTTAACACCAAAATAAATAAAGAATGAGTTCATTACAGTACCTTATGTGGTGGTTTTGTTTTCTTTCACTAACGGAGCTTATAAGATTTCCTGTTGAGTTTTGTGTTGTGAGGTTTTCAAGTTTTGGGTAAAGCTTTTATGGACTATGGAATAAAGGGTGGCAAGAGCCTAAGCTTGGGGATGCCCAAGGCACCCCAAGATATTCAAGGATAGCCAAGAGCCTAAGCTTGGGGATGCCCCGGGAAGGCATCCCCTCTTTCGTCTTCGTTCATTGGTAAGTTTACTTGGAGCTATATTTTTATTCGCCACATGATATTTGTCTTGCTTGGAGGGTCATGTATTATATTATACTTTTCTTTTTAGTTTACCACAATCATCCTTGCTGTACACACCTTTTGGGAGAAGCCTATTTGATTAGAATTTGCTAGACTACTCTATGTGCTTCACTTATATATCTTTTGAGCTTGATAGTTTTTGCTCTAGTGCTTCACTTATATCTTTTAGAGCACGGTGGTGTTTTAATTTTGAAGAAATTACTAGTCTCTCATGCTTCACTTATATCTTTTTGAGAGTCTTTTAGAACAGCATGGTATTTGCTATGGTTTTAAAGTTGGTCCTAGAATGATGAGCATCCAAGTTGGGTATAATAAAAACTATCATAAAAAAGTGAATTGGATGCTATGATCAATATGATGCTTGATAATTGTTTTGAGATATGGAGGTAGTGATATTAGAGTCATGCTAGTTGAGGTGATTATGAAAAATACTTGTGTTAAGGGTTGTGATTCCCGTAGCATGCACGTATGGTGAACCGCTTTGTGATGAAGTTGGAGCACAATTTTATTTATTGAGTGTCTTCCTTATGAGTGGCGGTCGGGGACGAGCGATAGTCTTTTCCTACCAATCTATCCCCCTAGGAGCATGCGCGTAGTGCTTTGGTTTTTGATGACTTCTAGATTTTTTCAACAAGTACATGAGTTCTTTTGACTAATGTTGAGTCCATGGATAATACGCACCCTTTCACCATTCCACCATTGCTAGCCTCTCTTGTGTCGTGCAACTTTCGCCGGTACCATACACCCACCATTTACCTTCCTCAAAACAGACACCATACCTACCTACTATGGCATTTCCATAGTCATTCCAAGATATATTGCCATGCAACTTTCCACCGTTCCGTTCATATGACACGCATTACTTTTGTCATATTGCTCTTTGCATAATCATGTAGTTGACATCGTATTTGTGGCAAGGCCACCTTCATAATTTTCATACATGTCGCTCTTGATTCATTGCATACCCCGGTACACCGCCGGAGGCATTCATATAGAGTCATATCTTGTTCTAGCTTTGAATTGTAATTCTTGAGTTGTAAATCCATAAAAGTGTGATGGTCTTCATTATTAGAGCATTGTCCTAGTGAGGAAAGGATGATGAAGACTATGATTCCCCCACAAGTCAGGATGAGACTTCGATCTTTAAAAAAAAGGAAAACAAACAAAGGCCAAAAAGAAAAAAAAGAAAGGCCAAAGAAAAAAAAGAGGAAATAAAAAAAGGGAAGGAAAAAAAAGAAAAAAAATGAAAGAAAAAGAGAGAAGGGACAAAGCTACTATCTCTTTCTCCACACTTGTGCTTCAAAATAGCAGCATGATCTTCATGATAGAGAGTCTCATATGTTGTCACTTTCGTATACTAGTGGGAATTTTTCATTATAGAACTTGGCTTGTACATTCCAATGATGGGCTTCCTCAAAATGCCCTAGGTCTTCGTAAGCAAAGCAAGTTGGATGCACACCCACTTAGTTTGTTTTGTTGAGCTTTCATATATTTATAGCTCTAGTGCATCCGTTGCATGGCAATCCCTACTCACTCACATTGATATCTATTACAGGGCATCTCCATAGACCGTTGATATGCCTAGTTGATGTGAGACTATCTTCTCCTATTTTGTCTTCTCCACAACCACCATTCTATTCCACATATAGTGCTATGTCCATGGCTCACGCTCATGTATTGCGTGAAAGTTGAAAGAGTTTGAGATTATTAAAGTATGTAACAATTTCTGGCTTGTCATTGGGGTTGTGCATGATTAAATACTTTGTGTGATGAAGATAGAGCAACAGCCAGACTATATGATTTTGTAGGGATAACTTTCTTTGGTCATGTTATTTTGAGAAGACATGATTACTTTGATTAGTATGCTTGAAGTATCACCATTTTCATGTTAATATGAACTTTTATTTTGTATCATTTGGATATGAACATTCATGCCACAATAAAGAAAAATTACATTGAGAATTATGCTAGGTAGCATTCTACATCAAAAATTTCTTTTTTATCATTTACCAACTCGAGGACGAGCAGGAATTAAGCTTGGGGATGCTTGATACGTCTCCAACGTATCTATAATTTTTTATTGTTCCATGCTATTATATTACCCCTTTTGGATGTTTATGGGCTTTATTTTACACACTTATATCATTTTTGGGACTAACCTACTAACCGGATGCCTAGCCCGTATTGCTGTTTTTTTGCCTATTTCAGTATTTCGAAGAAAAGGAATATCAAACGGAATCCAAATGGAATGAAACCTTCGGGAGCGTGATTTTTGGAACGAACGTGATCCAGAGGACTTGGAGTGCAAGTCAAGAAGCAGTCGAGGCTCCCACGAGATAGGAGGGCACCCCCACTATAGGGCGCGCCCCCTGTGTCGTGGGCCCCTCGGGCGTCTCCTTACGGTTTTAAGTTAATTTTAAAAATTGTGTGGCGGACGATGAGTGGCAGCGGCCGTTTTTCGCAAATTTTTTACAAACTGCTGGTCGGAATGATTCAAACGATATGTCGTTGGAAAGATATCGACGAGGCGCAACTTTTTCATGTAGAGCAATCTCTCTAATTCCTTACGGTTTAAGAGGAATTTTGAATTTACCAAAATGCGGATACTCTGTTTTTCGCGACACCAAAATCGACAAGTGAAGCGCACCGGACAGAAATCCGCACTGCTTAAGACTGAAAACCGCACTGCATCAGATGGGCAAGTGAACTTCATGGTTTTTTTTTGTCGGACGTAAATTTTTTTGAGAAGGAAGTGAAGTGTGCTTCACATCGAATGAGTGAACCGCAACACTATCGAAAAGTGAACGATGATACATTTTTGTCGTTTCCATAACATATTTTCAGCGTTTCATGTTTTTTGGGAGTAGGTGAACCGGAAGACAACCGAAAGTGAACCACAACACTAGCGGAAGTGAGCCGCAACACAAAAGGAAATGAACCATATTATACTTGAATGGAACAAGAGCATCTTATATTGAGGAAAAGTAAACCGCAACACAAATTGAAGCAAACCACATTATTTTTACGAAGTTAACTGCGACACCAACCAAATTATATACTATGTCCATACAATTTTGCAAAAATGATTCCTCCAAAAATAATAAAAAGTGAACTCCTCTGTACAATTTTTTTTACAAAGTGAGCACCTCTGTACCATGCATTGTGCTGCAAATGTAAACAAACATTTTTCTGTACAAGGTGAACTCTATACTACTATGGGAACCACACGTTGTCACCAGCCAGACTGCATGGCGCCGGTGGGGCGTGCTGCGTGCACCCACGTACTGGACCGCTTTGCGTCGGCGGGGCCAGGGGTGCAGCTGATCTTGGATGGGTCAACACATCTGCTGGCGAACTGCAGTGCAGAAGGGCAAATAGCACTGCACTGCAGATCCGACCACGAGCCTCGTGCCACCAGACTGCAAGCACAATTGCCGGTGGATTGGACATCCATCCGCACCGCATTGACGCCCCAACATAACTGCAGCGATGTGCCCAAGTGAAATCTGAAAAAGCAAAAAACAATCGATGGGGAGGAGAGGACGCTTGAGGCCGGTGGTTGTGGCATCGTGGTCGACGACGAGGGAGGCCAGCAGAGGCAAGCGGTGGCCGACGAACCTGCATGAAGACGGGGGCCGCAACCGAGCTGCATAGGGGACCGCGACCGAGCTGCACGAAGACAGGGTCTCTCTCCTCCTCTCTGTCTCCGCATCGGATCCGAGGTGAGGCGGCGATGCAGATCCAGGTCCGGTGCGGGTGCGGCGAGGCGGCGTGCCCAAAGTGGGCGGTGGTGGAGGTGCAGGGCGTGCTGCAGCCGCAGCCCTGCTTCTCCGACTGCATCCAAGACCTCCACATCGGCCGCCTCTGCTCCACTTCCTCCGCCCCGTACTCCAAGGCAAGAACCACGAACTCTCCTCGTAGCGGTCGGGCGCGAAGAAGAAGATGGCAGGGCGGCGCCTGCTCACGGCGGCCAGGCGCGGAGAGGAAGGCGTGTGGGTGGTGCTGGCTTGCCACGGCCGCGCGCAGAGATGGAGGCGGCGGAGCGACGCTGGCTCACAGTAGCCGGCTGTAGAGAGGAAGGTGGTGGGGTGGCTTGCTGGGGTGAGTTTTTTTTTTTTTTGCCTCGCCAGTTCTGCCGTGGTTAGTTTGTAGCTACAGGTGGGTCGGGGGTGTTAGCAGAATAAGCTTCGGTGTTAGCAGAATAAGGGTCTTAAGGGTGTTATTCGAATAGACTCATCCTATATATATAAGGTGTTATTATATTTCATAGGTAAAACTGTGTCTATCATAGCTTGCCAGAGAACTAGTTAAGGCTTGCTGAACATTTAACGGTTTAAAAATAAATAAAAAATATGAAATAAATAGGGGAGCCTCACTCTAATATAATAAGATGATCCAACGGTGTTGTGACGCCCGGATATTTAAGCTACAGTGAACCTCTGCTAATGATACCACGTCACCCTAATTACTGTTGCTAATCTCGAATTAGTTCAAAACCGGTTCGGATTTAAATTCAAAATCAAGCAAACAATAAAAGTTTTCAAATGTTAAAAATAAAAATGTTCGGAGTGTGCAGTTAAATGCCTAGGTAATTATTATGGAGAAAACTCATTTTTAAAAATTGCCTAAGTATTTTAAAGTGATTTAAAACAGAAAAGAAAATAAATAAAATAAAAGAAATAAAAACAGAAAACAAACTAACAAAAAAAAGGGCCCCGTCGGGCTTCGGCCTAGCAGGCCGGCCCGTTCGGCCACCGGCCCAAACGGCCACACCCCTCACTCCCATAACCTCCCCCCTGGTCAAACCCTAACCCAACCACCCGCACTCCTCCCCCCACATCGTTCCCACCCCCCTCCCGATCCAGATTGGATCGGGGACGAAATCCCCATGCCCCCACTCGCCCCCGCACTCCCCCTCCCTGATTCCCCCTCTGCCTCCCCCCTCGACCGGGATCGAGATCGGGGGCTCGATCCAACTGCGCCGCCCGTTCACCCCGTCGCCCGCCGTCGCTAACCGCCGACGCTCGTCGCCTCCCCGACCTCGACCAGGGCCACGCCGCCCCGTCCGCGACCGCTCCGTCGCCGGATCTCGGTGGACTGCCTCGTCCCTTTCACCCGCGCCGCCGCTTGGACCTCGCTGGAGCCTCCCCACTAGACCTCGCCATCTCCTCCCCGAGCCCCACTGCCCTGTCCCTACATTAGCGGTGAGACCCCCGGCCTCCTCTCCCCTTGCCCCCGCGTTCACCACGACCTCGCCGCACCCACGACCGCGCCTTCGCGCGCGCGCCCGTGTCCGGACCACACCCACAGCGCCCGCGCGCCGGCGCTCGCGCTCCGGTCCACACGCGCTCACCCCGCGCCTAGGTCCCGCTGCAGTGCGCTCGGTGCCGCTGCTCATCGGCGCCGCCGTGTTCCCCTGCTGCCCCACGCCACTGGCCGCACCAGCGCCATCCCCTCGCCTCCGTCCCCCTGCTTCCCCGCCGGCGCTCACCCCTGCGCCCCCGCATCCTCTACACACGGCCGCGGCCACGGCCGATGGCGCCGGCCCCCACCGCTCCTCCGCGCGGCCGCGTCTCCACAGGCCACGGCCGGTGCGCCCCGCTTCGGCCATGGCCTCGCCGTGGCCACCGCCCCCTGCTCCGGCGCCTTGTCGGGTCCGCCCGCACCTGGACGTGCGCCCGCTCGGGCCGCGTTCTGCGCCCACGCCCGCTAAGCGGCGCCCGATAGGCCCCTGTGCCTATGGCACGTGGGGCCCGCCCTGGAACGTTTTTTTTAAGAAAAGAAAATAATGGTAAAAATAAAAAAATAATTAATTAAAAAAATACTAAATAAATAAATAAATAATAACTAAAATAATTAAAATATTAATTAATTAATTAAGTAATTAATTAAGTTAATTAATCCTGATTAGATTAACCTAATCACTAATTAAACTAATTAATCTGTTTTAGTTAATCTTAGTCAATGGCAGTGGGACCCACACGTCAGGTTGACCAAGTCAACTCTGTTGACTGCTGATGTCAGCAGGACATCATGCTGATGTCATTAATCTATTTTTCGAATTAATTAAATAATTAATTAAATTTCAGAAATTAATAAAATCTTAAAAAAATCATATCTTTTAATCCGTAACTCGGATTAAAATATTTTCAACATGAAAGTTGCTCAGAACAACGAGACGAATCCGGATACGCAGCCCGTTTGTCCGCCACACATCCCTAGCATAGCAAACACGCAACTTTCCCCCTCCGGTTCATCTGTCCGAAAACGCAAAACTCCGGGAATACTTTCTCGGATGTTTCCCCCCTTCGTCGGTATCACTTACTACCGCGTTAGGGCACACCAAACACCGCGTATTGTCTTGTTACGCCTTGTGATGCTTTGATTGTTCTGTTATTTATTGTGTTCCCTCTCCGTTACTTCTTTCCGATAGACCCCGAGACTGCCGGCGACCCCCAGTTCGACTACGGCGTTGGTGACTCGTCCTTCTTGCCAGAGCAACCAGGCAAGCGCCCCCCCCCTTGATCACCAAGATATCGCCTATTCTCCTCTATACTGCTTGCATTAGAGTAGTGTAGCATGTTACTGCTTTCCGTTAATCCTATTCTGATGCATAGCCTGACATTGTTGCTACATTTGTTGATACCTTACCTCTTAAATACTTAGTATAGGATGCTAGTTTATCATCATTGGCCCTGCATTCTTGTCAGTCTGCCTTGCTATACTATTGGGCCGTGATCACTCGGGAGGTGATCACGGGTATATACTATACATACATACATACTGTACAGATGGTGACTAAAGTCGGGTCAGCTCGATGAGTACCCGCAAGTGATTCTGATGAGGGGGCTGAAAGGACATGTGGCTCCATCCCGGTAGAGGTGGGCCTGGGTTCCCGACGGCCCCCGACTGTTACTTTGTGGCGGAGCGACAGGGCAGGTTGAGACCACCTAGGAGACAGGTGGGCCTGGCCCTGTTTAGCGTTCGCGGATACTTAACACGCTTAACGAGATCTTGGTATTTGATCTGAGTCTGGCCATTTGGTCTATACGCACTAACCATCTACGTGGCAGTAGTTATGGGTATCCCGACGTCGTGGTATCAGCCGAAGCCTTCTTGACGTCAGCGACTGAGCGGCGCGCGCCGGATTGCACTGGAACGCCACTAGGCTAGGTCTGCTTCCGGCCGCCACGCAACGTGCAGGTGTGCTCAGGGCGATGGGCCCAGACCCCTGCACGCATAGGTTTAGACCGGCGTGCTGACCTCTCTGTTATGCCTAGGTGGGGCTGCGACGTGTTGATCTTCCGAGGCCGGGCATGACCCAGGAAAGTGTGTCCGGCCAAATGGGATCAAGCGTGTTGGGTTATGTGGTGCACCCCTGCAGGGAAGTTAATCTATTCGAATAGCCGTGATCTTCGGTAACAGGACGACTTGGAGTTGTACCTTGACCTTATGACAACTAGAACCAGATACTTAATAAAACACACCCTTCCAAGTGCCAGATACAACCCGGTGATCGCTTTTCTACAGGGCGACGAGGAGAGGATCGCCGGGTAGGATTATGCTATGCGATGCTACTGGAGATGCTACTTGGAGATGCTACTTGGAGGATTTCAATCTACTCTCTTCTACATGCTGCAAGACGGAGGCTGCCAGAAGCGTAGTCTTCGACAGGATTAGCTATCCCCCTCTTATTCTGGCATTCTGCAGTTCAGTCCACCGATATGGCCCTTTACACATATACCCATGCATATGTAGTGTAGCTCCTTGCTTGCGAGTACTTTGGATGAGTACTCACGGTTGCTTTTCTCCCTCTTTTCCCCTTTCTCTTCTACCTGGTTGTCGCAACCAGATGCTGGAGCCGTGGAACCAGACGCCACCGTCGACGATGATTCCTACTACGCTGGAGGTGCCTACTACTACGTGCAGGCTGCTGACGACGACCAAGAGTAGTTAGCGGGATCCCAGGCAGGAGGCCTGCGCCTCTTTCGATCTGTATCCCAGTTTGTGCTAGCCATCTTATGGCAACTTATTTAACTTATGTCTGTACTCAGATATTGTTGCTTCCGCTGACTCGTCTATGATCGAGCACTTGTATTCGAGCCCTCGAGGCCCCTGGCTTGTATTATGATGCTTGTATGACTTATTTATGTTTTAGAGTTGTGTTGTGATATCTTCCCGTGAGTCCCTGATCTTGATCGTACACATTTGCATGCATGATTAGTGTACGATTGAATCGGGGGCGTCACAGGTGTGATTGTAAAAATATGCATTTATGTGTCCTTAGGGAAAAAGACAAGCATTTCAGCTCACTACAGGATCAATATATATTGAAACATTTGTTATTTTTGTCCAGGACACATGCAGTCATATTTCTTCAATCCCTCCGTTGGATCATGTTATATTATAAGTGTGTTGGTTCAGTATTTTTTACAGAATTTTTGAGAACTTTTACACCGTTGAAAACCTTAACTATTTCTGTGACAAGCTATTGTAGAAAATCCTACTCCTATATGCATACATACATATATATATATATATATATATATATGTGTGTGTGTGTGTGTATGTATATATATATGGCAAATATTTCCTACAAGCAGTGGTAGTTACCACCACTTGTGTTTTTTATGTTGTATGTAGTATCTGTCGAAACCGACAGTATGTACGTCTAGTATGTAGTATATAACAATGATTAGGTAGTATATATAATAATTTTTAGGTAGTATGTATTATTTTTTGAGTATGCTCTTTTTTACGTACAAATATGTACGTATTTCACAAATATAACAAAAACTATAGGCTCGTATGCAATTTTTTCATTTAACTTGCTTTGAAATATGTTAGATATAGTATAGTAACATATTTAAAATAATAAAATAGTATATATAGTATCAAATAATAGTATATGAGACATGTGGGGTAACTACCACCGGGTGGTAGGATGGATTTTCCCTATATATATATATATATATATATATATATATATATATGTATGTATGTATGTATGTATGTATATATATGACATGAAGAAAGCAGTAGCAATAACACTGAACGATCATTATGCTAAGCTAATGGATGGGTCTTGTCCATCCATCATTCCACCAATGATATGATCCCGTTTATCAAATGATAGCTCATGCCCATGGTTAGGAAACTTAACCATCTTTGATCAATGAGCTAGTCTAGTAGAGCCATACTAGGGACACGTTGTTTTGTCTATGTATTCACACATGTATCAAGTTTCCGGTTAATACAATTCTAGCATGAATAATAAACATTTATCATGTATAAGGAAATATAAAATAACAACTTTATTATTACCTCTAAGGCATATTTCCTTCACCATTAACATGGTGAAATGTTTTCGGGCCTTGGCTGGCCCAATTACATGACGGGCGGGAAGTAAGATAGATGTATAACGGGCCAAAATTAGCCCCAACATTCTTAAGGACCTTTAACGGGCCGATAGGCAGTTTGGGCTAGAATGTATCCACGAAGACTACGGGCCGTTAAGAGGCCGAAAGTAACTACAGACCATAATTAGGCCCAGGTACAACTCGGGCCTTTAAATGGCCGAAAGTGAAACCGGGCCGAAAGAGGGCCATATGTAGACAGGGCCGTTGACAGGCCAAACCTAATATGGGACCAAACTATTAAACGGGCCATTAAGAGGCCGAAGAGCAAATTAGGCACCCAATGGGCTCAATGGCACAATAGCTATTAAAAGGGTCGTATCTGTTATGGGCCGTAATTTGGCCCAGGAAATGAAAGTCAGTTAATGGGCCGGATTAGGTATGGACCGTAATTTGGCCCAAACTATTGCAAGCTGTTAACAGGCCGGATCTGATATGGGCTGTAAACTGGTCCAGAATATTGCAGTCATTTAATGGCCCGTATCTGATGTGGGCTATAATTTGGTCCAGAAAATGTTAGGCTGTTAACGGGTCGGCCCATTATATCTGACAAAATCGTGTTGGCCTGTTCTTGGGTCGGCTTTTAAACCTTTTGGGCCTCTATTAGGCCATCCCACGTGTCAAAGTTTCATTGGCGATTCTTGTCAAAAGGACGGTTGACATCTGTCCCAACGCTGAGCCGACACGTGGATCATCGGCGAATGAGAATTTTACACGTGGAAAAGCGCCATTGGTCCGGGCTGTTAACGGGTTATGGATCCAAACCGGGACCCGATAGCTTAACAGCGACCCGTTATGGTGGATGCCATGTGTCAGTTACCCTTGACGAAAGCACTTCTATGATGCGTGATTTATCTCATGGAAGTGGACACTTATGTGATGATAATTTTGGTAATGTCATGGAACACTTCTACGACAGCACATGTATGACTATCTTGATTCTACCATAAAATCGTCATGGATGTACATGCATGACAGAAAACGTGACCTACTGTGACAAACACATATCATCACGGAAGTGTTTTTTTGTAGTGCACCAAAGAGGAAACTGGATCCTCTGCACCTGCTGGTGCCCGCCTGGCCTTGGTCGTCATGGCTTGCGTCACTGCAACCTCCTGAGGTTGGGCACCTGCATAGAAATCTCCGCTCCTCAGGAGCAGCCTGAGGAGGCCGCTCCCTCAGGAGGTATTGGTGTCATCCGCCTCGTGAGGCTTCGCCCCTCACGAGGTGACGGTGTCATAGATGGGTCGTACCATGCCGTCGATGGAGCCACACCATGGGCCACAGGCAGGCAAGTCTAAGTACCCTGGTTTCGAGAACACCGATAGTAGCCCCCGGGCCCAAGGCGTGCTCGAACTTAGATTCAAGGCAAGCCAAAGGGCAAGGGCGGGCGCCACAGGCTCCAATCACCTGCAGACCGAGCCGACGCGTGGCGCTTGACGAGACGTGGGTGTCTCCACTTCCCCATGCCGCCTCAACAATTGCCTGACTTGACAACTACCTGGCGCATGCGAAAAGGCCATCATTGCTCGGAGAGTGAGAGGCCGGCGGTTAGCCTTCCTCCATCTATAAATGGGGGAGGGGGCGGAGCCCCCAGCTCATCTTCATCCTCTCGCCTCTTGCTTCTCCTTCTTCTTCATTTTGCCATCTTGCCAAAGCGTCCATGGCGCCAGTGAGCAGGTTCTCCACCGAGGAGAAGGGGAAGGCTCCTCAGGTGGAACCTGAGTTGCTCCCGCCGAAGAAGAGGCACGATTGCTCTCGTGATGCCACCGTGGCACCCATGGCAATGCGACCTTGGCACAAACCCGCTCCATCAGGTTTCCCGGTCCACACAGATGTTCGCACGCAAATCTCCAACCATGGGAGCGGCCACAGATGTCACGAGGAACGGAGCCGTGGAGGAGAGCAAGCGGTGGCCGCACGGCCACCCCGTCCGCGGACCCATACCGAAGGCACGACCCGCGATTTTCTGGTGTGGGCAGCAATGCCTCCACGCACGTGGATCCGGCTCCCATGGTCCCTGGCGAGGGAGATACTGCCGAAGGGGCCCGTTGAGCTGTGGCTGCACCCAAGCCTCAGAGGCGGAGGTCGAGGCCGTCGACTCCCGCGACGTCTTCATGGCTCGGGGATGAGGCGTGCTCGCCCGTGCCTGTAACTCGGAGGGGAGGCACGCCATCCACTTCGAGTACGACGGGGCTTCGACACTCTTCTTCAAGGTCTTCAGAGAGGACGGCCGACATCTGGAAAGCTGCCCCAGGGGAGGCGATCGAGGCAGTGGCTCCCCCGCGGGTCGACGAGGCAGCGAGGCCACCAACAGTGAACTTGCCCTTGGCCTTGTCCGCGACTCTTCCGACAGCAGCAGCGCTTCATCCGGGCTAGGCTCGAGCAAGGACGACAACTATGAGCCACCGCATCGCCGTGCCCGGGCCTAGGGGAGGAGTAGCGCCATCCCGACATCGCTGGCGACGTTGCCAAGGCCATGGTTCTTAGGATATTTTTCCTTCTGCTTCATTCCTGTGCAAAAATCATGACGAGCCCCGTGGGGTTATGTAAAAAGTTGTGACACTCACACTTTAATGTTATCATTTCCAATTCGATGTCATGTTTGTGTCTCTTGCCTTGGCATGGTTCCCCTTTCATTCTCGTGGTAGCTTTCTGCTCTACACCGGCACGACCCAGTCCCCAGGCAAGCTTCGGCCATCATTGGTATGCCAGGGCGCGATGTCGTGGTCAAGGCCAGGAGGTGAGCAGCACGAGGTCTGGTAAGATCCCCTGAGGCGCAATGCTCAGGAGGTCCCCTTTGGCGCGCAAGCGGCCCCCGAAGGACTGAAAGGGAAGTTTCGTTACTCGAGCGAGATCGCGAGGGACAGAATGTTGGTCATGAGTTCAAGCCTGCGCATGCGAGGTGACTTATCTTGACGAGCCTGCGGCGGTTCCTTTGTTGCGTGGATGAGCTTCTTGTGCGATGTTATGCTATGTCATTCTCCTGATGAGGCCCCCTCCGTAGGGCTCCTACCGACTCCATCTCCCCCGCTTGCCTAAGTGCTCTACATCCTCGGGACCCAGCTCTCGAGCGAGTCTCGGCCGCCGCTGGTATGCCAGGTCACGATGCCATGGTCAAGGCAAGAGGGCGAGGGCCCGAGAGCTGGTAGGAGTCCCTTAGTCGCAGTGCTTAGGGCCCCCCCCCCTTTAACGTGCAAGCGGCTTGCACGAGAAAATAGTGGTCGGCTGCAAGGAGGGGTTGCGCCCCTTGGCACATAGCATGGCATTCTTCCAAGGTACGAGGTTCTAACAAGGCCGTTGGCGACCCTGCCTCCGAGGCTCCTGTGAGTTAGCCAAAAACATAACAGACAGCCGCGCTTGCTATCCTGCCAGTGATCTTTGCGTGAGAAGACGAAGGCACTAAGGACTCGGTGAGGTGGCGTGCGCAGGCCGCGAGCCAGGCTCGGTCTCTTAGGTTTGTCAGCACTGCAGGGACAGACCCAAGCACAGGCGTTGTGCCAGCAACCCCCATTGCGGGATGAGCAAGAAGCCGGTTAGCAACGCGCGGAGGCCGCGATGGGCAACTCCATAGATAACGAGACGACAGGCGTAACAATAAAAATCATAATAACCCGAGCATGCATAACTGGTCCAGAGTACATGAATCAAAATGATGCGGCTGCAGGGATGGGCCCTAATAGCCTGAGGATAATGCAGCTAGAGGGGCGCGATACGTCGATTTTGCATCATGCTTTTATATCAATATTTATTGCATTATGGGTTGTTATTACACGTTATGTCACAATACTTATTCCTATTCTCTCTTATTTTATAAGGTTTACATGAAGAGGGAGAGTGCCGGCAGCTCGGGATTCTGGGCTGGAAAAGGAGCAAATATTAGAGACCTATTCTGCACAACTCCAAAAGTCCTGAAACTCCATGAAAGTCATTTTTAGATTTAATAAAAAATATTGAGTGAAATAAATACCACATGGGGGGCACCCACCGTCCACGAGGGTGGGGGCGCGTCCTACCCCCCTAGGCGCGCCCCCTGCCTCGTGGGCCACCTGGCAGCCCTCCGGTGCCCATCTTCTGCTATATGAAGTCTTTCACCCTGGAAAAAATCATAAGCAAGCTTTCGGGACGAAACTCTGCCGCCACGAGGCGGAACCTTAGCAGAGCCAATCTAGGGCTCCGGCGGAGCTGTTCTGCCGGGGAAACATCCCTCCGGAAGGGGGAAATCATCACCATCGACATCACCGTCGATCCTATCATTAGGAGGGGGTCAATCCCCATCAACATCTTCACCAGCACCATCTCCTCTCAAACCCTAGTTTATCTCTTGTATCCAATCTTTGTCTCAAAACCTCAGATTGGTACCTGTGGGTTGCTAGTAGTGTTGATTACTCCTTGTAGTTGATGCTAGTTGGTTTATTCGGTGGAAGATCATTTGTTCAGATCCTTAATGCATATTAATACCCCTCTGATTATGAACATGAATATGATTTGTGAGTAGTTACGTTTGTTCCTGAGGACATGGGTGAAGTCTTGCTATAAGTAGTCATGTGAATTTGGTATTCGTTCGATATTTTGATGAGATGTATGTTGTCTTTCCTCTAGTGGTGTTATGTGAACGTCGAATACATGACACTTCACCATTATTTGGGCCTAGAGGAAGGCATTGTGAAGTAATAAGTAGATGATGGGTTGCTAGAGTGACAGAAGCTTAAACCCTAGTTTATGCGTTGCTTCGTAAGGGCCTGATTTGGATCCATATGTTTCATGCTATGGTTAGGTTTACCTTAATACTTCTTTTGTAGTTGCGGATGCTTGCAATAGGGGTTAATCATAAGTGGGATGCTTTTCCAAGAAAGGACAGTACCCAAGCACCGGTCCACCCACATATCAAATTATCAAAGTAACGAACGCGAATCATATGAGCGTGATGAAAACTAGCTTGACGATAATTCCCATGTGTCCTCGGGAGCACTTTTCTCTATATAAGAACCTGTCCAGGCTTGTCCTTTGCTACAAAAAGGATTGGGCCACCTTGCTGCACCTTATTTACTTCTATTGCTTGTTATCGTTACAAATTACCTCATCACAAAACTATCTGTTACCGATAATTTCAGTGCTTGCAGAGAATACCTTACTAAAAACCGCTTGTCATTTCCTTCTGCTCCTCGTTGGGTTCGACACTCTTACTTATTGAAAGGACTACGATAGATCCCCTAAACTTGTGGGTCATCAAGACTCTTTTCTGGTGTCGTTGCCGCGGAGTGAAGCGCCTTTGGTAAGTGGAACTTGGTAAGGAAAAATTTATATAGTGTGCTGAAATTTACTGTCACTTGTTACTATGGAACATAATCCTTTGAGGGGCTTGTTCGGGGTATCTTCACCCCGACCAGTAGAGCAAAGAGTTGCTCCTCAACCTACTGAATCTACTGAAAATGTTTACTTTGAAATTCCTTCGGGTATGATAGAGAGACTGCTAGCTAATCCCTTTGCAGGAGATGGAACATTGCATCCCGATTTACACCTAATCTATGTGGATAAAGTTTGTAGATTATTTAAGCTTGCAGGTGTGCCCGATGATGTTATCAAGAAGAAGGTCCTCCCTTTATCTTTGAAGGGAGAGACATTGACATGGTATAGGCTATGTGATGATATGGGATCATGGAACTACAAACGATTGAAATTGGAATTTCACCAGAAGTTTTATCCTATGCATCTTGTTCATCGTGATCGTAATTATATATATAATTTTTGACCTCACAAAGGAGAAAGCATCGCTCAAGCTTGGGGGAGGCTTAAGTCAATGTTATATTCATGCCCCAATCATGAGCTCACTATTCAAAAAAATTATGCTCGGCTTTCTCTCAACAATCGCTCCATGCTCGATACTTCTTGTACTGGTTCCTTTATGATGAAGACTATTGAATTCAGATGGGATTTATTGGAAAGAATTAAACGCAGCTCTGAATATTGTGATATCGACGAAGGTAAGGAGTCAGGTATGACACCTGAGTTTGATTGTGTTAAATCTTTTATGGATACCGATGTTTTTCGTGAATTTAGCACTAAATATGGACTTGACTCTGAGATAGTAGCTTCTTTCTGTGAATCATTTGCTACTTATGTTGACCTCCCTAAGGATAAGTGGTTCAAATATAATCCTCCCGCTGAAGTAAAAGTAGTTGCACCTATTAAAGTTGAAGAAAAGACTATCACTTATAATGATCCTATTGTTCCTGCTACTTATATTGAGAAATCACCTTTCCCTGTCAGGATAAAGGATCATGCTAAAGCTTCAACTGTGTTTCATAAGAGTAATACTAAAACACATACACCATCCGAGCAAATTAAAGTTGAACCTAGTATTGCTATGGTTAAAGATCTCTTGGCTGATAATATTGATGGGCATGTTATTTATTTTTGTGATCAGGCTGCTAGAATTGTTAGACCCGATGCTAAGAAACGTAGACCTGTTGTAGGCATGCCTATTATTTCTGTTAAAATAGTATAACATTCTTATCATGGCTTATGTGATATGGGTGCTAGCGCCAGTGCAATACCTCATTCCTTATACAAAGAAATTATGCATGATATTGCACCTGTTGAGATAGAAGAAATAGATGTTACAATTAAGCTTGCCAATAGAGATACTATTTCACCAATTGGGATTGTTAGAGATGTTGAAGTCTTGTGTGTGAAAGTTAAATATCCTGCTGATTTTCTTGTTCTTGGTTCCCCACAAGATGACTGTTGTCCCATTATATTTGGTAGACCCTTCTTGAATACTGTAAATGCTAAGATAGATTGTGAAAAGGATGTTGTTACTATTGGTTTGGGGGATATGTCTCATGAGTTTAATTTTGCTAAGTTTCGTAGACAACCCCATGATAAAGAATTGCCTAGTAAGGATGAAATTATTGGTCTTGCTTCTATTTTCGTGCCTCCTAATGATCCTTCAGAACAATATTTGCTAGACCATGAAAATGATATGTTTATGAATGAAAGAAGGGAGATAGATGAAGTATTCTTTAAACATGGACCTATTTTGAAACACAACTTGCCTGTTGAAATCCTAGGGGATCCTCCACCACCCAAGGATGATCCCATGTTTGAGCTTAAACCATTACCTGATACTCTTAAATATGCTTATCTTGATGAAAAGAAGATATATCATGTTATTATTAGTGCTAACCTTTCAGAGCAGGAAGACGGACAACAAGCCTACATCATCAACAACTCCATCATCACCACTTCCGAAGAGGGAGATATAATCACATGGGTATGGGCACTCCCCTTGGCAACTGCCAAGCTTGGGGGAGGTGCCCTGGTATCGTATCACCATCACACTCCTATCTTTACCGTTTTACTTAGTTCGATCCTTTTAGTAATATCTTCATCTAGTAGAATAAAGTTTTGGTATGATTTAGTTTTGAGTTTTGCCTTATGATCCCTCTATGTAATCGAGTCTATGAGCTATATAATAAAGATTAGTGTTGAGTCAAGGGCATTGCTATTTTGCTATGATCTTGAGGGAATAAGAGAAAGAATAAAAAGAAATAATAGAGTTCATATGGATCTTATGGAGAGTAATGACTTCACTTAAAAAGAGTATGATGAATAAAAGTTGTTGAGGGTTGGCAAACATAGTTTTGGTCATCGTTGCAATTAATAGGAAGTAATAAATAAAGAGAGGTTCTCACATATAAATATACTATCTTGGACATCTTTTATGGTTGTGAGCACTCATCAAAATATGACATGCTAAAGAGTTGATGTTGGACAAGGAAGACAACGTAATGGGTTATGTTTTCTTATATCCGTAATAAAGTATATTGTCATGGATCATCCAACATGTTGAGCTTGCTTTTCCCTCTCATGCTAGCAAAATTCCTTGCACCAAGTAGAGATACCACTTGTGCTTCCAAATATCCTTAAACCCAGTTTTGCCATGAGAGTCCACCATATCTACCTATGGATTGAGCAAGATCCTTCAAGTAAGTTGTCATGTTGCATGCAATAAAAATTGCTCTCTAAATATGTATGACTTATCAGTGTGGAGAAAATAAGCTTTATACAATATTGTGATATGGAAGTAATAAAAGCGACGGACTGCATAATAAAGGTCTGTATCACAAGTGGCAATATAAAGTGACGTTCTTTTGCATTAAGATTTCATGCATCCAACCATAAAAGCACATGACAACCTCTGCTTCCCTCTGCGAAGGGCCTATCTTTTACTTTCTACCTTATGCAAGATTCATGGTGATCTTCACCTTTCCTTTTTACATTTTATCCTTTGGCAAGCACTTCGTGTTAGAAAGATCCTGATATATATATCCAATTGGATGTAAGTTAGCATGAACTATTATTGTTGATATTACCCTTGAGGTAAAAGGTTGGGAGGCAACACTATAAGCCCCTATCTTTCTCTGTGTCCGATTAAAAGTTCATAACCATAAGTATTGCGTGAGTGTTAGCAATTGTGGAAGACTAAATGATAGTTGAGTATGTGGACTTGCTTAAAAGCTCTTATATTGACTCTTTTCGATGTTATGATAAATTGCAATTGCTTCAATGACCAAGATCATAGTTTGTTGGTTCTCAATGAAGTTTCTGATTCATACTTGACATTGTGGATAGATTGTTACTTGAGCATAAGAAATCATATGACAAAATATATTTATGTTGCTGTTATAAGAATGATCATGATGCCCTCATGTCTGTATTTTATTTTATAGACACCTCTATCTCTAAACATGTGGACATATTTTTTGATTTCCGCTTCCGCTTGAGGACAAGCGAGGTCTAAGCTTGGGGGAGTTGATACGTCCATTTTGCATCATGCTTTTATATCGATATTCATTGCATTATGGGCTGTTATTACACGTTATGTCACAATACTTATGCCTATTCTCTCTTATTTTATAAGGTTTACATGAAGAGCGAGAATGCCGGCAGTTGGGATTCTGGGGTGGAAAAGGAGCAAATATTAGAGACCTATTCTGCACAACCCCAAAAGTCTTGAAACTCCATGAAAGTCAGTTTTGGTTTTAATAAAAATATTGAGCGGAAGAAATACTAGAGGGGGGCCACCCACCGTCCACGAGGGTGGGGGCGCACCCTACCCCACTGGGCGCGCCCCCCTGCCTCGTGGGCCACCTGGAAGCCCTCCAGTGCCCACCCTAGTTCATCTCTTGTATCCGATCTTTGTCTCAAAACCTCAGATTGGTACCTGTGGGTTGCTAGTAGTGTTGATTACTCCTTGTAGTTGATGCTAGTTGGTTTATTCAAGGGAAGATCATTTGTTCAGATCCTTAATTCATATTAATACCCCTCTGATTATGAACATGAATATGATTTGTGAGTAGTTACGTTTGTTCCTGAGGACATGGGTGAAGCCTTGCTATAAGTAGTCATGTGAATTTGGTATTCGTTCGATATTTTGATGAGATGTATGTTGTCTTTCCTCTAGTGGTGTTATGTGAACGTCGACTACATGACACTTCACCATTATTTGGGCCTAGAGGAAGGCATTGGGAAGTAATAAGTAGATGATGGGTTGCTAGAGTGACAGAAGCTTAAACCCTAGTTTATGCGTTGCTTCGTAAGGGGCTGATTTGGATCCATATGTTTCATGCTATGGTTAGGTTTACCTTAATACTTATTTTGTAGTTGCGGATGCTGGCAATAGGGGTTAAGAATAAGTGGGATGCTTGTCCAAGAAAGGACAGTAGCCAAGCACCGGTCCACCCACATATCAAATTATCAAAGTAACGAACGTGAATCATATGAGCGTGATAAAAACTAGCTTGACGATAATTCCCATGTGTCCTTGGGAGCACTTTTCTCTATATAAGAACTTGTCCAGGCTTGTCCTTTGCTACAAAAAGGAGTAGGCACCTTTTTGCACCTTATTTACTTTTATTGCTTGTTACACGTTACAAATTACCTTATCACAGAACTATCTGTTACCAATAATTTCAGTGCTTGCAGAGAATACCTTACTGAAAACCGCTTGTCATTTCCTTCTGCTCCTCGTTGGGTTCGACACTCTTACTTATTGAAAGGACTACGATAGATCCCCTGCACTTGTGGGTCATCAGGGCGCCCTCAACTGAAGAAACCAAAAAGTCTCCTGGCACCATCATTGTAGAAGCGTTGAAGATGCTAGAGACGTGTGCTGCAGAAGTCGCTTCTCACGAGCCGCCCGGCTCCTGAGTCCCGGGGGGCTCCAGAGGTCCGGGGGGCTCGCGACATTTCGGCACCTCCTCCGTCAAGATCGCCTGGCGCCTGGCCTCATGAGCCGCTAGTACGCCCTGCATGTAGCGCTGGTGCGAGGCAGCCATGTTTAGCAGGCCAAACGACATGCGGACGTAGCTGCAGAGGTAGCCCCCACTCCGGCTGACGTGGGACGGCCAGAAGAGCTCCTGAGAAGCAACCTTGTTGAGGCCTGGGATGTTGACACAGACGCACAGCTCGCTACCCATATGAAGGCGGCAGCTGCACTAGGTGATGCGAGGCGATGCTCACCCTGCATGGCCCGCGCCTCCTGAAGCTCTTTGATCGCCTTTGTGATGAACTCCTGAGCACCCGGCGCCTCGCGCCTTGTGCCTTGCTCATGGAGGCACGTGTTAAAGCGTGCCCCCACATGGTGCCGGAATGCCTCCCTCGTGACGCTGGTCAGGTTAGAGGCCCTCCAGACGAGAGCCCTCGAGCCCATCCTGAGAGGGACACTTGGCGTGCCTTCCTATGCAAGAGGGAAGGGCACCCCAGCAGTGGGTGCGGGGCCTGAGGCTCGGTCATCGGGCGCCCCAGCCCCCTGGCATCCCTTGGGAAGGATCCGCTTCTTCTTCTTAGGGACAGCCTCAGGAGGCAGCGCGGCACCCTCGCCATCAGAGTTCTCGACTGCTGCAGCCTGGTAAGCACGCTCGAGGGGGCACACCACATCCTTCTCATCGCAAGCGACTGTGATGATGCCGCCACTTCCTGGCATCTTGAGGACATTGTAGCCATGGTGAGTCGCCGCCATGAACTTGGCGAGCACCGGATACCCGAGGATGGCATTGTATGGGAGGGGAATGTGGGCAACGTCGAAGTCGATGAGGTCAGTGTGGTAGTTGTCGCGCTTGCCAACGCTAACAGGGAGATGAATCTGCCCTATGGGGACGGTGGAGCCATCGGTTACCCCTGAGAAGGGCTTGGTGGGGAGGAGCTGGCCGTACGACACCTGGAGCATCTCGAACCTCTCGACGGAGAGGACATTGAGCCTCGCGCCACTGTTGATGAGTGTCTTCATGACGAGGACTTTACTGATGGTCGGCCAGTAGAGCATCGGGAGCGCGTCAGCGGTGGCTGAGCACTTGAGCTGGTCCATAGAGTCAAAGGCGATGGCGTACTTGGACCACCTGAGGGGACGCGGTGCCTCGAGCTTGGGGAGGGCTGCGTTCACCTTACGAGCGACCTGCTTGAAGATGCGATGAGAGGTAGGAGCCTGAGCGCCACCCAGGATGTAGGCAATGGCACGAGGCTCTTGGAAGCCCCCAGCCCCATCGTCTTGGCAATGGTCGTCGTTCCTCCTTGGCGGCGGTGGTAGCGGAGGAAGGCCGGCGTTGCCTTGAGGACAGTCCTCGCGGGGCTGGTCACTCCAGGGGTCGTCGCGAGGCTGGCCCTACCAGCGGTCCTCACGAGGCTGATCACGCCAGTCCTGGTGGGGAACGCGGTTGTCCCAGCGGCCTCCTCCACGGTCGTAGCCATGGTTGTTGCGCTCAGGAAAACGGCCAATGCGTCCGTCGCTGATTGCCCTAAGCTCCTGGCAGTTGTTGGTGTTGTGGCTATGGACGTTGTGGAAGACGTAGAATGAACGGCTGCCCTTGGAGGATTCAGCATGGTCGCAGTCGCGCTTCATCTCAGGTTCAACCGTGAGCACGGCAGGGCCCTTGCACTTCACGTCCTTGACCTTGGCCTTCTTATCTTCGGGATCGGCCTCCGGAAGCTCCAGGAGGGAGAGGCAACCCTCCTCTGCCCTCGCGCCCCTGGCGGCCATGTTGAACATATCCAGAGTCGAGCACAAGTTCTCGTGTATCGTGAGCTCTTCCTTCATCTTGGCATCCTGGACACCCTCAGAGAACGCCGAAATGATGGCCTCGTCCGACACCTTCGAGATCTTAAGGCGAATGTCAGTGAAGTGTTGTATGTACTTGTGCAAGGTTTCCCCGGGCTGCTGCTTGATGCGCCTCCAGTCGCCTGCTGCAGGAGCACGGTCGTGAGTGCCCTGGAAGTTGGCGATGAAGCGCTCGTAGAGCTCGTCCTAGGAGGAGATCGACCGCACCGGAAGGTTCAAGAGCCAATAGCGTGCCGTCCTTGAGGGACATGGGGAACCAGTTCACCATGACCTTGTCATTGCCGTTCGCCGCCTCGCTACTCAGCTCGTAGAGTTGGAGAAACTTAGCAGGGTCGGGAGTGCCGTCATAGCACGGAGGCAGATCCGATTTGAAGTTGTTGGGCCAGACAATGCGGCGCAGCTCTAGGGTGAAGGCACGGCAACCTGCCGCACTCACAGGGGCCGGCCATAGGGAAGGAGCCTGATCTTGACGCCAGTGCGCCGCCACACTCACACGGTCTTGACATGGCGGTGCTGGAAGCGCACGCGCCTCTCCTTGGGGCCGCTGCACCACCTGGCAGATTTCTCCATCGCACACCAGCGCCTTGCACGGCGGGTCCCGCTAGGGTGCCCCTCGCCTCGGCTCGGGGTCCACGCCGTGCAAAGGAGGAGGAGGTGCACCGTGAGCCATGTCGCCCGCCAGGGACGGTGGAGGACAAGGCGAACGAGATGGCGCAGGGGCCTCACCAGCGGTGTTGATGAGCTCGGCGATGCGGGCGAGCCAGTCATTGTAGAGGTCGTTGGCCACGCGATAGCGCAGAAGTTCACGCGCCATGAGCAGCATACCTTGCGTGTTTGCTGGCCCGCAACGAGCTTGAGAAGACGACACCATGGCGGGAGTGGGTGATGGATTCATGGTGCGGCCGTCACGTGATACATCTCCAATGTATCTATAATTATTGATTGTTCCATGCTATTATATTACCAGTTTTGGATGTTTATGGGCTTTACTATACACTTTTATATCATTTTTGGGACTAACCTATTAACCGGAGGCCCAACCCAAATTGTTGTTTTTTTGCCTATTTCAGTGTTTCAAAGAAAAGAAATATCAAATGGAGTCCAAACGGAATGAAACCTTCGGGAGAGATCTTTTTGGAACAAACGCAATCCAGGAGACTTGGAGTGGACGTCATGAAGCAGACGAGGTGGCCACGAGGCAGGAGGGCGTGCCCTAGGGGGGTGGGCGTGCCCCCCACCCTCGTGGGCCCCTCGTGGCTCCCCTGACTGACTTCCTTCGCCTATATATATCTACGTACCCCGAAAACATCCAGGAGCACCACGAAACCCTATTTCCACCACCGCAACCTTCTGTACCCATGAGATCCCATCTTGGAGCCTTTTCTGGCGCTCCGCCGGAGGGGGAATCGATCACGGAGGGCTTCTACATCAACACCATAGCCTCTCCAATGAGTTGTGAGTAGTTTCCCACAGACCTTCGGGTCCATAGTTATTAGCTAGATGGCTTCTTCTCTCTCTTTGAATCTCAATACAATGTTCTCCTCGATCTTCTGGGAGATCTATTTGATGTAACTCTTTTTGCGGTGTATTTGTCGAGATCCGATGAATTGTGGGTTTATGATCAAGTTTATTTATGAGAAATATTTGAATCTCCTTTGAATTCTTTTATGTATGATTGGTTACCTTTGCGAGTCTCTTCGAGTTATCAGTTTGGTTTGGCCTACTAGATTGATCTTTCTTGCAATGGGAGAAGTGCTTAGCTTTGGGTTCAATCTTGCGGTGTCCTTTCCCAGTGACAGCATGGGCAGCAAGGCACATATTGTATTGTTGCCATCAAGGATAAAAAGATGGGGTTTATATCATATTCCTTGAGTTTATCCCTCTACATCATGTCGTCTTGCCTAATGCGTTACTCTGTTCTTATGAACTTAATACTCTAGATGCATGCTGGATAGCGGTCGATGTGTGGAGTAATAGTAGTAGATGCAGAATCGTTTCGGTCTACTTGTCGCGGACGTGATGCCTATATACATGATCATGCCTAGATATTCTCATAACTATGCACTTTTCTATAAATTGCTCGACAGTAATTTGTTCACCCACCGTAATACTTATGCTATCTTGAGAGAAGCCACTTGTGAAACCTATGGCCACCGGGTCTATTTTCCATCATATAAGTTTCCGATCTACTTTATTTTGCAATCTTTACTTTTCAATCTATCATCATAAAAATACCAAAAATATTTATCTTATCTTATTATCTCTATCAGATCTCACTTTCGCAAGTGGCTGAGAAGGGATTGACAACCCTTTTATCGCATTGGTTGTGAGGTTCTTGTTTGTTTGTGTAGGTATGAGGGACTTGCGTGTAGCCTCCTACTGGATTGATACCTTGGTTCTCAAAAACTGAGGGAAATACTTACGCTACTTTGCTGCATCACCCTTTCCTCTTCAAGGGAAAACCAACGCAGTGCTCAAGAGGTAGCATCACGCTACATGAACCATGGCAGCGACGAATCTTGCTGTTCATGGGCAGCAGGGTCGGTGGCGGCGTTAGCCACCAGGGAGGCAGAGCGGCGAGGTACGCCATTACCCATGGGTGCCATCTGGGCGACCCAAGCGGCCCGGTGCTCGGCACGGACACGGAGAGCATCAGCCATAGGAACGGCGGGACAGCGGCAGAGCAGATGATGGAAGAGAGGCTTCGAAACGCCCCTACCTGGCGCGCCAAATGCCGGATTCAGGGCTCCGCAAACCCAAGAAAGGTTCAAACTCTGGGGCATGTGCAAAGAACTCAACCTCTCCAGCCAACTGATTCGTCGCCCCACGGCCTAGCTCGATGAACAAGGAAGAAGGTAGACACAACAGTTTTACCCAGGTTCAGGCCACCTTGCGGTGTAAGACCCTACTCCTGCTTTGTGGTGGATTTTCCTCACGGGGGGCTGAGGATGAACTAGTACAAGGGAAGAACAACCTCGCAATGTATGCTCTGGTGAGGGTGCGATCTCAGGGGGGTTCGATCAACCCCTTCTACGGTGGTGGTTAACCTATATTTATAGTGGCCTCAGTCCTCTCCCTCCGAAACAAAGGCGGGAAGGGATCCCACAGTGTCCAATTTGAAAGGGGACAAGTAGTACATCTTATCCTGACGAAAGGTGGTCTTCGCCTGCAAAGCCTCTGGTTGTGACGCTACGCTAGGCTCGGCGATGACATCTGTCTTGCCGTACTGGCGGTCTTGGTCTCGTTGCACGGGAATGGAAACCTTTGCTTGATTCCTCGAGACCCCGCACTTGCACTTGCCTCCTTAACACCAAAGAAATTGGCTCCTCTGCACCTTTGGCGCCCGCCTGGCCTTGGTCGTCATGGCTTGCGTCACCGCAACCTCATGAGGTTGGGCACTTGCATAGAAATCTTCGCTCCTAAGGAGCAGTCAGGGGAGGCCGCTCCCTCAGGAGGTCTTGGCATCGTCCGCCTCATGGGGCTTGGCCCCTCGCGAGGGTCTTGTCTTGATGGTGTCATGGATGGGTCGTACCAGGCCACCGATGGAGCCACGCCGTGGGCCGCAGGCAGGCAAGTCTGGGTACCCTGGTTCCCAAAACGCCGACAGAATCAAACATTATATCTCAGGTACTCCCATAAATATTGAGACCAATATTATTAATACCATAGCACCGGAGGAGTACATAAGGGAGACCTACCAGAATGTTTCAGACTCCGAAAAGGAATAGGTATGTGGTACGGTAAGTCAACCGACTCCAAAACTTTTCTAATGGCAATTTTACTCCGTTTTGGAATATTTAAAAAATAGGAAAATTAAAAGTAGTCCTAAGAGTGCACGAGGAGGCGATAAGCCTGGGGGCGCACCCTACCCCCTGGGCGCGCCCCTATGGCTTGTGGCCAACTCGTGTGCCCTCCGGACTCTGTTTTCTTGCACGACACTTCTTTTGGTTGGTAAAAATTCATTATATAATCTCCCAAAGGTTTTGACCACCGTACCACGAAAAAATCCTCTGTTCTTGTTTCGAGCTGTTTTTCTGATAGATCTAGGTCACCATGACGTCTCCAAGCGCCCCCAAGGACAAGTTTTTTGAGAAGGTCACCAACCCCTACCTTGCAGAGGTGCTGCAACACCCTCAAACCATTGAGATGCATGATGGGGTGATGCACATCTGCGATGTCCAAGGGCCAAAGAAGACCGGAAGCGTGGAGACAAGGCTCGAAGCAATGGAGCAGCAAATCTTCAAGTGCCAAGGGATGGTGGAATGCGAACTCAATGCCAATCACTCCATGATAGTGGAATTTACCCGTGACGACAAGTTGGGCGCCAAGAACATCGGAGAGGCCATCTTCAAGCTTCACGAGAATATCGAGCATCTCCAAGCTTAGATATATGACCTGGAAAACCAAAACCGTGAGTATGAATACATATTTAAGAGGATGAGTTTGGCTACAGATTTGAGGATCTCGGAGACTCGTTCATCTTTCTATGATGGCGATCCTATGCCCTGGAAGATGGATGACAAGCCTACAACATCATCAATTCCATCATCACCACCTCCGAAGAAAGAGCTCTAAATACATGGGTATGGGCACTCCCCTTGGCAACTGCCAAACTTGGGGGAGGTGCCCCAGTATCATATCACCATCACACCTTTACCTTTATCGTTTTTCTTAGTTCAATCCTTTTGGTCATATCTTGATCTAGTAGAGTAAAAGTTTTTAGTATGATATAGCTTTGAGTTTTGTTTTGAGATCTATCTATGTAATCGAGTCCGTGAATTATATAATAAAGAGTAGTTTTGATTCGAGGGCTTTGCTTTCTTGCTATGATCTTGAGAAATAAAAAGAGAGAATAAAAAGAAATAAAAAGATCATATAATCATATGGAGAGTGATGACTTCACATATAAAAAATATGATGAATAAAAGTTGTTGAGAGTTGACAAACATAGTATTGGTCATTGTTGCAATTAATAGGAAGTAATAAAGAAAGGGAGGTTTCACATATAAATATACAATCTTGGACATCTTTTGTAATTGTGAGCACTCATTAAAATATTAAATGCTAAAAATTTGATGTTGGACAAGGAAGACAACATAATGGATTATGTTTTCTTATATCCGAATAGAAGTTATATTGTCATGGATCCTCCAACATGTGGAGCTTCCTTCTCACCCCTTGCTAGCCAAATCTTTCGCACCAAGTAGAGATACTACTTGTGCATCCAAACATCCCTTAAACCAGTTTTGCCATGAGAGTCCACTATACCTACCTATGGACTGAGTAAGATCCTTCAAGTAAGTTGTCGTCCGTGCAAGCAATAAAAAATGCTCTCTAAATATGTATGTTATTTTAATGTGAAGAAAATAAGCTTTATACGAACTTGTGATATGGAAGAAATAAAAGCGACGGACTGCATAATGAAGTTCTTTATCACAAGCGGCAATATAAAGTGACATTCTTTCGCATTAGGTTTTGTGCATCCAGTCATAAAAGCGCATGGCAACCTCTGCTTCCCTCTACTAAGGGCCTATCTTTTACTTTTACCTTCTACCTGTATACAAGAGTCATGGTGATCTTCACCTTTACTTTTTACACTTTTTCTTTTGGCAAGCACTATGTGTTGGAGAAAGAACCAGATATATATATCCACTCAGATGTAGATTAACATAAAGTATTATTGTTGACATTACCCTTGAGGTAAAAGGTTGGGAGGTGAAACTATAAGCCCCTATCTTTCTCTGTGTCCTATTGAGGCTTTGGACTCATAAGTCTTGCGTGAGTGTTAGAAATTGTAAAAGACTAAAAGATGGTTGAGTATGTGGACTTCCTGTACAAAGCTCTTACATTGACTCTTTCTGATATTATGATAAATTGCAATTACTTCAATGACCGGGATCATAGTTTGTTGGTTTCCAATAAGTTTTTTGATTTATACTTTACCTTGTGAACGAATTATTACTTTGGCATAAGAGATTATATGACAGTATATGTTGTTGTTCTAAAGATGATCATGATGCCCTCATGTCCGTATTTTATTTTATCGACACCTCTATCTCTAAACATGTGGACATATTTTCCGATTTCGGCTTTCGCTTGAGGACAAGCGAGGTCTAAGCTTGGGGGAGTTGATACGTCCATTTTGCATCATGCTTTTATATTGATATTTATTGCATTATGGGTTGTTATTACACATTATGGTATAATACGTATGCCTTTTCTATCTTATTTTACAAGATTTACATGAAGAAGGAGAATGCCAGCAGCTGGAATTCTGGACCAGAAAGGAGCAAATCCGAGAGACCTATTCCACACAACTCCAAAAGTCCTGAAAAGTTATGGAGAATTATTTTGGAATATACAAAAAGTATTGGGAGAAGAAAATACCAGAGGGGACCCACCAGGAGGCCACAAGCCTAGGGGAGCGCCCTACCCCCCTAGGCACGCCCCTGTGGCTTGTGGACCCCCTGGCAGGTCTCCGGTGCCCATCTTATGCTATATGATGTCTTTTGACCTAGAAAAAATCAGAGGAGAGTTTTCGGGATGAAGCGCCGCCGTCTCGAGGCGGAACCTAAGCAGAAGCAATCTAGGGCTCCAGCGGAGCTGTTCTGCCAAGGAAACTCGCCCCTCCCCCCCCCCCCCGGAGGGGGAAATTGAAGCCATCATCATCACCAACAATCCTCTCATCTAGAGGGGGTTAATCTCCATCAACATCTTCACCATCACCATATCCTCTCAAACCCTAGTTTATCGCTTGTATCCGATCTTTGTCTGAAAACCTGAGATTGGTACCTATGGGTTGCTAGTAGTGTTGATTACTCCTTGTAGTTGATGCTAGTTGGTTTATTTGGTGGAAGATCATATGTTCAGATGCTTAATGATATTCAATACCCCTCTGATTATGAACATGAATATGCTTTGTGAGTAGTTACGTTTGTTCCTGAGGACATGGGAGAAGTCTTGTTATAAGTGATCATGTGAATTTGATATTTGTTTGATATTTTGATGAGATGTATGTTGTCTCTCCTCTACTGGTGTTATGTGAACATCGACTACATGACACTTCGCCATGATTTGGGCCTAGGGGAAGGCATTGGGAAGTAATAAGTAGGCTTAAACCCTAGTTTATGTGTTGCTTCGTAAGGGGCTGATTTGGATCCACATGTTTCATGCTATGGTTATATTTATCTTAATTCTTCTTTCGTAGTTGCAGATGTTTGTGAGAGGGGTTAATCATAAGTTGGAGGCTTGTCCAAGTAAGGACAGGACCCAAGCACGGGTTCACCCACATATCAAATTATCAAAGTAACGAATGTGAATCATATGAGCATGATGAAAACTAACTTGATAATAATTCCCATGTGTCCTCGGGAGCGCTTTGCTTTATATAAGAGTTCGTCTAGGCTTGTCCTTTGCTACAAAAAGGATTTCGCCACCTTGCTGCACCATAGTTACTCTTGTTACTTGTTACCCGTTATGAATTATCTTATCACACAACTATTTGTTGCCGATAATTTCAGTGCTTGCAGAGAATACCTTGCTGAAAACCACTTGTCATTTCCTTCTGCTCCTTGTTGGGTTCAACACTCTTACTTATCGAAAGGACTATGATAGATCCCCTATACTTGTGGGTCATCACCTCCGCCTACGGAGCTGCTGGCACTGGGAGGCTCTTGGGGCTGTCGGGCCTCTTCCAGAAGAGCTTGATAGCGTGCAATCGCGCACATGATATCTCCACGGAACCACTCCATTTACATGTCTCTGACCTGGTAGCAAATTCCGTTCATCACCTGCATCCTCAAGATATCACGTTGGCGATGTTCTACTTCATTGGGGACGTCAACTCCGCCAAGGATACACTCGAGCCTAGCCACCACATCATCGTGATCGAGGTTGACACGGCTGCTACAGGCAATGATGAAGCCGCAGGATGGCTGTGTCTTGACTGAATCGCGGAGGTCCTCTGCCCATTCCTTGCGAGGCATCAGGCTCTCGATGAGCACTGGTGACGGTGGGTGGGTTGTCGATCATGTCGTCGAGCAGCTCTAGATCTTTTGCAGGGTGGATGGCAAACTGCTCATCACACTTCCTCTGCAATATGTCGATTGTGTGCCCAAGGACTATCATGCCGATATCACTGCCGATGGGCCATGGTGCCTGCACCGGCCGATGAAGTTCTTGCTCACCGACCTGCTCTGATTCATTCTCCTTGCCGAAGATGTAACGCAGGTAGGGGTCGATGTTGAAGCTTTGGTTGTTGCCTGGCATGCTTGGAATAACTAATGGTAGATGGGTGAGGACTAGTCTGCGCAGAGTGTCGTGCCGGTGCGTTGCCGCCTGGGTTATATGCAGCAAGCCATTAGCTGGTGGTGGGAAACCGATGAGGGAAGAGGCATGGATTTTATAATTCTCCCATGTGGAGCGTGGGAAGCATTCACTGGAGCGCGGGGAGACTAAATGGAGCACACACACACAACCCGAATATCGTATGCAGTACCACATGTTATTTATCACACACATGTTAACATAAGGAAATGTATGTGTAACTTACTAATCATCGCACACGAGTACTGCAGACGCATCATGTGCGATACTCCTAGCCACCGCAAGCAACTAGTTTGCATTTTTTAAAGTTTTTTGTACAAACAGAATCGCACACGAACTAACTATAGTAACCGTTTGTGTTATAATTCTCATGGCAAACAGTTCATCCGAGTGGGTTATTTGATGCGTATCACACACATCTTGTTTACACGAATCGTTTGTATTCTTTTGGCTCATCGCAAACAGTTCATCTATGTGAACTGTATGCCGCATATCACACACATCTTGTTAAGTTGAACCGTTTCTATTCTCTTCCCTAATAGAAAACAGTTCGTCCGAGTGAACCATATGTCATATATCACACACACCTTGATATTCTTGACCATTTCTGTTGCATTCCCTAATAGAAAACAATTCATCGGAGTGAATTGTATGCTGTATATCGCAGACACGTTGATATGGTTGCCCATTTCTATTGTTCTATCTAATCACAAACAGTTCGTATGGATCAACCATATGCCCCGCATTGCACACATAACTAAAACCTAAACCGTGTTTGATGTCTCCGCCATCACAAACGTTTTGCATCTTTTTTGATGGTTTTTTCACATCCACGTTTGTGATTAATGCATTGCACACAGTTCTGTCAAAGGGTCTCTAATCGTAGTGTCGCGTTAGCAGCATCCTGTAGTAGTGACGGGGTTCTCAGCTCCCTTCCTATCAGTAATATGGAAGTCAAGTTCTTGTAGCAAAAGAACCCACCTAATGAGTCTAGTTTTAGCATCTTTCTCTTCCATAAGGTATTTAATAGCAGCATGATCGGTATGAACAATTACTTTAGAACCAACAATGTAAGACCTGAATTTATCACAAGCAAACACAACTGCTAGAAATTCCTTTTCAGTAGTAGCATAATTTCTTTGGGCACTGTCTAGAGTTTTGCGAGATAGTGTATAACATTTAAATTTCTTATCAACTCTTTGTCCTATAACAACACCAACATCATAATCACTAGCATCACACAGCATTTCAAAAGGCCAGTTCCTTAGGTGGTTGAACAATAGGTGCAAAAGTTAAGGCTTTCTTAAGTGTTTCAAAGGCTTCTACACAATCATCATAAAAAACAAATGAAACATCTTTTTGCAAGAGATTAGTAAGAGGCCAAGAAATTTTAGACAAGTCTTTAATAAACCTCCTATAGAAACCAGCATGACCAATGAAACTTCTTATACCTTTAATATCTTTCGGACATGGCAGTTTTTCAATTGCATCAACTTTAGCTTTATCCACTTCAATGCCTCGCTCAAAAATTTTATATCCCAAGACAATACCTTCATTAACCATAAAGTGGCACTTCTCCCAATTCAAGACAAGATTAGTTTGTTCACATCTCTATAAAACTCAATCAAGGTTGCTTAAGCAGACATCAAAAAAAGTTCCGTAAACTGAAAAATCATCCATGAAAACCTCAACAATATTTTCACAAAAGTCAGAGAATATAGCAGTCATACATCTTTGAAAGGTAGCAGGTGCATTACATAAACCAAAAGGCATACGTCTATAAGCATAAGTTCAAGAAGGGCAAGTAAAAGTGGTTTTCTCTTGGTCGGATTGTGATACACGTAACTGAGAGAAACCAGAATATCCATCAAAGAAAGCAAAAGTGTGTATACTTAGACAATCCTTTTAACATTTGATCAATAAAAGGTAAGAGGTAATGATCTTTTCTAATAGCTTTATTTAGTTTTCTAAAATCAATTACCATCCTATAACCAATCACAATTCTTTGTGGAATAAGTTCATTTTTATCATTAGGAACAACTGTGATGCCTCCTTTCTTAGGGACACAATGAACAGGACTTACCCATCTACTATCAGCTATGGAATCGATTATACCTGCTTCCAGGAGTTTTAATATTTCAGTTCTTATCACTTTCTTCATCTTAGGATTTAATCATTGTTGATGATCAACAACTATTTTAGCATCCGGCTCCATATTAATTTTATGCTGAAATAGAGTGGGACTAATGCCCTTAAGATCATCAAGAGTATACCCAATAGCAGTGCGGTGCTTCCTCAAAGTTTTTAATAATCTCTTTTCTTCATGCTCTGAAAGGTTAACACTAATAATAACAGGAAGATAATATATCTTCTTTTCATCAAGATAAGCATATTTCAATGTATTGGGCAACTGTTTTAATTAAAACACGGGATCACCTTTAGGTGGAGGAGGACCTCCAAGAGTTTCAACATGCAAATTATGCTTAAGAATAGGTGGTTGATCAAATAACATCTTACCAATTTCATTTCTTTCATTCAAGTGCATATGATTTTCATGGTCTAGCAAATATGGTTCTAACGGATTAGTAGGAGGTACAACAATAGAAGCAAGACCAATAATTTCATATTTGCTAGGCAATTTTTTATCTTGAGGCTGTCTAGAAACTTAGAAATTAAACTCATGAGATATATCACCAAAGTTAACACTGACAATTTCTTTAGCGCAATCAATCTTAGCGTTAACATTATTCAAGAAAGGTCTACCAAAAAATATGGGACAAAAATCATCTTGTGGAGAACTGAGAACTAAAAAATCAATAGGGTATTTTATTTTTTCACACAAGACTTCAACATCTTTAACAATCCCAAGTGGTGCAATAATATCTCTGTTTGCAAGCTTAATAGTAACATCAATGTCTTTCGTTTCAGCAAGAGCAATATCATTCATAATTTCTCGATGTAAGGTAAAATATGATAGCACTCACACTAGCTCCCAAATCACATAAACCATGATAACAATGATCCCCTATCTTAACTGAGACAACATGCATGCCAACATGGCTTATTCTTGTCTTTAGTATCGGGTTTGGCAATTCTAGTTGCTTCTTCATAGAAATAAATAACATGCACATCTATATTATCGACCAAGAGATCTTTAAACATAGAAATATTAGGTTCTACTTTAATTTTTTCAGAGGGTCTAGGTGCTCTAACATTACTTTTGTTCACCACACTTGAAACCTTAGCATGTTCCTTTATCCTAACAGGGAAAGGTGGCTTCTCAATATAAGCAGTAGGAACAACTGAATCAACACTGTAAATGATAGTTTCTTCTTTAACTATAACAACTTCCTCAATCTTTTATTTAACAGGGGGTTTATAATTAAACCACTTCTCCTTAGGGAATCAACATGCATAGAAAATGATTCACAAAACGAAGCTACTATCTCAGAGTTAAGTCCATATTTAGTGCTAAACTTATGAAAAGCTTCAGTATCCATACAAGATTTAACACAATCAAACTCAAGTATTATACCTGACTCATTACCTTTGTCGAGTTCCCAATCTTCAGAGTTGTGTTTAATTCTTTCAAGAAAGTCCCATTTGAATTCAATAGTCTTCTTCGTAAAGGAGCCAATAGAAGAAGAATCGAGTATGGTTTGATCATCATGAGAAAGTCGAGCATAAGAATCATGTACGATAATTTCCTTTGGGAGCTCATGATAGGGGCTTGTGTACATCATGTACTTAAGCCTTCCCCAAGCTTGAGCTATGATTTCTCCTCCATGAGGCCAAAAATTATATATATAATTCTGACCATGATGAACCAGATGCATAGGATAAAACTTCTGATGAAATTCCAATTTCAGCCGATTCCAATCCCACGTCCCGATATCATCACATAGCCTATACCTTGTCAATGTATTTCCCTTCAAAGATAAAGGGAAGACCTTCTTCTCAACTTCATCTTCGGGTAAATCTACAAGCTTAAATAATTCACAAACTTCATCCACATAGATTAGGTGCATATCTGGATGTAATGTTCCATACCCGAAGGAATCTCATAATAAATATTTTCAGTAGGTGCAGTAGGTTGAGGAGCAACTCTTTGTGCTTCTGATCGAGGTGAATATACCCCCAACAAACCCCTCAAAGGATTGTTTTCCATGGTAACAAGTGACAGTAAATTTCAGCATGTAATATAAATGTTTCCTTACCAAATTCCTCTTACCAGAAGCGCTTCACTCTCCGGCAGTGGCACCAGAAAAGAGACTTGATGACCCACAAGTATAGGCGATCTACCATAGTCCTTTCGGTAACTAAGAGTGTCAAACCCAACGAGGAGCAAAAGGAAATGACAAGTGGTTTTCAACAAGGTATTGTCTGCAAGTACTGAAATTATCGGTAACAGATAGTTTGATAGCAAGGTAATTTGTAATGAGCAAATAATAGTAATGGTAAGAAAAGTGTATCAAGGTAGCCCAATCCTTTTTGTAGCAAAGGACATGCCAAAACTGTCTCTTATAATAAGCTAAGCGTTATTGAGGACACACGGGAATTTCATCTAGTCACTTTCATGATGTTTGTTTGATTCGCGTTTGCTACTTTGATAATTTGATATGTGGGTGGAATGTTTCTTGGGTGTTGTTCTTACTTGAACAAGCCTCCCACTTATTATTAACCCCTCTCGCAAGCATCCACATCTATGAAAGAAGAATAAAGATAAATCTAACCATAGCATTAAACATATGGATCCAAATCAGCCCCTTAGGGGAATAGCGCATAAACTAGGGTTTAAGCTTCTGTTGCTCTAGCAACCCATCATCTAATTACTACTCCATGATGCATTCCATTAGGCCCAAAGATGGTGAAAGTGTCATGTAGTCTATGTTTACATAACACCATTAAGGGAATCAACAACATACATATCATCAAAATATCGAACGAATACCAAATTCACATTATTACTTATGACAAGACTTCTCCCATGTCCTCAAGAACAAAAGTAACTACTCACAAAACATATTCATGCTCAAGATCAGAGGTGTATTGAATAGCATAATAGATCTGAACATATGATCTTCCACCAAATAAACCAACCACCATCAACTACAAGATATAATCAACACTAATAGCAACCCACAGGTACCAATCTAAGGTTTTGATACAAAGATTGAATACAAGAGATGAACTAGGGTTTGAGATGAGATGGTGTTGTTGAAGATGTTGATGAAGATTGGCCCTCCCATGATGAGAGGGTTGTTGGTGATGATGATGGCTTCGTTTTCCCCCTCCCGAGGGGAAATATCCCCGGTGGAATTGCTCCGCCGGAGTGCAAAAGTGCTCCTGCCCAAGTTCCACCTCGAGATGGCGGCGCTCCGTCCCGAAAATCCTCTCTTTATTTTTTAGGGCAAATGGGCTTATATACCAGAAGATGGGCATCGGGGCCTGGCTAGGGGCCCCACCACCCACTAGGGTGTGCCTGGGGGGGATGGCAGGCGCGCCCTGGTGCCTTGTGGGCACCTGGGTGGCCCCCTCTGGTACTTCTTTGCTCCAGTATTTTTATTTATTCCAAAATAAATCTCCATAAAATTTCTGCTCATTTGGAGATATGCAGAATAGGTATCTCTGGCATAGCTTTTTCATGTCTAGAATTCCAACTGCCGATAATCTCCCTCTTCGGGTAAACCTTGCATATTATGATAGAAAAGTCATTAGAATTGCTCCACAAAGTGTTATATGATTGAAAAAACTATAAATAACAGTAGGAAAACATGATGCAAAATGGGTGTATCACCCCTCTACATGGAGGTAAAAGCCCTAGTTGTGTTCTCCGGAGAGACTGTTCTTTGCATATAGTTTTGTTGTTACATATGGTTCCAAACCGGTAACATGTGCTAAGGGGTGCTTATATAGAGCTCGCTACCCATGGACTTCTTGTATGTTACTAGTTAATTAAAGAGGGAATTATTACACGTCCACTATTAGTGGTAACAAGCGGTCTAAAAGCGAAAAAAATATGATATGCCATATTTCGTCACTTGGAGTTATACAAAAAGTTGTATGTTTTCTGTTCAGTCCGACTATTTTGTGGAATGGGACCATCAACATGTAAGTAAACTTTGGCATACCAACTACATGGGACAAACCATATTTTATCTGATTTGGTGTAAGATATGGAAATTATCTTGCCCGACAAAGGTTAACAAATTTATTTTGCGTATGCTACATGGCACACTCTTGTGTCGTGTTACACTTACCAATAGACACATGAAAATCTTGTCCACCTATCCTACTTGCTCCTCTGGTCAAGAAGATACGAAGCATATGCTATTCCTCTAAAATAGGGCGAGGGAGGTTTGGAGAAAGCTGGGGATGGGTGATATTCTTTTATAAAGTCTGAAGTAGATCATGCCGGTGAGGCTATGTTGGAGTATTTACTTCTTCTGACATAACGGGATTGTGTATTATGGATAATCAGAATGTGCGTGAAATGATTGCCATCCGAGTTGGTATTTGTGGTGGGGAAGGCGTAAATTGGTTCACAAAGAGACAACTCAGAATGCGCACCAACTTTCTATGGGTATTCATGCTCTTACAGCCAACTTTGTTACTACTTCCTATCAAAAGATTTCCATAAAGAGGGGGGTGGCCATGCCCTCCTGTGGATTTTGTTAAACTTAATGTTGATTCTTATTTTGATCATGACCTACTTAGGGGCACGATTGGGGCTCCTAAGAGATGACAAAGGCAGATTCATTACTCGGGGGATGGGAAGATAGACATGTGATACGTCTCAATGTATCTATAATTTTTGATTGTTCCATGCTATTATATTACCTGTTTTGGATGTTTAATGGGCTTTACTATACACTTTTATATTATTATTGGGACTAACCTATTAACCGGAGGCCCAGCCCAAATTGCTGTTTTTTTGCCTATTTTAGTGTTTCGCAGAAAATGAATATCAAACGGAGTCCAAACGGAATGAAACCTTCGGGAGAGTTATTTTTAGAACAAACGCAATCCAGGAGACTTTGAGTGGACGTCAAGAAAGAAACGAGGCGGCCATGAGGCAAGGAGGCGCACCCAGGGGGTAGGCGCGCCCCACCCTTGTGGGCCCCTCGTGGCTCCCCTGACCAACTTCCTTCGCCTATATATACTCATATACCCTGAAAACTTCCAGGAGCACAATGAAACCCTATTTCCACTGCCGCAACCTTCTGTACCCCTAAGATCCCATCTTGGGGCCTTTTAAGGCGCTCCGCCGGAGGGGGAATCGATCACAGAGGGCTTCTACATCAACGACATAGCCTCTCCGATGAAGTGCACTACAAAACAAAGACACATCCGTGACATTTTGGGCCGAACGAAAAAAAATTCTGTCATACATATGACACTTCTATGACGATAATTGTGACAAAACCCGGTATCATCATAGATGTGGTGGGCTCCTACTTCTATGATAAAAAATCATGACAGAAAATGGGCTTTTCGTCCTGGGCGGGCCGGAGACGCACCTGCATGACATTCTTTGGGCCGTCCATGACGGAAAAAACCCATGGTAGAAGCGAGGGGGAGGAAAATTTCGGGGAGTTGCCGGTTACGGTGGGAGGTCGGGGGCCGAGCGATGCACGTTTCCCTCGTACACGTGCGAGGCATTGGCTCTAACTGAACCCAAGTGAGGCGTTGGGCTCTAACTGAACCCCAGCGATTGCACTGCAGGCTACGCGTTACGGAACCCAAGCGATCGATCGATGGCTGTTAACTAAACCCGATGGAGTGATTCCTTCGCTACTGTTGCTAACTGAAGCCGATAATTGGATGAACAGTGAGTGTTGCGGGGGGGTTTGGATGAACAGTGAGCGGTGGCGTTGCCTCTGGATGAACAGGAACCCGTGGTGTGGAGGGCTGGATGAACAGTAGATGGTGGAGGGGTGGCTGTGGAGGGGTGGTTGAACAGGACCCCATGGTGTGGAGAGCTGGATGAACAGTAGACGGTGGAGGGGTGCCCGTGGAGGGGTGGTTGAACAGTAGCCGGTGGAGTAGCGCCCGGTGGAGGCTGGATGAACAGGAGCTCGTGGAGGTTGGAGGAGGTCGACGGTAGCCCGTGGAGGCTGGAGGAGGTCGACGGTGGAGATGAACAGTATCCTGTGGAGTCCCGTTTTGTTGTACGCCACACCCCTTCGATGAACAGGACCCCCGTTTCGACTGTAGGAGGTCCGTTTCCTCCGTTTTGCGGTACGCCACACCCCTCCCGATCAACAGGACCCCCGTTTCGACCATAGGAGGTCCATTTCCTCCGTTTTGCAGTACGCCAGACCCCTCCCGATGAACAGGATCCCGTTTCGAACATGGCCGGTCGAACACAAGGCTGTTTCCTCTGTTGTGCGGTACGCTAGGCCTCGTTTCCATCGCCTGTTTTGTCAAAGCCCTCCCGATGAACACGACCACGCATTCCGTTCCGACCCAGCCGGTTTGGCTCCCCATGAACACGAGACGACGTTGTTTCTCCGTTCCGACCCAGCCATGTACACGAGCCCTCGCCATACGTATGCGCGAGTAGGCGTTCGAGACCCCGCCCGTATGTACACATATGTGGCCGTATTTTCTTTCTTGCACCATGGCCGTTGTACGTACGTGTACATGCTACGTGCGCGCCTCTACTACGACACGTGCGCGCCTCTACAACGACCAGTATGTACGTACACGTTCGCGACCAGAATGACAATGCTACGTATGCTTCGACCAGGTGGGTCCCGACTGTCAGGCACTTCCTTGCGTGCGAAAATGTAGCTGGTGGGTCCCAGCAGTGTCAGGACCCCGACTCGATGTCACATCGATCTAGCTGGTAACACCTCATATCACTTTGCGGCCTCACGCACGGTAACCCCACGGGTGTCGCCTTACCTTTGCCCGGGACCGTTTGCGCCTTTTGGCTCGCGTATATGATAGTGTCGCTAGCATCCATATGATAAAGAGCCCGGGCTGACATGACTAGTCGTAAACCCAAAGTGGCACAGACTTACAGGGACAGGCATCCATGACCCAGCTTCGAACGTGTCGGTCATCAGCAAGTGGGTCCGGGCTGTAGCACTGGGCTAGCAGGACTCCGGTAAACCGGGCTGTAGCGGGCTAACAGGACTCCGGTACTCAAAGCGTGACATTTCCCCGAAGGGACAGACACAGGAACGAAGAAGGACACATGCCGGCCAGCCTAAGTGTTCCAGAGCAGTAGCAAGCTACCATGGCTCAGCG
>NC_057804.1:277185934-277200825 GCF_018294505.1 Triticum aestivum | reverse complement strand
AGACCCCACACATACCAAGCATTTCAATCATACACACAATATGCTCGATATGTGCAAATACAACGAAGCATCACAACATGACTCTATGACACAAGTACTTTATTTAAGGCTCAGGGAGCCATACATATCATACACACAAAGGTACGGGTCTCACGACCCAACATACAAGTCATACAATCATACAAGCCAGCAGCGGAAGTACTTTGTCTGGGTACAGACAACTAGTAAAATAAAATAGGCTTGGAAGCCTAACTATACTACGTGGTCCATCACAAGCTCAGGGTCACCACCTGGGTCCTTAGCCTACTCGTTGATGTCAACGTCTACATAGAACCCATCAGAAGGGGTTGCAGCGTCTTCTGTAAAAATGTAGATTATAGCAACATGAGTACAAAAGTACTCAGCAAGACTTACATCAGATCCTACATACATGCATAGTATCAAGAAGGGTTGGTGGAGTTATTGCAGCAAGCTAGCTTTGACTCTTGGCTAGACTATCCTACGATACTCCAACTTGAAATAGTTTTGCGCACACAAGTCCACTATTCACCACTTCAATACACTACCGAGGATCCACCTCCGTCTTCCTACGGAAGAGCCATCCTCGGCACTCACACTTATCTTGAGGCTTTTAATAGTGTCCATTTACTTGTCTATGAACTGTATAGGCAACCAAGTAGTCCTTTACCGCGGACGCGGCTATTCGAATAGATCATATTAACCCTGCAGGGGGTACTTCTTCATACACGCTCTCACCACTTACCGTCGTTTACACGACATGTACTCGGCAACCTTCAAGCGGAAGCCCAACGTGGGTGTCGGCCACGACCTACCTAATCACCTAAGCCTCCAGTCCAGGTTTATCGCCTATTCAGGTTCCATCCGCAGGGAGTCCGGCCGAGGTTTCCCATACGGCCCCGAACGATGTGAACAGGGTTCCCGAGATACCTAACGGGTATTCGGTACACCGTGCCACGTACCTACCGCATCACAGCCCACCCCTACGGTCAGCGCTGTCCACGGCCTCCAGTAGGCTACAAACACCAGAAACTATTTGCAACTCCTGGACGGAGAACTAGGGTGAATAAGAAGTCGAGAGGGTCCATTGGTTTCGGGCCCAATGCATGGTAGTAGCTGATTCTTAAATCACACATACAGATCTCAGTGCTTAAGGTCGGCTTCAATGAAACAACCCACCATGTACTCCTACATGGCCTCTCATCGATACCTTTACCAAATCGTGTTCACCACACCACTCTCATTACCGACATAATCATTTCACTCTAGCCCATCCCCAGATGAACCAGACCTGACACGACTCTAAGCATAGCAGGCATAGCAAGGTAGGAACAACACATACATATGGCTCAATCAACTCCTACACATGCTAGTGGGTTTCATCTAGTTACTGTGGCAATGACAGGTCATGCAGAGGAAATGGGTTCAACTACCGTAGCACACAACAGTTTGAATCGCGTTGTCTTAATGCAGTAAAAGAGAGCAGGAGCGAGAACATGGGATTGTATCGATATGATCAAATGGTTGGTTGCTTGCCTGATGGTTCGTTGCACGGATACGGTTCTTCGCTAGGGTAAACAGGGTACTCCTCGGGAACAGATCCTGTCGCAAAGGACATCGATACACAAACATTACCAAACAATATGCAACAATATGATGCATGCATGAAACATGGCAATATGAGTGTGTTGGGCTAATGCAACTAAAACCAGAAGTGTTTGAACAAATTTGAATCAAAGATTCAAATTTCAAATTCAAATATGGCCTTTTAAAGTGCTTTTCCTTGTTCTGATTAAAACATCAATTTAACTTGTTTGATCATGCATGAAAATAGTACAGATGGATAGATTGGATTTTTCTGATCATTTTTCATATATAATTTGTCCAATTTGGAGTTACAGAATAAAAGTTATGAATTTTTGAAGTTTAAATAATATTCTGGAATTTCCTGATCTAATTTAAATCCAGAAATTCAATTACTGCGTCAGCCTGACATCACAGTGGCATCAGCAGGTCAACAGAGCTGGCTCGGGTCAAACCTGACGTGTGGGGTCCACACGTCAGTGACACAGGGCTAATCCCGCGTTGACCCGGGCTGGTTAGCTTTGACTAGGCCCTGGGGCCCACTTGTCAGCGTCAGTAGGTGGGGGGGTTAGTGGCTAATTAACTAGGCCACGTCAGCTCGCCGGAGTTCTGGCCGGCGGCGACCATCAGCGCGGCGGCGAGAGTGGTTTTGGTCGTTTCGGCCACCAAATGGACCGCGGAGGCCACCGGAATGGAGCTGAGGACAACCCGCAGCTCTTGGCGGAGCCCGTTGGGGTCGGGGTGGCCGGAGTCGACGGCGGCGAGCTCGGCTGCGGCGGCCGGGGTTCGGTCGTGCACGGGAACGGTGTTGCAGGGCGTTAGGGGGGGTGTTGGAGCGTGCTACGTGCTCCTAGTGAGATGTGGAGCACGGTGGCGTGCTCGGTTGGGCGCTACGGCGATCGTGGCCACGACGGCGACATCGCCGGCGGCGTGAAGCTCTCGGCCGAGGTGGGGCTAGGGCCTAGGGGTCGGGAGAGAGCAGGGGAGAAGGGGGAAACGCTCCGGGGGCTCACCGCGGTTGCAGTGGGCGTCGAAGCGGGCTCGGGGACGCGTCGGAGACGACGAATTTGACGGCGACGATGATCGGAGCCCGAAGAGGGGAACGGCGACGTGGCGGCGATGCAGGGCTTCCGGGGACCCGTGGAGCGGTGGGGAGGAAGAGGGAGTCGAGGCGGAGCTTCTGAGCTTGTCGGGGGAGCGAGGGGTGGTCGGAGACGGTGGCTAAGGCGAACGGCGGCGACGGTGAGCTTCGGCCGTGAGAGAGAGAGCGTGAGGGAGAGCCGGGGGAGGGTGAATGGGGTGTCGGCGAGGTCGGGGCGACGACCAGAAGACGATCCACGCGGCGCAACGGCGACCAGGGCGATGCAGAGAGGCTGGGTGGTGCGTGGCGAGCTCGGGCGCGCCATGCTCACCTCCCTGCCTGCTCTGGCGAGGGGAAGCAGCTGGCTGGCACGGGCCAGCACAGTGCTGGGCCGGCTGGGCTGGGCCGCACAGGGAGGAGCCCAGGTAAGCTTCTCCCTTTATTTATTTTCTGTTTTCTGTTTTTATTTAATATATCTGCAACTTTGTTGAATTAAATAAAATACCTAGGCAACTCCAAAAATCACCAAACTACTCCTGGTCCAAAGTTGGATTATTTCCAACATGAAACATTTTAGTTTGGAGATATTTGAGCATTTAAATATTTTATATTATTTTAAATGCCCAAATTCAAATAGCTATGATTTAATTCAAAACCCTAGGATGGCCTAGAAAAATGTGCACCACTTTTGGCAGAGGTTCTGAACGAAGGCAAAAATGATGGGCATTTTAGAAGGGCATTTCAGGTTCATTGAAAATTATTTTAGTAAACCCTAGTTGGTTTCAGAGGGGACTGGGGGTTCTGTCATCCCCATTTCAAGTTTCTGATGAATGAGTAAACATGATGCAACACTCTAATGCATGACTAGCTAGGGTGTGACAACTCACCCCCACTCAAAAGAATCTCGTCCCGAGATTTGGGTTCCTCCGGGAAGAAGGCGGGATACTCGAGTCGAAGACGATCCTCCCTTTCCCAAGTTGCTTCATCTTCAGAATGGTGCGACCATTGAATTTTGAGAAACTTGGTGTTATGACGTCGCGTGGTACGTTCGGCTTGATCGAGGATACGAATGGGGTACTCTCGATATGTAAGATCATCTTGGAGATCAAGCGTTTCGTGGTCCACTTCACGGATAGGATCCGAGAAGCAACGCCTGAGTTGAGAAACGTGGAAGACATCGTGAACTCTGGAGAGATGCGGAGGTAGTTCCAACTGGTAGGCAACTTCTCCTCGTTTGGCAAGAATGCGAAAAGGTCCAATGTAACGAGGAGCCAATTTGCCTTTGATACCGAAACGATGGGTTCCCTTCAGAGGGGTGACCCGAAGGTAAGCCTTCTCGTCAACCTCAAAAGTCATAGCCTTATGTTTTCGGTCATATTGACTCTTTTGACGGGATTGGGCTGTTTTCAACTTTTCACGAACGATTCGAACTTGTTCTTCTGCTTCCTGAATCATATCCGGGCCAAAGAATTGTCTTTCCCCGGTTTCTGACCAGTTAAGGGGTGTTCGACATCGCCGTCCATAGAGAACTTCAAAAGGGGCTTTACCCAAGCTAGATTGATAGCTGTTGTTATAAGCGAATTCGGCAAATGGAAGGCACTTCTCCCAGTCCATTCCGAAAGAGATAACAGAGGCTCGAAGCATGTCTTCTAGAATTTGGTTGACGCGTTCCACTTGACCACTTGACTGAGGGTGGAAAGCGGTGCTAAAGGAGAGACGGGTTCCCATAGCATTTTGGAAACTTTCCCAAAATCGAGAGGTGAAGAGACTTCCTCGATCCGAATTGATTTCCAAAGGAACACCATGGAGGGACACTATTCGGGAGATGTATAAGTCTGCTAGCTGGCTAGCGGTTATACTCTCACGAACAGGTAAGAAATGAGCTACTTTGGAAAGACGGTCGACCACGACGAAAATAGCATTATTCCCCCTTTTGGTCCTGGGAAAACCGGTGATGAAATCCATACCAATTTTATCCCATTTCCATTCAGGAATAGCTAAGGGTTGAAGGGTGCCAGCAGGCCGTTGATGCTCTGCTTTTACTCGACGACAGACGTCGCAATTAGCAATATACTGAGCGATTTCTCTCTTCATCCTAGTCCACCAGAACCTCTGGCGTAGGTCCTGATACATCTTAGTACTACCGGGATGAATGGTGAGAGGGGATTCATGAGCTTCCTTAAGGATCAATCGCCTCAGGTTGCGCACCTTGGGAACCACTAGTCGATTCCCGAAGTATACGACTCCTTGATCATTAACGGAGAAGCAATTCGCAATTCCTTTCTGAATGTTCCTCTTGATGCGGGAGATTCCCGGATCTACCTTCTGTGCTTTGATAATTTGATCCGTAAGGGTAGGTTTTGCCACCAAGGTGGAGAGAAAACCTTGAGGTACAATGTGAAGGTTAAGCTTCCGAAATTCCTCATGGAGAAGCGGTTGACTTTGTTGTAACATCAGGTTGTTACAATAAGATTTATGACTTAGCGCATCAGCCATGACGTTGGCTTTCCCTGGGGTGTAGGTTATTCCTAAGTCGAAGTCTGTGATCAATTCAACCCAACGTCTTTGCCTAAGATTCAGATCCGGTTGGGTGAAGATGTACTTCAGACTTTGGTGATCAGTGAATATTTCGCAACGATTACCGAGGAGGTAATGTCGCCAGGTCTTAAGTGCATAGACTACGGCTGCAAGTTCTAAATCATGAGTAGGATAATTCTCCTCATGTGGGTGCAATTGCCGTGAAGCGTAAGCAATTACGTGTCGATCTTGCATAAGAATGCAACCTAGTCCTTGTCGCGAGGCGTCGCAGTAGATAACAAAGTCCTTGGAGAAGTCTGGCGGTACCAGCACGGGAGCAGAAGTCAGGCGTCTTTTCAGTTCCTGAAAGCTGTGCTCGCATTGTGGAGTCCATTCGAACTTCTTATCTTTCTTGAGGAGTTCGGTTAGAGGTTTAGCAACTTTGGAGAAGTTCTCGACAAAGCGACGACAATAGCTCGCTAAGCCCAGAAAACTCCGAACTTGCTTAACCGATTCAGGTGGAGTCCAATCAAGGACGGCTTGAACTCGCTCAGGGTTAACAGCAATACCTTTACCAGATATTACATGACCCAGATAGGTCACTTCTGACAACCAGAATTCACACTTAGAGAATTTGGCATAAAGGCGATGCTCTCGAAGTTTCTTCAACACTAGCCTTAGATGTTCGGCATGTTCTTCCTTGTTCTTGGAGTAGATGAGTATATCATCGAGATAAACTACGACGAATTTATCCAAATACTCCATGAAGATTGAGTTCATTAACCGAGAAAAGGTGGCTGGAGCGTTGGTTAAACCGAAAGACATGACGGTGTACTCGTATTGGCCATAACGAGTAACAAAGGCCGTTTTAGGAATGTCCCCGTTTCTGATTTTGATTTGATGGTAGCCCAACCTCAAATCCATCTTGGAGAAGACTGAGGATCCAGCGAGCTGATCATACAGATCGTTGATCCTGGGAAGTGGATATTTGTTTTTGATTGTGACCAAATTGACAGGTCGGTAATCAACAACCATCCGGTCCGTACCATCCTTCTTCTTGACGAATAGGACGGGGCAAGCCCACGGAGATGAACTAGGTCGGATGAAACCCTTTTTCAAGGATTCATCGAATTGTTTCTTAAGCTCGGCTAGTTCTAGGGGTGCCATCTTATAAGGTCTTCTAGCAATCGGAACGGTTCCTGGAATGAGGTCTATTACGAACTCAACATCCCTGTCAGGTGGAATACTTGGCAATTCCTCTGGAAAGACATCCGGGAAGTCACGGACTACCGGAACGTCCTCAAGATCTGGCAAAGGCTGGCGTTAAGAGAATATAGTTGTCGCTTGGCTATTCGAGTCAAAACATTGACTATCTTGCCCGAAGGGTGGGTGAGTTGAACAGTCCTAGAGAAGCAATCAATTTTGGCATGATGAGCTGACATCCAGTCCATACCCAAAATGATATTAATATCTGAAGATTTAAGGGCTATCAAAGATGCGAGGAAAACAAGTCTATCGACTTGGATTTCATTTCCATGGCTTACTCTAGAAGTTTGCCATTTGGATCCCGGAGTTTGAATTACCATAGAGGATGGCAAGTCACAGAATGCAACGTTATGCAAACGAGCATAATTTTCAGATATAAAAGAATGAGAGGCTCCTGTATCGAAAAGAACAGATGCCGGGTGGCAATTAACAAGAAGCGTACCAAGAACGACGTTGGGATCTTCTTGAGCTTCTTCGGCAGAGATACAGTTGACATGGCCACGTGAAGCGGTGACCGGTTTAGCATGAAACACTTTTCCTGTCGGCTTGCCACGGCCAACAGCTTTAGCAGATTGATTGGGGTTGGTCTGGGGACACTCACGCATATAGTGACCAGATTCCCCACACTTGAAACAAGTCACGGAACTGGTACGTGGAGGAGAATTATTGGTTGGACCCCCATAGGGCTTGGCCGGTGCAGACTGTTGAACGGGGCGAGGCGCCTGGAAAGATGGCCTCGGTGTGAACCTGGGTGGCAGGGCGGTGTTGGGTACCCACACGCGGCGCTTCTGAGGACCAGCACCGGATGAGGAACCCATGTCACGTCCATGCTTGCGTGTTGCGTCGTAGTCAGTCTGACCAGTTTCAGCACTGATGGCTTTGTTGACAAGTTTCGAAAAAGATGTGCACTCATGCAGACGGAGGTCGCGGCGAAGCTCAGGACTAAGGCCCTTGCGGAACCTTGCTTGCTTCTTGGCGTCAGTAGAAACTTCCTCGGTTGCATATCGTGCAAGATTACCAAACTCCCTGCTATAGACATCCACAGAAAGTCGGCCTTGGGTGAAATTGCAAAATTCTTCACGCTTACGGTCCATGAGACCCTCCGGAATGTGATGTTCACGGAAAGCCTCACTGAACTCAGCCCAAGTTGTGACATGGCCTGCTGGGCGCATAGCTCCATAATTCTCCCACCATAGACTGGCGGGGCCTTCAAGATGATATGCGGCAAAGGTGACCTTGTCAGCCTCCGCTACCAGCGCGGAACGCAGCTTGTGAGAGATACTGCGGAGCCAGTCATCAGCGTCGAGAGGCTCGACGGAGTGGTGGAACGTGGGTGGATGCAATTTGATAAAATCACTGAGTGACACCACGTTAGCCCTCTGATGGTGTGCTGTATTCTGTTCAATACGCTCCAACAAACGGTTTGTCTCCCGCTTGTTTCTCTCGGCTTCCATCATCACCTCGGCTAGTGAAGGAGGATGAGGCAGAGTTTCATTTCTGGCTTCACTGCCTTCGGCCTGCTCTTGGGAAGCAGGGTTAGCGCGCGTGTTGACCATCCTAGGTAAACAAGACAATGATTTAGTCAGGATGGTAAAATTCCGACATAGGGTACATAATGTAAGGAATAACTCGGAATGCAAGATGATCATCCGTATGACATGGTAGATACAGAAACTGCTTCTTTATTCCATTGTCATACACACCATACAGGTTTAGTACAAGACCAAGCAAGTACTAATACGGTGAAAAGAGGATTACATCTCATCGGAGGCATCTCAAGCTCCTATACATTATTTTTCTACATCTCCGGAAGGAGTACAAACTAGGTCATATCCCACGAGTCACGCGGGACGATAGATGACACAGCTAGTGCGAACTAGTGATGCTACCCCCTAACTCAGACCGATCCGTAGTAGTCCTCGTAGAAGTCACCTCCATAGCCTGGAAGTTCAACATGATCATCCGGAAACAGACGGTCTCGCGGAGCTTGTGGACCATAGGGGCTAGGATGAGGCCTTGGACCAACAAACGGTGGCCTGCGGGGACCGCGAGGTGGGGTGATGCCTCCTACTTCACGCCAAACCATCACGTCCGGCAGAGCAGATCTCACAGGATAGAGATCGCGCATATCTGAATATCCAGCTTGCACCGCCGGTGCGAACCGAGTCAAAGTGGCCCAGTGGTCAGCACGGGTATTGAAGAGCTCTAACCTTAAGGCCCGATTTTCACGGTCCTTATCCTCGAGCATCTCAGCAGTGGTGCGAGTCCGTGAATCCTCCTGAGTGGAGTCAGCATAGATAGCCTGGAGATATCCTTGTGCTCCCGGAAGTGATCCTGGCATATACCGGAAATCAGAGTCCCGAAACAGACCAGATCTGACTCGCATAATGGTCATCATAGAGTAGGCGGCGTCCTGCACAGCCATCTCAATAGTAACCCCGAGTCCATAGGAGCAGTGAAGAGGCTCAGTGGATCCAGGATAAGATGGAAATATCCTGACAGTGCAGAGATACTGGCTTTGGTTAAAGTCTCGGAATTGCTCTTCGACCGTGTACTCAGGATACCAGCGATATCCAGCCTCAATCATTACCCTGACCAACTTAGCAGTATGGCTGGGTACATCTAGGCATCGAGTCAGGCGAACCACTTGATTGAGGTCGCGAGTGGCCATCTGAAAGCATAATCATAATGCAAAGGCATTAGAATTTCTAGCAAAATTTCGGCAGCATAACAGCTGTAAATGCTCAAAAAGGATATTGAGACATTTGACAAAGGATTTCGTACACACTCAACATCATCATATCAAGTTCTGGAACCATTCCATCAACATAATGTGGTAGTAGAACTGAACTAGGCTGATAACCATCAAACTCATAAGGTACTACTGATCAGTAACACGTGATCCTGATAGAGAGAACAGATCCTAATTCCTTAACCCCCGGTGGAAGAATGGACTGACTCAGATCAGAAAGTCATAAGGTATAAGGAGTAAAAAGAGCCTTACGTTCCAACCCACAAACAATTCCCCTACATATAACTAAAGAATTTCTAGACTCAACATCGACCAGTTTGGCTTGGAGAACCTACAGGCAGTCCGGCTCTGATGCCAACGCTGTCAGGACCCCGACTCGATGTCACATCGATCTAGCTGGTAACACCTCATATCACTTTGCGGCCTCACGCACGGTAACCCCACGGGTGTCGCCTTACCTTTGCCAGGGACCGTTTGCGCCTTTTGGCTCGCGTATATGATAGTGTCGCTAGCATCCATATGATAAAGAGCCCGGGCTGACATGACTAGTCGTAAACCCAAAGTGGCACAGACTTACAGGGACAGGCATCCATGACCCAGCTTCGAACGTGTCGGTCATCAGCAAGTGGGTCCGGGCTGTAGCACTGGGCTAGCAGGACTCCGGTAAATCGGGCTGTAGCGGGCTAACAGGACTCCGGTACTCAAAGCGTGACATTTCCCCGAAGGGACAGACACAGGAACGAAGAAGGACACATGCCGGCTAGCCTAAGTGTTCCAGAGCAGTAGCAAGCTACCATGGCTCAGCGGTAACACTAGGAGACATTTCCCGGTAAGAGAGGCTGCTAAAGATAAACAACTAGATAGTCAGACCCCACACATACCAAGCATTTCAATCATACACACAATATGCTCGATATGTGCAAATACAACGAAGCATCACAACATGACTCTATGACACAAGTACTTTATTTAAGGCTCAGGGAGCCATACATATCATACACACAAAGGTACGGGTCTCACGACCCAACATACAAGTCATACAATCATACAAGCCAGCAGCGGAAGTACTTTGTCTGGGTACAGACAACTAGTAAAATAAAATAGGCTTGGAAGCCTAACTATACTACGTGGTCCATCACAAGCTCAGGGTCACCACCTGGGTCCTTAGCCTACTCGTTGATGTCAACGTCTACATAGAACCCATCAGAAGGGGTTGCAGCGTCTTCTGTAAAAATGTAGATTATAGCAACATGAGTACAAAAGTACTCAGCAAGACTTACATCAGATCCTACATACATGCATAGTATCAAGAAGGGTTGGTGGAGTTATTGCAGCAAGCTAGCTTTGACTCTTGGCTAGACTATCCTACGATACTCCAACTTGAAATAGTTTTGCGCACACGAGTCCACTATTCACCACTTCAATACACTACCGAGGATCCACCTCCGTCTTCCTACGGAAGAGCCATCCTCGGCACTCACACTTATCTTGAGGCTTTTAATAGTGTCCATTTACTTGTCTATGAACTGTATAGGCAACCAAGTAGTCCTTTACCGCGGACGCGGCTATTCGAATAGATCATATTAACCCTGCAGGGGGTACTTCTTCATACACGCTCTCACCACTTACCGTCGTTTACACGACATGTACTCGGCAACCTTCAAGCGGAAGCCCAACGTGGGTGTCGGCCACGACCTACCTAATCACCTAAGCCTCCAGTCCAGGTTTATCGCCTATTCAGGTTCCATCCGCAGGGAGTCCGGCCGAGGTTTCCCATACGGCCCCGAACGATGTGAACAGGGTTCCCGAGATACCTAACGGGTATTCGGTACACCGTGCCACGTACCTACCGCATCACAGCCCACCCCTACGGTCAGCGCTGTCCACGGCCTCTAGTAGGCTACAAACACCAGAAACTACTTGCAACTCCTGGACGGAGAACTAGGGTGAATAAGAAGCCGAGAGGGTCCATTGGTTTCGGGCCCAATGCATGGTAGTAGCTGATTCTTAAATCACACATACAGATCTCAGTGCTTAAGGTCGGCTTCAATGAAACAACCCACCATGTACTCCTACATGGCCTCTCATCGATACCTTTACCAAATCGTGTTCACCACACCACTCTCATTACCGACATAATCATTTCACTCTAGCCCATCACCCAGATGGACCAGACCTGACACGACTCTAAGCATAGCAGGCATAGCAAGGTAGGAACAACACATACATAGGCCGTTTTAGGAATGTCCCCGTTTTTGATTTTTATTTGATGGTAGCCCAACCTCAAATCCATCTTGGAGAAGACTGAGGATCCAGCGAGCTGATCGTACAGGTCGTTGATCCTGGGAAGTGGATATTTGTTCTTGATTGTGACCAAATTGACAGGTCGGTAATCTACAACCATCCGGTCCGTACCATCCTTCTTCTTGACGAATAGGACGGGGCAAGCCCACGGAGATGAGCTAGGTCGGATGAAACCCTTTTTCAAGGATTCATCGAGTTGTTTCTTAAGCTCGGCTAGTTCTAGGGGTGCCATCTTATAAGGTCTTCTAGCAATCGGAACGGTTCCGGGGATGAGGTCGATTACGAACTCAACATCCCTGTCAGGTGGAACACCTGGCAATTCCTCTGGGAAGACATCCGGGAAGTCACAGACTACCGGCACGTCCTCAAGATCTGGCAAGGGGCTGGCGTTAAGAGAATATAATTGCCGCTTGGCTATTCGGGTCAAGACATTGACTATCTTCCCCGAAGGATGGGTGAGTTGAACAGTCCTAGAGAAGCAATCAATTTTGGCTTGATGAGCTGACATCCAGTCCATACCCAAAATGATATTAATATCTGAAGATTTAAGGGCTATCAAAGATGCGAGAAAAACAAGTCTGTCGACTTGGATTTCATTTCCATGGCTTACTCTAGAAGTTTGCCATTTGGATCCCGGAGTTTGAATTACCATAGAGGATGGCAAGTCACAGAATGCAACGTTATGCAAACGAGCATAATTTTCAGATATAAAAGAATGAGAGGCTCCTGTATCAAAAAGAACAGATGCCGGGTGGCAATTAACAAGAAGCGTACCGAGAACGACGTTGGGGTCCTCTTGAGCTTCTTCGGCAGAGATACAGTTGACATGGCCACGTGAAGCGGTGACCGGTTTAGCATGAAACACTTTTCCTGTCGGCTTGCCACGGCCAACAGCTTTAGCAGATTGATTGGGGTTGGTCTGGGGACACTCACGCATATAATGACCAGATTCCCCACACTTGAAACAAGTCACGGAACTGGTACGTGGAGGAGCATTATTGGTTGGACCCCCATAGGGCTTGGCCGGTGCAGACTGTTGAACAGGGCGAGGCGCCTGGAAAGATGGCCTCGGTGTGAACCTGGGTGGCAGGGCGGTGTTGGGTACCCACACGCGGCGCTTCTGAGGACCAGCACCGGATGAGGAACCCGTGTCACGTCCATGCTTGCGTGTTGCGTCATAGTCAGTCTGACCAGTTTCAGCACTGATGGCTTTGTTGACAAGTTTCGAAAAAGATGTGCACTCATGCAGACGGAGGTCGCGGCGAAGCTCAGGACTAAGGCCCTTGCGGAACCTTGCTTGCTTCTTGGCGTCAGTAGAAACTTCCTCGGTTGCATATCGTGCAAGATTACCAAACTCCCTGCTATAGACATCCACAGAAAGTCGGCCTTGGGTGAAATTGCAAAATTCTTCACGCTTACGGTCCATGAGACCCTCCGGAATGTGATGTTCACGGAAAGCCTCACTGAACTCAGCCCAAGTTGTGACATGGCCTGCTGGGCGCATAGCTCCATAATTCTCCCACCATAGACTGGCGGGGCCTTCAAGATGATATGCGGCAAAGGTGACCTTGTCAGCCTCCGCTACCAGCGCGGAACGCAGCTTGTGAGAGATACTGCGGAGCCAGTCATCAGCGTCGAGAGGCTCGACGGAGTGGTGGAACGTGGGTGGATGCAATTTGATAAAATCACTGAGTGACACCACGTTAGCCCTCTGATGGTGTGTTGTATTCTGTTCAATACGCTCCAACAAACGGTTTGTCTCCCGCTTGTTTCTCTCGGCTTCCATCATCACCTCGGCTAGTGAAGGAGGATGAGGCAGAGTTTCATTTCTAGCTTCACTGCCTTCGGCCTGCTCTTGGGAGGCAGGGTTAGCGCGCGTGTTGACCATCCTAGGTAAACAAGACAATGATTTAGTCAGGATGGTAAAATTCCGACATAGGGTACATAATGTAAGGAATAACTCGGAATGCAAGATGATCATCCGTATGACATGGTAGATACAGAAACTGCTTCTTTATTCCATTGTCATACACACCATACAGGTTTAGTACAAGACCAAGCAAGTACTAATACGGTGAAAAGAGGATTACATCTCATCGGAGGCATCTCAAGCTCCTATACATTATTTTTCTACATCTCCGGAAGGAGTACAAACTAGGTCATATCCCACGAGTCACGCGGGACGATAGATGACACAGCTAGTGCGAACTAGTGATGCTACCCCCTAACTCAGACCGATCCGTAGTAGTCCTCGTAGAAGTCACCTCCATAGCCTGGAAGTTCCACATGATCATCCGGAAACAGACGGTCTCGCGGAGCTTGTGGACCATAGGGGCTAGGATGAGGCCTTGGACCAACAAACGGTGGCCTGCGGGGACCGCGAGGTGGGGTGATGCCTCCTACATCACGCCAAACCATCACGTCCGGCAGAGCAGATCTCACAGGATAGAGATCGCGCATATCTGAATATCCAGCTTGCACCGCCGGTGCGAACCGAGTCAAAGTGGCCCAGTGGTCAGCACGGGTATTGAAGAGCTCTAACCTTAAGGCCCGATTTTCACGGTCCTTATCCTCGAGCATCTCAGCAATGGTGCGAGTCCGTGAATCCTCCTGAGTGGAGTCAGCATAGATAGCCTGGAGATATCCTTGTGCTCCTGGAAGTGATCCTGGCATATACCGGAAATCAGAGTCCCGGAACAGACCAGATCTGACTCGCATAATGGTCGTCATAGAGTAGGCGGCGTCTTGCACAGCCATCTCAATAGTAACCCCGAGTCCATAGGAGCAGTGAAGAGGCTCAGTGGATCCAGGATAAGATGGAAATATCCTGACAGTGCAGAGATACTGGCTTTGGTTAAAGTCTCGGAATTGCTCTTCGACCGTGTACTCAGGATACCAGCGATATCCAGCCTCAGTCATTACCCTGACCAACTTAGCAGTATGGCCGGGTACATCTAGGCATCGAGTCAGGCGAACCACTTGATTGAGGTCGCGAGTGGCCATCTGAAAGCATAATCATAATGCAAAGGCATTAGAATTTCTAGCAAAATTTCGGCAGCATAACAGCTGTAAATGCTCAAAAAGGATATTGAGACATTTGACAAAGGATTTCGTACACACTCAACATCATCATATCAAGTTCTGGAACCATTCCATCAACATAATGTGGTAGTAGAACTGAACTAGGCTGATAACCATCAAACTCATAAGGTACTACTGATCAGTAACACGTGATCCTGATAGAGAGAACAGATCCTAATTCCTTAACCCCCGGTGGAAGAATGGACTGACTCAGATCAGAAAGTCATAAGGTATAAGGAGTAAAAAGAGCCTTACGTTCCAACCCACAAACAATTCCCCTACATATAA
>NC_057804.1:277145767-277184520 GCF_018294505.1 Triticum aestivum | reverse complement strand
AGTCCACTATTCACCACTTCAATACACTACCGAGGATCCACCTCCGTCTTCCTACGGAAGAGCCATCCTCGGCACTCACACTTATCTTGAGGCTTTTAATAGTGTCCATTTACTTGTCTATGAACTGTATAGGCAACCAAGTAGTCCTTTACCGCGGACGCGGCTATTCGAATAGATCATATTAACCCTGCAGGGGGTACTTCTTCATACACGCTCTCACCACTTACCGTCGTTTACACGACATGTACTCGGCAACCTTCAAGCGGAAGCCCAACGTGGGTGTCGGCCACGACCTACCTAATCACCTAAGCCTCCAGTCCAGGTTTATCGCCTATTCAGGTTCCATCCGCAGGGAGTCCGGCCGAGGTTTCCCATACGGCCCCGAACGATGTGAACAGGGTTCCCGAGATACCTAACGGGTATTCGGTACACCGTGCCACGTACCTACCGCATCACAGCCCACCCCTACGGTCAGCGCTGTCCACGGCCTCCAGTAGGCTACAAACACCAGAAACTACTTGCAACTCCTGGACGGTGAACTAGGGTGAATAAGAAGTCGAGAGGGTCCATTGGTTTCGGGCCCAATGCATGGTAGTAGCTGATTCTTAAATCACACATACAGATCTCAGTGCTTAAGGTCGGCTTCAATGAAACAACCCACCATGTACTCCTACATGGCCTCTCATCGATACCTTTACCAAATCGTGTTCACCACACCACTCTCATTACCGACATAATCATATCACTCTAGCCCATCCCCAGATGAACCAGACCTGACACGACTCTAAGCATAGCAGGCATAGCAAGGTAGGAACAACACATACATATGGCTCAATCAACTCCTACACATGCTAGTGGGTTTCATCTAGTTACTGTGGCAATGACAGGTCATGCAGAGGAAATGGGTTCAACTACCGTAGCACACAGCAGTTTGAATCGCGTTGTCTTAATGCAGTAAAGAGAGCAGGAGCGAGAACATGGGATTGTATCGATATGATCAAATGGTTGGTTGCTTGCCTGATGGTTCGTTGCACGGATACGGTTCTTCGCTAGGGTAAACAGGGTACTCCTCGGGAACAGATCCTGTCGCAAAGGACATCGATACACAAACATTACCAAACAATATGCAACAATATGATGCATGCATGAAACATGGCAATATGAGTGTGTTGGGCTAATGCAACTAAAACCAGAAGTGTTTGAACAAATTTGAATCAAAGATTCAAATTTCAAATTCAAATATGGCCTTTTAAAGTGCTTTTCCTTGTTCTGATTAAAACATCAATTTAACTTGTTTGATCATGCATGAAAATAGTACAGATGGATAGATTGGATTTTCTGATCATTTTTCATATATAATTTGTCCAATTTGGAGTTACAGAATAAAAGTTATGAATTTTTGAAGTTTAAATAATATTCTGGAATTTCCTGATTTAATTTAAATCCAGAAATTCAATTACTACGTCAGCCTGACGTCACAGTGGCATCAGCAGGTCAACAGAGCTGGCTCGGGTCAAACCTGACATGTGGGGTCCACACGTCAGTGACACAGGGCTAATCCCGCGTTGACCCGGGCTGGTTAGCTTTGACTAGGCCCTGGGGCCCACTTGTCAGCGTCAGTAGGTGGGGGGGTTAGTGGCTAATTAACTAGGCCACGTCAGCTCGCCAGAGTTCTGGCCGGCGGCGACCATCAGCGCGGCGGCGAGAGTGGTTTTGGTCGTTTCGGCCACCAAATGGACCGCGGAGGCCACCGGAATGGAGCTGAGGACAACCCGCAGCTCTTGGCGGAGCCCGTTGGGGTCGGGGTGGCCGGAGTCGACGGCGGCGAGCTCGGCTGCGGCGGCCGGGGTTCGGTCGTGCACGGGAACGGTGTTGCAGGGCGTTAGGGGGGGTGTTGGAGCGTGCTACGTGCTCCTAGTGAGATGTGGAGCACGATGGCGTGCTCGGTTGGGCGCTACGGCGATCGTGGCCACGACGGCGACATCGCCGGCGGCGTGAAGCTCTCGGCCGAGGTGGGGCTAGGGCCTAGGGGTCGGGAGAGAGCAGGGGAGAAGGGGGAAACGCTCCGGGGGCTCACCGCGGTTGCAGTGGGCGTCGAAGCGGGCTCGGGGACGCGTCGGAGACGACGAATTTGACGGCGACGATGATCGGAGCCCGAAGAGGGGAACGGCGACGTGGCAGCGATGCAGGGCTTCCGGGGACCCGTGGAGCGGTGGGGAGGAAGAGGGAGTCGAGGCGGAGCTTCTGAGCTTGTCGGGGGAGCGAGGGGTGGTCGGAGACGGTGGCTAAGGCGAACGGCGGCGACGGTGAGCTTCGGCCGTGAGAGAGAGAGGGTGAGGGAGAGCCGGGGGAGGGTGAATGGGGTGTCGGCGAGGTCGGGGCGACGACCAGAAGACGATCCACGCGGCGCAACGGCGACCAGGGCGATGCAGAGAGGCTGGGTGGTGCGTGGCGAGCTCGGGCGCGCCATGCTCACCTCCCTGCCTGCTCTGGCGAGGGGAAGCAGCTGGCTGGCACGGGCCAGCACAGTGCTGGGCCGGCTGGGCTGGGCCGCACAGGGAGGAGCCCAGGTAAGCTTCTCCCTTTATTTAATTTCTGTTTTCTGTTTTTATTTAATATATCTGCAACTTTGTTGAATTAAATAAAATACCTAGGCAACTCCAAAAATCACCAAACTACTCCTGGTCCAAAGTTGGATTATTTCCAACATGAAACATTTTAGTTTGGAGATATTTGAGCATTTAAATATTTTATATTATTTTAAATGCCCAAATTCAAATAGCTATGATTTAATTCAAAACCCTAGGATGGCCTAGAAAAATGTGCACCACTTTTGGCAGAGGTTCTGAACCAAGGCAAAAATGATGGGCATTTTAGAAGGGCATTTCAGGTTCATTGAAAATTATTTTAGTAAACCCTAGTTGGTTTCAGAGGGGACTGGGGGTTCTGTCATCCCCATTTCAAGTTTCTGATGAATGAGTAAACATGATGCAACACTCTAATGCATGACTAGCTAGGGTGTGACAAGCAGTCAGAGGGGTGAATCGTTTTTTTTGCCCGACACACTTCCTTGCGTGCGAAGGTGTAGCTGGTGGGTCCCAGCAGTCAGGGGGGAAACGTTTTTTTGCGAAATACGGTGGCCCGTCCAGTGGGTCCCCACTGTCATGTGGAGGAATAATTATTTTCCGCGTAATAAGGAGGCACTTCCTTGCTGCGGCCGTGGACCCAGCTGTCAGCCTCTCCACATACAGTCCACGTCCGATGGAACTCATTCCTTGACCACGTTGACCCTGCCATGCCGAGAGCACCAAGGCGGTGTACGACGACGAGGCCTAGGAAGGGGACGACGGGGAGCCGGGGAAGACGCGACAGTGGAAGCCCGTGCCGAGAGGAGTATGAGGGTTCACTAGTTCGACTGCGGTGTGAGGTTGCCGTCACCGCAGGGCCTGGCCAGCGGTGGGAATAGTAGGGGGCGGTGAGGCCTCCGCGGCAGCACATCCGGCCACGGGAGGCAGGAGCATGTGGCACGACCGGCGCTGCTTTGGGCGGCTGGAGCAAGAAGACTAGAGGTTGAAGAAGCACTACGGCTGTTGGATGGACATCGTACGGTCACTGGAGCTAGAATCGTTTATATTGACTAAGTTGACAAAGCCCTCCGTCCCCGTCAACTTAGTAGGCCCACAAGTCAGCCTCCCACCAAGGTGGGTCCCAGCTAGCAGGGGGTATTCATTTTTTTGTGCGTAATAAGGAGGCACTTCCGGTGGGTCCGAGCTGACAGCAGGGGGAACGTTTTTTCGCGAAATACGGTGGCCCGTCGGGTGGGTCCCAGCAGTCAGGGGCAAACGTTTTTTTCACGAAATACTGGTGGCCCGTCCGGTGGGTCCCTGCTATCAGGTGGAGGAATAATTATTTTCCGGGTAATAAGAAGGCACTTCCTTACGGCTGCCGTGGACCCAGCTGTCAACCTCTCCACGTAGAGTATTCTTCCGATGGAATTCGGTCGTTGACCACATTGACCACGCCGCGCCGAGAGCACCACGGCGGTGGACGACGGCGAGGCCTAGGAAGGGGACGACGTGGAGCCGAGGAAGACGCGGCAGTGGATGCCCACGCGGAGAGGAGTACGAGGGTTCACTGGTTCGGCTGTGCTGTCGTCGCCGCAGAATAACAGGGGGTGTGGGTGAGTGGAGTGGAGGGATGGCCTGGCCAGCGGTGGGAGTAGTATGGGGGCGGTGAGGCCTCCGCGGCAACACAGCTGGCCACGAGAGGCAGGAGCAGGCGGCACGACCGGTGCTGCTTTGGGCGGCTGGAGCAAGAAGACCAGAGGTTGAAGAAGCACTACGGTCGTTGGATGGACATCATACGGTCAGTCGAGCTAGAATCGTGCATATTGACTAAGTTGACAAAGCCCTTCGTCCCCGTCAACTTAGTAGGCCCACTATACTGGGTCCCAGCTAGCAGGGGGGGTATTCTTTTTTTGGGCGTAATAAGGAGGCACTTCCTTGCGTGCGAAGATATAGCTGGTGGGTCCGAGCTGTCAGTGGCGGTAATGTTTGTTTTGCGAAATACAGAGGCCCTTTCGGTGGGTCCCAGATGTCAGGTGGAGGAATCATTATTTTGCGCGTAATAAGGAGGCATTTCCTTGCGTGTGGCCATGGACCCAGCTGTCAGCCTCTCCACGTACAGTCCACTTCCGATGGATGTCGTTCATTGACCATGTTGACGAGGCCGCGCCGAGAGCACCAGGGCAGTGGACGACGGCGAGGCCTAGGAAGGGAACAACATGGAGCTAGGGAATACTCGGCAGTTGTTTCCCACGCGGAGGAGTATGAGGGTTTACTGGTTCGTCTGCCGTCGCCGGAGAATAACAGCATGTGTGGGACTGAGGGTGAGTAGAGGGATAGCTAGGCCAGCGATGGGAGTATGGTGGGGCGATGAGGCCTGCGCGGCAGCACAGCCGGCCGCAGGGAGGAGGGAGCAGGCAGTCCTGCCGGCGCTTGTTTGAGCGGCTGGAGCAGGAGGAGGAGAGATTGAAGAAGCACGACGGCCGTTGGATGGACATCCGACAGTATACAGGCCATCTGTGGAAAGCCTCAAATATGTGGAAAACATCATACAGCCCATCTGCCATTATTTCAAATAGTTTACAACCCATTTGCTAATTCTTACGGGTTTTTTTGGAGCCCATATTCTTTTTGTTAGCATTACAGCCCATATTGTGGCCACGGTTAGAAAATAATACGAAATTTTGCATATGTCGGTGCGGTCTGAACTGTTTTTAATCCCAAAATTTCGAGTCACATTCAGACTGGTTTTAAAAATAAATGTATATCAATATAAAATCCAATAAATTGTCCACGCATAAAAATCAATGCAATTTAAAATCTTAAAATAAAAAAAAGGTATTTGAAACTAATTGTCGGTTTGATATGTTTTAAAAATGTACAACCCATTTCTCATTACTGATAGGCCATTTTCTCGGCCAACCGAATGAAGCTCTCCTTGTCTAGCCCAACAGGCCTGATAAAGTGACTTACTTGACAAATCATAAAAAAACTGGACTAGCCATTTTCAAAAAGAAAAAAAAACTACTGGGCTGGTCTGTGGTAAACATAAAAGAAAAGGTTGTCTAGACAGGCCAGAGTGTCCCGCACAGCCCAGTTGACACCCTGCTTCCGTCTCAAAAACAAATTAGATAGATGCCACTCCAATTATGGCGATTCATAAAAATGCCACCACAATTTCCAAACTTTGAAAAATGTCACTGCAATTTTTGCAAACTTTGAAAAACGCCACTGCAGTTTGCAAACTTTGAAAAACGCCACTCCAGACTTCAAAAAATGCCACTAGAAATGGCATGAAATGGCATTTTTCAAAGTTTGGAAATTGCAGTGGCATTTCTCGGAGGCATTTATCAAATTAACCCAAAACAAAAATAACTGGGCGAGCTGCTGGGTCCCTGGTGTCAGCCGCTCGTTGTGCAATTCTCTCGTTTATTAACTACATTGACAATGGCATGGGACCCAGATGTCAGAAATCCACTAGGAGGAGCTATTTTTTTATTGGCTTGAAATAAGGAGGCACTTGCTTGCATACTGCCATGACCTTGGCGGGTCCCTGCTGTCATCCTCTCCACGTACAATCATCTCCTGATTGTGTACGCATCAACTTGCTAGGCCCACAAGTCAGCCTCTAAACCCGTGGAGGACAAATACAACCCATTTAAAAAATAACAGCCCATTCCATACGTTCAAATGGAAAGTTCAACATTCAGAGCAAAGTAACAGGTCTGATCCACATATAGAGTACTGAACTTCCACGTTGACAACCATCATAGCCAAGTTAACTATCTACTCCCACTAGACAAGTACTAACTTACTCTTAGCTAACTAGACGATGTCGGCGGTACACGTTAAACGCCGGCACCGGCGTCCCGCGCCTCGCCTCGGACTTGCCAGAGGTGCGATACGGCGCATTGCTCGCGCACGTTGGCCCTTTCCATGCCAGCATGGTCCACCGAAGCTTCGGCTTCCAAGCGGGAAACCCACTTGACGAGCTGGTAGTAAAAATCGGCATCGCGAACACGTGCGTGCCCGACAGCCTCTAGGGCTATTTGCCGGGCGCCGGCCTCCATGTAGTCGGCCCAGTTGCGGGCACTCTGCTCGCGACTCAGAGCGTCGGTGCGCTGCTGCTCCATGTCCCGCTGGCAGCGCAAATCGGCGATACGCTGCTCCTCCGCCAGGCGGTCGCACTCCAACAACTCCTGCTCCTCCACCATGCGGTCGCGCTCCAACAACTCCTCGATCTGCGCATTTCCATCTAAAGACAGATAGAATGCCTCCTCCCTCCGTCTGCCTTCCAGTGAAAAACCGAACACTAGTTCCGGCGGTGACCGCCTCCGGCGTCGCCTACCGTGGACGGGCGGGGGCATGGCGGACGTGGCGAGCGACGTCGGGCCGGTGGGGGCTTATGAGGATATGGTGAGTTGGGTCATGGTGGCACAAGAGAAGGCCGGGAAATAGTACTTATAGGGGGAAGGTAGCGCGACGGTCATCGGAATTCAATGCATAATGGCTTAGTGCGCCAGCTTGCCGTGGAAAACTAGGGAAACTGAAATTATGACTGTGTCGTCCCATCCCGTCTGGGTCACACGCCGGCATGGCGGTCAAACGAGTGCACTCAAATCATCTCCCTCCTTGTCAATAATGATTTCACGGATTTAAAAAGCCCGCAACAATTAAAGCGTATCTTTTTTCGCATCAGTTAGTTGCCTTAATTACGGCCGGCTGCATGCAGGCACTCAGAATCGCTCGCAGGCAGTACGCGAAGCAGCATGCAACGAGTCGCAGCCGAGGGCACGCATACAGCCACTTAAATCGCTGGAATTAATTAGGCTTAAACTTCTGCATGCTGTTAATTATTGCCATGCCTTGGTCTTGCCGCTTTGCTCACGGGACTAATAAACCCGGACGGAGGGAGTACCTTGGTTGGTGAGAGGTTTGAATTAAGCTGTGCAAACCGGAAAGGAGGTACTAGTACGTGCGTGATCCGCTATTTATTCGTGTAGGATCGAGTAGGTCGTTTCTTGAATTGAGCCCTGCAAACCGGAAAGGAGGTAGTACGTGCGTGATCCGCTATTTATCCGTGTAGGATCGATGGTGTAGCTTGTTAGTTTCTTCAGAGGCAGGCATTTTTATCCGTGTAGGATTGATAGTGTAGCTTGTCAGATTCTTCAGAGGTAGGCATTTTTATTCAAAAAACTGCCACTTTGCATCTTGCGTCGCAAATAAAACTGCCAGGAGCGCATTTGTAGGCTAGCTAGTGATCGATCAGTAACTTGTAAACACTGAGCGAATAGAAATAAGTAACTGTCAATGCATCTCAATGATTCACAGGTCATATACAAATATGTAGCTCCAAAAGCAAAGATCAGCCACTTCGGATCTTGCGTCGCAACTAAAACTAACTAGTATGATTCCCATACATAAGATCAACATGTTAATGCATCTCAATGATTCACAGATCATATACAAATATGTAGCTCCAAAAGCAAAGATCTAGAAAAAACATATGTTCTTCCTACTAACATGGATGCTTCTCTTGGCCAACATTCAGTACAGACTGAAAGACAAATTTGTTTGTGAAGTCTACAATTCCTCTTGCAAACGTAAGTGGTTTCACCAACAGCTGGAACCATGAGAATGAACCACACATGATGGAGGAACATCCACTGCAATATGATTTGGTCTTCTCTCGATCACACCGCGAGACTATTTTCAGAATACAAACTTTAACTTAGGTAAAATGATGCCCATTGTATAATCAGACCAAAGCAATGAAGCACCTAGCGTTGGCTAGTAAATAGTACAGTACTACTTTTCTGCAGTCCATGAAGTGACTATCCAATCTTTGTGTCTATTTTCAAATGGCACTGCATGAAGTGACTATACTATTCTCTTGTGCAGTTCAACCAAAATTACGGACACTTTGTTTGTTTTCCAAATAGCAACGGGCAGACATCTCTGTCTGCACAAATATCAAGCAGCTAGTAAACATATACCACACCATGTTCGCAGTGATGGAAGAGGTGAAATTGATACGACCGAAATTGAGCATCCAATCATTGAATCCTGTCTTGCACCTCCAATGTAGGTCCACCCTGCCAATAAATTCACATGCAAACCACTAGTATTACTATCTAATGACAGTACAAAAAGAGTAGCAAGATAGTAGCAAACCATGTACCTTCGTAATGAACAACTCATAGTGCCACCAATTGGATATAAAGGTTTGGAAAAAAAAATGCTCCTAATGTTTAACCAGTTGGACTTTTTGTGCAGCTCCACTAAAATCGAGCATCCCTGTTTGCATAGATATTGAAAGTGTGATTACTATAAAAGTGGCACTAGTTGAAGCATAGACTCACAAATATAAGCATTCCAATTTCTTAATGGGAAAAGGTAGCAAGACTGTTTCTAACCACCTGTTCGAAGCAATAAATGAAGCAACAGCGGCTGATGTCAGGAAGGCATACATAGTTTTTTCTAAAAAATTGAGCCATTCCTGACCTTTCCTCTTCTTTTAAGCAAATTTTGTGCAGTTCTACTAAAATAAAATGCCATCACCGCCCTGACAATTTAGTGACACTGTACAAAAGGAAATGACTAAACATTCCATCATGATGTCGGGTATGTAGTAGACAGGCATTAGAGACAAACATACAGACCTCCTCCGATAACATAATGAACATTAATTTTAACAAAGGTGTGACTAGCTTTACCGGGATAATTTGAGTGAACTCTACACCCTATGTCCCTTAATATAAGACGTTTTCGCGGTTCAATTTAAAGTACCCAAACGTCTAGTATTTAGAAAAACAGGTAGTAGTTTTCTTGAGCATATGTCTGGGAAAGCTTGCCACACTTTATTTATGTCCATACGCTAATGCAACACCATTCGAATACTACAAATATACACTAATCCAGTTGCTAGTGCAACAGTAGAGTAGTTAGTTTATTACAGGGTATAGTACAATGGTTTTACTGAACAGATTTCATTAAACTCTAGCACTGGAAGGTTTCTATAAGAATTAACAATACAAAATGTAAAGGTAACAAGTTTCAGCATTGGTATACTAGTTGTGCATGAGCATTAAACCAAATACAGAAGTCTGAAGGTAACTAGCATTATTAACTAATGACAGTATAAAAAAATTGCAAACCATGTACCTCCAAGGTAAATATCCTTTCGAACTCGGGGGGACCTTAAAAATTGCTATCCCAATCTTGATAATCGATCAAACATAAAAACTTGATTGAATGAATCAAGAGAACAGCTGGAGGAGGAGTTGCCCACTCTTGACCTTTCCTCTTGTCTTCATAATTGTCTGTGCAGTTTAACCAAAATAAAATGACATCAGCGCCTTGGCATTTTGGTGACACTATACAAAAAATTAACTTATCTCATGAAAGTGAGGTATGTAATCTATAAGCATTAACAGTGCAAAAATCTGAAGGTAGTAACAAGTTTCATAGTTGGTATACTGGTTGTGCAACAGCATTAGAATGCCTTAGCTGAAATATCTTTAATACATCCACAATCAACAGCTAACCCTGAAATGATCCATTGACATTAAATGGCACTGCTTATTTATCTGTGGCATTAGACTCAGAGCGGCATTAGTTAAATGTGGCATCACTTTAGTAGTAGCATTGCTTGACTTGACTGCTGGCGTTATACTAACAGCAAAAAAAGTGGCAATAAGAGCATGGGAGGCCCATTCGGACAGTGGACGCACCAGTACGATGTACCTCCACGGACGCAGAGTGGTGAGGGAGGTATGGTTGCCCAAAGCAACAAATATCCAGGCAGCATATGTGGATTACGTCCCATTTTTGTTCTCTTTAGCCACCTTTTTCCTATGTGAGGACAACAAACCAATCGACCTGGGCTCTATTGCATTGTCATGCCTTTCTACCCTTCTTCAACCAAGAGACACGAGACTCGTTCCTTAGCTACTGATTTTCCCCTTTTCAACCTAGATGCGGGTTCGATGCCTACTCTCTTGGACAGTACAGTCTCCCTTCCTTTCCTTATTCAACCCAGACATGCATTAGTTTGCATGAAGTAGGATTTCCTTTAATAGTGCAAATTATGGTTTTCGTCTGCGTGGCCAGCACAGCAGAGGATAGCAAATTGGGAAGATGGTGGAGTGGAAAAAGATCCACATGCAACAACGTGCTAGATGGGGAAATAGAACAAGGGTATGGTTCGAAAAGAGGTAGCATACCTGAGGGTCGGCGGGAAGTGGCTTCGCTCGTGGTCGTCGTCCTCCGCACACACTACGGCAGTGATCCCGCGCGGGCGCTAGGTCTGAGAGGAAGGCCTTGTCGTCAGTGCGTGACCTTGCTCGCCGACGACGAGTGCGTCAACGCTGCACGTCCTTTTCTTCCCCGACAGATCTGTGACTACCGATGAGAAGGGAGAGAGGGGCCGTCTTTTTTAGATCTGGAGAGATGGTGGTAGTGTGAGAAGCAAGTGGGCAGCCCTTGGCAAGAAAGCGCTGAAGCTCCAGCCTATATATCTTCTTTATACTACTAGTACTGGAGGTGGAGTAGTGGTAGAGTAGTTTATATTTTCTCTACGTACAGTACAAGTTAGTCGTGCTTCAAAACTGAACGGCACGCCATTAAAAAAATAAAGGCCGATAACTAATGTGGCACCTCGGGCCAACGCGGCCAGATCGCATTTTGCACGAGAAATTACACACCATGTTTCGTTGACATGTGGTCCCGTTCCACATATCAGTGAGACGACGGCGAGTAGTAGGAGTATTTCCGAACCAACGTGTAGGCCGGGGCGCCCCTTCGTGAACCATGGCAAACTGGCAACCGTCCATCGACTCTTCGCCTTTCCCTCTCGATTTGGAACTGTTGTCGCACGCTCTTCCTCTCCCCCTCCATTTTCCTTCAGCCCTTCACCCTTTCTTCTGCCATTGTTCGATCGTCTTCTCCATGGAGGGAACAAGACAGAAACGACCCCGTTATTCTTGCCCCGATCTGAAAGATGACGTGGTGGAGGAACTCATTGATCGGTGCGACGTCATCACCTCGGCTAGCATGGCAGGTTCGTTCAAGCCCATTCTCGACTCAACTAATAACATCATTACAGGGAACCCAAGAGTCAAGGAGCGGTTTGATCTCCCCTATCTTCTTCGCCGTGACCCTGATGACTGGCACCGTCACGACGGAGGCCTCGCCCTATGCAAGTTGATGCCGCTTGATAATGATACGTATGATGTTAAGATGCCATCGCTTGAGGGAAAGGCTTGGGCAGGCGCAAATGGAGATTGGGTTATTTACATTGGGTCCAACTGCGAGTGGGAACTTGTGAATGTGTACACTCGTGACCGGGTTCCACTTCCAAAAATCTCAGCAGACTGCCCAAAGGTTGAGCACACCGGTATTGTACGCACGTTCAAATACAATCATGGTGACTGTGTTCTACGGAAGATAGCAATTTCTCGAGTCCCCAACCGCTCTTGGAATTACAACAACTATGAAGTTGTTGCTATCTTCGACAAGCTTGTTACCGTCCTTAGTGGTTTGAGTGGATGGATATTGCTCAAAAATCAGTTTTTGTACACGGATGAGTACTGTGATGCAATTCAATACGAGGGCCTTGTGTTTGCTTCCACCACTAGTGGCACTGTTTTTGCATGGCATCCACATTGTTTTGGTACGTTTGCCTTCCACCGTAATTATAATTGTTTCATCCACATGCATGCAGGTTAGCAAGTTTCCCTTTAGGCTGGTCATAGTGGGGAGTAACTTAGACTAGTAACATGCATATGTTACTAGTTTATGTTACTACCTCTATAGTGCATAGTATCTTAGATTAGTATCATAGGTGGTGTCATTTATTTCCATGCATGACACATAGTAGCATCACATTTATTATGTTACGATATCTATCTATGTTACTATAACCATCTCTCTCTTCCTTAATTGCCTGCCACATAAGCATGTTTGCGAGTCCCAAGTGCATGATACTACTTATGTTACCCACACTATGGCCAGCCTTACTAATTAACCTTCTTCTTGTGTTTCCAAGGTCCTGTGAACATTCCACCACCTATACTTGAAGATTTTTATAACCAAGGGGGAGATGATGATGGTGATGATCACGAGCATGAGGACGAGCAGCGCCCATATACTATTTGGCGCCTGGCAACTAATTCTGATGGATCACCTCTTCTCGTGTGTATACAGCCCACTGATGATGTTACTGCTAAGGAAGCATGTGTAGTCTCCCATGGTCGCACTCTCCGAACCTATTCCAACACCCGTTGCATGGTATTCGGGATGGATACTAGTGTGCTAGCGCCAACTCCTTCTCCCTGGTATAGAATTGATAGTCTTGGAGAAAACTCGCTCTTCCTTGGACAAAACTATCCAATGATGGTGAAAGGCGATCCAACTGCTGTTGACACAATGCTACTACCATTTATGAGAAGCAACTGTGTCTATACCTCGGACATTTGGGTGGTTCCCTACCCTGGTACTGATATAGTAGGCTGCTTCAGCCTGGATGATCAGTCCTGCGTTGGTCTCCAGATCAACAATGGATGGCCCGTCCTAGAGAATCACTTGTGGTTCAAAGCAAGTGTTTCCAACGCCAAGGAATGGTTGAGTTGAAGTTCATTTAATTGCTTGTTATTTGTTGTGTGGTGAAAACTTTAGTATTTATATTGTATCCTCGTTGTCGATGTGGGTTGATGACCTGTTGTATGTAATAAAATGATATCCCTGTGATAAACTTACTAAATTTATGAATGGCTTTCGAGTTGCTTCTGTGAGTGAGTGGTGCGATGAGGCAAAAAAAAATTCCGAATACATAATTGTACGTGCATTGCAACAGGTTATCGAATGAGCCCAATCAACAATAGTAGTACACTATTTGTACTAGCTTCACATGCTTCGCGCGTCGTGCGGGTGTTTTTACTATAGCCATACTGTACTACATAACTAGCACCTCGAATCCTCGACACTAGTATTACTAATATACTAGTAAGTAGTAGGAGTAGTAGGGTGGCATGGGCCAGAACAAGCATTCACATCCAGGAGTACGGCACACGCCACCAGCACGACTTCCATCTGACACCATATTTCTTGGAGTCCGTGCTAGAGCAATCTCTTCAACCTCATCGTTTCTCTAACTCGGCCATCACGCGGCGGGCGAGGTGGGGGTTTGTCAATAGTCAGTTTCCTTAACTGCGGTCCCACTTGTTAGGCCAACTGCAACGCACGACCCCAAACGGACCTCCGTTTTGCACGAACTCCAATGATAATTTTGACTAGAAAAGCAAGACCAAAGAAAACAAGAACCACAAGAATACATTTTACTACTCCTGTAAGTTGGATTAGTGCCTTCTTGATGCATTCATTGTTGATCTGCGGAGGCTCGATCTTGCGTGCTTCTTTCTTCTTCGAGTGTAAAGAAGTAGATGTTGCTTCCTCGCATCTAGTCTCATGTCTAGCCTCTATTCTAGTACTCCCTCCGGTCCGTTTTTCTCTGCATCTAAGCAGCAACACGCATACCAAGTAGGAGTATCAACAAGTGCACTAATCTCATCTATAGCCTCTGTGCTAGCTAAAAGTGGTAGAACATCTACTAAATTGCGCTCTATCAATATATGGATGTACTCTTCTTCCCAATACAAAAACTTGCATCCATTTTACTCCCTCCATTGCACAATACATGCCTTCTATTTGTCAAAATATATATGTATCTAGACATGTTTTAGTATATAGGTACATCCATTTTTGGACAAATGGAAGTCAAGTATTTTGGAATGGAGGGAGTACACAATAAAAAATTTAAGTTCGCACAACTAGTCTAATCCGAGAGCACAACCAAAGATTTGGTCGGGTTCTTCCTCCTTTTGCCGACACGTGGGACATCCAGCATCCAGGTCGTGTCATGAAAGAAAATAGAGTGGTAGTTGATAAGTTGAAGCCACGAGATGTGCATCTTGGGTTAAACTATAAATAGAATCTTACTACTCTTGAGTAACTCCAAAAGCGGCCACCGAAGATCTTTCTTGGATTTGTTTTTCATCACCAACACGTCGAGGTGAAAGATGTGCAGGTTCAGTGGGTCCGCTTGCATTTTCACTGACATGTAGGACCGCATGTGAGCAAACAGACAATGGGCTCCGCGCGTCCGCTGGCTGGCTGAGAAGAGAGATAGAGGAGTGTTGAGCATGGACTGCAGGAAATTTGTTCTACGTACCTCGATATCGGCTCGATATAGTGGGGTGGCATGGGCCATAACTAGCATTCATGTCTAGCAGTACGGCACACGCCACCCACACGAGTCCCATCCGACACCAATTTTCTTGGATTCCATGCTACAGCCATCCCTTCTCCCTCCTGTTTTCTCAGCCATCGCGCGGTGGGCGGGGTGGGGGTTTGCCGATAGTCGGTTTGCTCAACTACGGTCCCACTTGTAAGTGAAAATGCAACACCGTACGCATTCCCGCTTGAGAGGCGTGCCGGACCAACCGTGTGGGGGTGCGACGCGAACACGGCAGGCTTTTCCTTTTGAACTCATAACTTGTAAAATTTGGTTCTGCTCCATGGCGTGATCGATAGATAGAAAATAACGATTTTGCCTAGAGTAATGAGAAGTTTGGTTCTGGCGCCGTTCATGCATGGAGTACGTACGAAAATTATGAAGTTAATGTGAAAGGTAAGATAATTACTGTAGCATCATATACTACTACATGGATTTGACGGAAAGATAAAAATACATACGGATCCATCAACGACATCCTCATGCCCTAGTGTGCCGGGTCACCAACCGATGTGTGAGGAGCAGCGGTGTTGGCGGCGAGCTCAACATGCTTTTGAACAGTGCCGTCCAAGGTTGCCCTGCGGTCCAAGAAGGCTAGCGTCCTACCGTCCTCCTCTTGCATGCGCGTAGATGTGGGTGATTATGTCGATGGTGTCTTGCTGCGCCAGGCACTACACGGCGAGCGCGACCTCGAGGTGGACATTCTCCGGCGCGACGGCAGGCAGTCGCAGGGCCACTAGTGCATCAAAGAGGTTGTCACCATAGTGGCCGTTGAGGGTGGCGGGCATCGCAGAGCCTGGGCACGTCGGCTGGAGGCTTACGTCAAAGTCGTCCGCGAGCTTCTTGACGACGGTGAACTTGTCGAGGAAATCGACGAGGACCTCGTCGAACAAGGAGATGAAGTTGTCGTCCAAGCGGCCCCTCGCCCTGCCGGCCTCAAGCAATACTACCTGGAGACGTTCCTCGTTGTCGGGCCGCAGGCCGGCGTCGTGGACCATCTAGCACAGCCAGCTGATGCTCGCGCTCATCGCCTCCATGGGTCTAGCTTAGCTTCTACTACCTCTGTCCTGGTTTATTGGTCCCCATTGTAATCCGTGTCAAATTTTGACCACAGATTTAACTAACAAAATGTTTACGCATGTTACTAAAAATTATATCACTGAAAACTATGTTCAAATATGAATCCAAAAATATAACTTTTGTTGACATGCATCAACATTTTGTTAGTTAAATCTTTGGTCAAAATTTAGCACAAATTACAAAGGAGACTAATAAACCAGGACGGAGGTAGTAGTAGTCAACTGATCTTGCGATTTGAGTGATCACTCTTGCCCTTGGTTAGCGTGCGTAGGTGCGTAGGATTTCGTACTACTCCTCGGCCCTCTACTGCACCTGCCTTTGGCTGTGTGATAGGTGGGCCAGCCACCCCCTGGGCCCACATGTCATTCACCCAAAGGCAGTTGCCATAAGTCAATGAAGTTGCGCCCCCCCTCCGTGTCGGTGCAGTATAGTCATCTCACTGGACCTCTAGTTGGGGCCAAACGAGAGAAGTTTGATGTTTACTGGTTTATTGGTCCCCTTTGCATTTTGCGCCAAGTTTTGACCTTTGATTTAACTAATAAAATGTTAATGCATGTAAACAAAAATGTTGTGCAAGTCATATTACGAAAACCAAATAATCCCAAAACACTTAGGCATGGTGAATTAACTCCCTCCTTGTTTCTTATTTCGTGACATATCAACCAATGAGAGATGTGGGCCGTGCATGCTTTCAATGACTTGAGACTACCAAACATGACATGCAGTGTTTAGTTCATTGCATGTAATCCTATTAAGACTCTAGTTAGCAAGAAAACATTAAGTTCTCTCGCCGATAGGAATAAAACACCATGTATTTATTTACAGAGGGAGTAGTACATTTTTTGTGACATGCATTACTAGATATTGGCCCTGTTTGGATACTCTAACATAGTTAGAGTTAGAGTTATTTTCTAACCCACTCTAACCCAAATAAGCACCTCTCCACCAGGATACTTGGGTTAGATGGAACTAACCCACTCTAACCCTCCTTGTTTGGATACTTTTGGGTTATTTGAGCCCCCAACTAACCCAAACTAACTCTGACCCCATGATCCAAACAGGGCCATTGCTAGTCAAATACTAAAATCCAGATGGACGTGGTAGTACTCCTAAATCCAGACGGTGGTGCTACTAGTACTAGTAGTAGTACTACCAATGTAGTACTCCTATGAGTACTAGCACTGTACTACCCGTTGGTCAAATTATTACGTGTTGCTCCTCACAGTGAAGTGGCAAGACCCTGCGCCGGAGATGACACCTGAGTATAGGTGCCGTGTTCGGCATACCATAGTCAGCCTCACCGTCTGTAGTCACTATCATCATGGCTGTAGAGCTAGCCTGCTTACAACTAGCCCTGTTCGACATAATTTCCCGTGCATACATGCCCATGCATTGCACGGAACACCAAGATTGGGGGTGGACGGCTCCGGCAGTGGCCGTCGCGCCAGATTTTTCCACGGCCTTCTAGATGTGGTGGGGAGGAGATAAGGCTGATTGTGAGAGACAAGGAGTTGTTTGTAAATAGGGAACAAGTGCGGGCCTCTTTTTGCAAAAATGGAGAAGCTTGGTTTGTATGCATCAGATCTAGATCCGACGTCTATTGGTGAAAGATGGGAGGCACAACATCATCACCAACTCAGGACCTGTTTGATTCGCAGGATTTTGAAAATGCAGGAATAGGACACAGCAATATTACAAGTTTCAAATTGATATTACAAATGTTAGGAGTAATGCTGCACCTAGGAAGAGGGAATTACTAGGAAGTTCACGTAAGAACTTTTGTTACTTTAGGTGGATGCAGCGTTATCGTACAAACTAAAATCCACCGCCCTGACAAGTCACTAATGGGCAAATAAGTTTTCCAGTCTCTGGCCACTTGATGTTTCAAAAACAAATTCGGCTTCTGCGGAGACTTTGTCATTTAGGCTTAGACGCTTGCGGTGATCAGCACGCCATTCATTGTTGTGCCAGAGAACACCAAACCTCATTACCTTGAGCACACTTGCCTCCAGAACAAAGAACCTGGCCAATTTAATCTCAGATGTGCTGCCTCGGTAGTCGATCAAATCAATTTTTGTAAGATGGAGATCAAGGCATTCGATGAGATTGTTATAGTGCAGCACATTTTTCACTTTCGGGTCTTTTTTTATCTGCAAAAGAAGAGAACATATTAGAGCAGCTGGCTGCATAAGATTGCCGTGTCATCAAGAGGTACCAATATCATTCGCTCATACGATAGGGTTGGCTGGCTAGTGATATTTTTTCACTCTCTCTCCCCCTCTCTCTCTCTCTTTCTGTTTCCTCTCATTTAACTAGGAGCACATGAAGAGCTTGGGCATTTGTTGCCTTCCACTATGTGGCCGATGACATATTTCACAAAAGTATGCCACATAATACGCATCGATGTTAAATCAAAAGATTTTGGCACTGCTCTCACGATGTGAGAGAGTTGGCACCGCTGTGCACACAGACCCACATGTATAAACAAATCAATCAAACCAACTACACCAGCCTCTCACTCTCCCAAACAAGTGTGTTTTTATTGCCTCAGTCCTCTCTCTCTCCCACGCAGTGTTTTTTCATTGTGTGGGTTAATTTGGCACCGGAGCAAAGTAGGTGATCCAGATTGGGGCACCAGGTGAGAAATGGAGGGGCATCGATGCCAAATGCATCACAAGTGAATTTGGCACATGTTTGTACTCCCTTCGTCCCAAAATTCTTGTCTTAAATTTGTCTAAATACGGATGTATCTAGTTACATTTTAGTGTTAGATACATCCATATCTAAACAAATGTAAGACGACGGAGGGAATACTACCTCGTATTTAGTATAAAATTTTGACCATAGATTTACCTAAGAAAATGCTAATGCATGTCACTAAAAATTACACCATTTGAAATTATGTTCAAATACGAATCCAACAATATAGTTCTTAGTGACATGCATTAACATTTTGTCAGTTAAATCTATGGTCAAATTTTGATACTACAAAATTGGAAGAGTAAACCAGGACGGAGGTAGTACTTGCCCTTAGGGTAATCATAGAGTTACTGGAGTAGTCTAAGTTACTTTCCACTATGACTAGCCTAGGCTACTATAGTAGTACAGCATAAAAATGATGCAGGTGATCACGTGAGAAAAAATACTAAAAACATTTCTTTCGGTGCAGTGCATAGATGTAGTTTTGAACACTACACTTGTCATCGTAATTTGGGAAAATTGCGAAAAAATTGAGCTACGTTGTGATTACCGTTTACTAATAGGAAATGAGTTTCACCTCGATGAGTAGATTCTCCGTGCATGGAAAGCATGTAAGGAATCCAACAACTTGATCCAGATTGGGGCCAATAGATTTTAGTGCTAAGATCTTCACTGTGCGCATGGACTGGGTCAAGCTTGTGGGAATCATTTTCTGGAAGACGGTCGTAAATACATCAAGAAGAAATTTAAAATGTGAATTTCAAGAAGACGGAGAAGAAGATGAGTGTTGTACCTGAACGATTACGGATCCAATAAAGAGTTCGGAGAATTTGGCAAACGAGTACACCAACGCTGTCAATTTCGGCGCGTCAATGACGCTGATTTTTGTTGGATCTTCTAGATCCGATACAAGCAATCTCTCAAGGAAAGGCGCATTCTCAATGACCATAACGTGGAACAGCTGGAGTGATCTCTTCCCAATTGATGTCTTGTTGCGGGGCCAGCAAGACACATAAATCCATTGGAGATTCGTCGAGGCGATGTGGAGGCTAATGAACCCGTGGATCTGCTCAAGACGAAGGTACGCGAGCGCAGTACAGCTGCGGAGCAGGTGCTCCATAGCCTTCTTCGAGATGACAACGTCGAAGAGGTCGAGCTGCTTGAGTTGAGAGAGAAGAAGGGCGGGCGCGCCATTAATCCAGGAAAGATAGCAGGAGCTTAAGCTGGCGCGGTGCAGCGCTGGCGTGAGGCGGAGCACGGACGGCGGTAGAGAGCGACATTGTCTAGCTTCAAAGCTGAGCTCCTCGAGCTGATCTAGGGCGGGGGATAAGAACCACTCGTCGAACTTGGGTTGGACCTTGCAGTTTGTACTGAACATGCGGATGTCAAGGCATCTGGCTGGCCTAGGGTGCGATGAAAGGATCTTGGAGACTGCGGCCATGCGTTTGCAATCCCTGTTGCAGAGGCAGCTGTCGACGGTGAGGTTGAGGGGGACGCAGCACCAGAGGGGGCGCCACCGCCGGGAGAGCGGGGCAGTCCGCACGGAAGATTTGGTGGGGAGGAGGCCGATGATGACGAGCAGCATGTCGTCGGGGAGGCTGCTGATGAAGTCCAGGCTCGCCGGATGCGGTTTTCGCTTGAGCCGCCTCCGCTTGTTGGCTGCCTCACCGTCCATCTCAACCGGCGGTGACACCGGTGTACACGTGTGCTGGTGTGTGTTGTGTGTTGGGTGTGCGGGAGTGCGTCCTTCTGTGCATGCCGCCGCGCAGTGGTGAATTGTGCGCGAGTGCGTCCTTCGCGTGCAAGAAGTTTGTCCTCAATGCGCCCTCAATTTACTAGCGTGCGGGGTGCTACCCCGAGTGGTTTCAACTTTGTTTCCTTCACCGCGTGTCAGATGGGCTGCTAGTTTACTTATTTTCACCCACTGCCACATGGGTCAGCACACCAAGATACAGAACACGAGCTGAGAACGCAGCATGTGGATTGGTTGACCGGTCAACTAAACAATATACGGAGCTATATGCTGACACAGTGAGCATATAATCCATCGGTATAGGGAGTTCGAGTGAGAGGGGAGGCCCGTGAGAGATAGCAGAGAGAGAGAGAAAGAGCTACTCCCTCTGTTCGATAATGTAGTTACAACATTTTTTTAAGTCAAACTTTTGAAACTTTGACCAAGTTTATAAAGAAATTACTTATATCTGCAATACCAGAGATAAATGATAGTATGAAGTAAGTACATGTTGTGATGAATCTAATGATCGTTCCAGATGTAAATGTTTTTCTCCACATATACCTGGTCAAACTTTTCTAAGGTTTGACTTTTCAAAACATCCATATGCTTATGGACGTGACAGAGTCCCTAACGAGAGAGAGAGAGAGGGAGAGAGAGTAAAAAAAGTGTGTGTGCGTGTGTGAAAGAGACATGGACAACACACGATAAAAGTGGAGAAAAAGCGTGCGTGTCTTATGCAAACATATCACACATGCATCTTCGGCAATGGAGGCAAGGTGAGGAGATAGTGTGTGGTTGTTTGGAACTAAGAGAGGAAGACCCCTAGAACGTGGCCAAGAGGGGTCTGACAAACAAGGGAGAGAGGTCGAGATAGACGTACGGAGAAAATGCAGACATGGGGAGGAGAGAGTGTATGTTTGTCATAGAGAGATCCCCTTGAGATCGCGATGGGACAATATGGGTGGGAGATCGAGTGACAAGGTGTGTGCACGATAGAAGATGCCCCGAGAGATATTGAGATAGACGTATGGATGGAAGGAGACAATACGTGTGTTCATGATGGCTAGTAAGAGATAATCATACTTAGGAGGGGGGTGCTTGCACCTATGGCCCTGTTTGGATACTCTAACTCAGTTAGAGGTTAGAGTTAGATTCTAACCCTGAACTAACCCTGAACTAACTCTAAGTAAAGAGGTGTTTGGATGGCAGGGTTAGATGGAGCGCGGATACGGCGAGGCACCTTCACGGGCGGTGCTAGAGGAGGGAGGGAGAGGATGAGAAGCTTCGAGGAAGTGGGGAGGGATCTGCTGCGGGGAGAGCGAGAGAAAAAAGTGTTTATTAGTGGTCCCGAGAAGAACTAACCCAACTAAGCACCTCTTGGATGGGTTAGTTTTTTTGGATGGGTTAGATGCATCTAACCTAAACTAACCCTCCTGTTTGGATCTTTTTGGGTTAGTTGACTCCAAACTAACCCAAACTAACTCTAACCCATGGATCCAAACAGAGCCTATGATGGAGTGAGGGATTATGGTACTTAGGGGGGTGCGTGTCACATGGAGAGAGAACAAGGGCAGAGAGTGTTGGATGGGTCTATATGTATAGCGCAAGCGAGACATGTGTATGTGTGAACCAGGGAGATATAAGGCCAGTTTGGCTTGCGTCGTGAGCATCTTTTGCGTGGCCTGGGGTTGTGGCTGGATTTCATGCACGCTTGTTTGGTTGCTACCCTGTGAAAAAGAAAGCCCGCCTAGGCTGGGTTCCCTTGCACTTTAATTAGCCTGGCTGAACTCCAGACACTCCAAGTAGCCTGGCCCAAGCGACCAAATTCGAATGCCTGGCCGTGCCTGGTCATGCGGCCACGAGGCTAACAGCAACATGGATGGATATTAGCATTAAATAATTGATGCATGGATTGATTGATGGGGCGTTAATGTTTTGCCTGGCCCAGGCATGAACCAAACGCTTCAGCACCACACAAGCCTGGCCAGGCAGAAATATTTTACATCTCACGTCCACACCAGGCAGTACCAGCCATCAAGGCATGAGGGTCAGGTCACGAACCAAACTGACCAATAAAGTTTGAGAGAGATTGAGGAGCCCCGATAAGGCTGAGTGGTGCATCAGATAGCTGAGAGGGGGAAAGAGATATTCCATCTGCTCGATAATGCAGTGCATGTAAATTTTTTAGAAGTCACACTTTGGAAACTTTGATCAGGTTTACACAAATGTTATTTATATCTACAATACCAAAGATACATCATACAAAACTACATCTCATGGTGAATCTAATGGTATATGTTTGCCATACTAGATGTAATTCTTTTTCTCCACGTACATGGTCAAACTTTGTGATGTTTGACTTTTCAATAAATCTATGTGCTATGGACAGAGGTGAGTGCCTCAGTCGAGATAGATCAAGTGTGTGTGAAGGAGAATGAGTAAGTGTGCAAAAAGAGTATGTGTGTGAAAGAGAAAGTGACAACAAACGATAAATTAGAGAGAGTGTGTGTTTTTTCGTTTCTTATGCGAACATATCACGCATGCATCTCCGAGATGGAAAAGCGAGGCAAGGAGATACACGAAGATAGCTAGTGTGTGATTGTTTGCAACGGAGAGAGACAACCCTGTAGCACATGTCCAATAGAGGTCTGGCCAACAAGGAAAAAAGGTCGAGAGGGACACATGGATGGCATGGATGCATGGGGAGGGAGAGAGGGTGTGTTTGTGATAGAGAGATCCCCTCGAGATCGTGAGGGGACTATATGGGTGGGAGATCGAGGGAGTGCATGCGCAATAGAAAGATGCCCCGAGAGAAATCAAGATAGACCATGCACATGTTTGTGATGGAGACTAAGATTAGCTAGTCATATACATATAGGGGGGACTGCGTGTGCCTACAATTGAGTGAGAGACCATCATACTTGGCTAGCTGGGCATGAGATTGTGTGTGTGTGTGCGTGTGAGATGGAGAGAGAACGATGGAGATAGATAGAGTTTTAGATGGGCCTATCGAGTGCGAGTGAGATATGCATGTGTATGTGTGACCCAGGTGGATGGAGAGTTTGAGAGGGGGGGGAGAGCTCCGAGACGACATTGTGGTGCGTGAGAGAGTTACGGGCAAAGAGCCAAGGAATTTGTGTGCGTACGATGAGTGCACCCAAGATATCTAGCTTGGACTAGCTAGAGTATCATACATAGTGTGCGAAAGAGACCTATAGATGGTGTATATATGAATGCGAACTAGAAAGACCCCCCCCACACACACACAAAGAGGGAGAGAGAGAGAGAGAGAGAGGGACCAACAAGGTTTTTGTGTCGGATGCGTGCGACAGAATTGAAGATTGTCGGCGAGAGAGTGAGAGAGAGAGAGAGAGAGAGAGAGAACAGGAGTCCGGGAGAGGGGGAGGTCGCGTTTTATGCATGAAAGACTGATATAAACCATGTTTCGATATAAACTTGCATTCAAATATTTAAATTGGAGAACATGTTGTGTGCAATCCACACATGAACGGATATATGCATATATCAAACAAGTTCATTAATTTGACTTTCAACGTGTTCATGGAGTACTATAATACTGTACAACATGCTACTCGATTGAGGTGTTCAATTTTGGATTTAGTTCACTATTTTGACCTAGTAAACAAGCTAGTTCATTGAATCGAGATATTTCATTTTGGGTTTGATTCGCGTTTTTGAGTGGGTCAACTATTTGTCATATAGTAAATCGCTAGCAACGAGCATGTAAAAACACATTACTCCCGAGCATCATCTCTCCATCTAAAAATGAAGTGGCAAGCTAATATTTCAAAATTTGATTCGAATCGACCCTGTAAGGTAGACGTGGATGCTCGTTCTCCCAAAATTTGAACGAACCGTTAAACATCCTCTCTGCTCGGTGGAATTCGCCCAAGCAAATAAATGGGAGACGCGAAATTACCGTCATATGTGGGACACGCATCAGTTGGCCCGTTGTCCATCGAGGGTAGGTTCGTAACTTCATCCAAGCGCGCCTTCTCCTCGGCCGAAATGACATGTGCCGAATAATTCATAAACCATGGTCGGCAAAACACGCTCTCCTCGCCCGAAATAGCTCGCGCCCACTATTTCAAAACACGCTCTCCTCGCCCGAAATCGCTCGCGCCCACTATAGTTCAAAACACGCCCTCCTCGCCCGAAATCGCTCCCGCCAACTATTTGGGGAGAAGCAAAGTTACTCTACTATCCCCGACCCTCAGTACACAGTCCCAAGCCGAGAAGCCTATATGCAAGGATAGAACTGTAACTCCCCCTCACATTTTAGACAAATGCGTCCGTAAGACATGGTTCCACTCCCCTCCCAATTCCCCCCCCCCGCCCGCCCCCATTCATACCTCGTGGGCGTCAAATCACCTTCTCCCCGGGAATCTCCCTTCTCCGGAGCCGCGAAACCTCAGCCCCACCTCCATGGCGCCCCCACCGCACCAATTTCACAGCCGCCCTCCTCCCTAATGCCGAAGACGCTGTCCAATTGCCGTCGTGCACTGGGCTGTGTGCCTCTTACTCCGTGCTGCTGGTGCTGCCTCGACGACGGCCGCGTGAACCGTACCGGAGCCGATTCACCCTCGCCGTTTTTCACGGCGCCGGAGCGGCTCCAACTTCAGATCCGTCCAGAGTCCTGGCGCTGCTTCCACGTAGCCGACGACCGTGGCGACATCGCTCTTTCCCTGCCGCCGGTCGCCACCTCAACCGCGCCGGCCTCACCGACTTGGCAGCTGGACCTGCCTACTTCACCATGCCGCCAGATAGGTCACACCCTCATCTGAAATCACTTTATTTAGGCATAAGTTATCTAAGTTTTTATTCTGGGACAATTGATTCCCAATGGGAAGCAGCACCCCTCGAGGCGGCGGAGCTCCTAGGCTGCCAGTTGGCTGGTGTCTAACGTAAGGGTGCGGGGCCGCAAGTTCGCCGCGGAAGTAGCGCTTAGATGGCTATATTTTAGAGTTGCGTGGGTTGAAGGTACTGCCGCCGTTGGATCTGGATGACGGGGAGTCTTTGTGGATTGGCCCGGGGCGGCGCAACCACGGCAGTGTGGTGGGGCGGGGAGCGGGGTTTTGGCCGGGGCTACGGACGGCGGAGGCAGGCTGCTCTGTCATTGGTCGCTGGCTCTTCGGGGAAGGTTCCGAACAGTGTCAGCCGGGAGGCACAAGATGGCCATCAAGCCATCCGGCGTAGATCGGATAGTACCAAAATAAAATAAAATCGTGTGACCCAATTTAGTCCTCAGTCAACAGATGTGTGACCACTCTCGTACCTTGCTGTTGATCTCTTAGTGTATTTCTTCGGATCAAAGACATATGTTGTTCTTAACATTATGCGTTATCTGCATCTTCAGACACACCGTCTTCCGACTCACCGCAGCTGCTCCAACAAGGGAAGCATACACCAGAAGGGAGCTACAGTCCCCACTCAACAGTTCCCTGCATCGAATGCGCGTGCCCGACATGGACAGCCACAACAACTGCAGGGCCATCGACAAGTCAGCACATGATGCTCACTCCTATGGATGGCAGCCAGATAGGTTGTACCCTCATCTTACTTGTGTGCAACATTTATGGCTTTGTTATTCATCTAAGCACGAAAAATAGATCATCACATTTCACTGTATATTCATGCTGATCTCTTACGGGTCTTGTTCAGGAGTTCACGCTGTTCCATAGTTAAGCTAAGATACTTGTTCTTTAGGTAACGCTGTTCCATAGTTATCATCCATCAGCCAATGCTATCCCACAGGCTGGTGATTATAGTATTATACCACTTCTAGTATTACCTATGTTGTTCTTTAATACTTTTGTGTGCCATCTAGTTAATCTCGAGTACAAATGATACATATTCTGTAGCTTTCATCCGTGTTCTCCCTTTAGTTTATGAGACCTGTTGCTGCTAGTTAACCCCAGTCCTACTATTTATGTCGTCTCCTACAGGCACTCATTTACATAAATCTAACTACTAGTTGTCTTCCATGCATGTCAGATATAATTGCACACACTGATATATCCATAAGAACCTCACGGAGCAATGTAAAGGCCAATAAACTTGATGTCAATGATACCCAATATGATGGAACATGTAAAGGCAGTTCTTCGGAAGACTTGTAGAAAGATGATGAATCCTCTTCACCCCACAAGGTCCTTGCTCTAACTTGGTCTGTGATATGGGTACAACATGCATATAATGTCCTGGAGTGTATCTACTCTGTTGCAATGCCATGTGCTTAGCATGTTGATCATGCATGTAAATATGTCATGCCTTCCTGTTTTTCAATACCTATTCCATTCATGATAACATGTTTTCAAATTCAAGTAATGTCATTCTACTCTATCACAATGCCATCTGCTTAATTTGGACATCATGCTTCTGAATATCTTATGCATTGTTATTCATCAGTATGTACTTCATCTGTCTGCCATACCATGTTTTTTTACATTGAAGTGTTGTTCTAGTGCTCTGTTGCAATGCCATCTTATTTTCCCAATCATACACGTGTATGTTGCCTTAGTTATTTCTGTACGTATTCCGCTAGCATATAGTTTTACATTCAACTAGTTTTTTTTGCTATGTTGTCCTGTCGTATCCCTAGCTCTTACACCATACTCCCTCCGTCCGGATTACATGTTGCCAAAATGGATAAAAAAAGATGTATCTAGAACTGAAATATGCCTAGGCCCATCCATTTTTTCTGGATGAAGGGAATACATGTCAATATGTCATGCCTTTCTATTCTTCAGTACCTATTCCATCTCTCTGCTGTCGCATATTTTATAATTAAAGCACCATTCTTCTATACAAGGCATGCAAGGGGAAGACGACTATGTTAGAATCTGAAGGGTTACAAACAAGGCCTTTGCAAAAGATCCAAATGTCAGGAGATAATAAACCAACTCCAGTTTTTATTGATACTGCTCCAGCACAGAGAAACCCAACTCCTACTAATAATAAGCAGATTCCAGTGGCCAAAGAACTAGTCCGGTCCAGTCCAACAAAAATATGTCAACTCAATTCTAAGAAGCGTGTGCGTATCCTTGCATCATGAAATTTTATAGCATGTTGATCATATTTTCTACATGTTTCTTACCCATCTCTCTTTTAGAAAATAAGCTTAATAGATAGAAGAATTTCTGCAATGGTACCGTTTATGAGGAAAGATTCTTGCAGGAATTCTCTATGCTCCAATGTAGATGTAAGTACCTGTTGTATATCACTATATTTTTACATCAGCATGTATTTTGTTAATCGGCATGAATCCAACCTTTATCTGATCTAAATTTAGTTGTAGCAAAATGTATGATTAAAGGCCACAATGTTGATTTTTGTAAGGAAAACTGCCTGGTAGTTTTGCATTCTGAGCTGCATGAGTGTACTATCTCATATCAGTGGGTTTGAATACTTTGGTTCTGCAATGGGTTTTTTAGTGTTTTTTCTACTGTGTTGTCCTGTCGTATCCCTAGCTCTTACATCATACTCCCTCCGTCCGGATTAAATGTCGCAGAAATGGATAAAAGTGGATGTATCTAGAACTGAAATACGCCTAGACCCGTCCATTTATTTCCGAATGAAGGGAATACATGTCAATATGTCATGCCTTTCTATTCTTCAGTACCTATTCCATCTCTGCTATAGCATGTTTTATAACTGAATCACCATTCTTCTATATAAGGCATGCAAGGGGAAGACGACTATGTTAGAATCTGAAGGGTTACAAACCAGGTCTTTGCAAAAGATCCAAACGCCAGGAGATAATAAACCAACTCTATTTTTCATAGATACTGCTCCAGCACAGAGAAACCCAACTCCCACTGATAATAAGCAGATTCCAGTGGCCAAAGAACTAGTCCGCTCCAGTCCAGCAAAAGAATATCAACTCCATTCTAAGAAGCGTGTGCATATCCTCGCATCATGAAATTTTATAGCATACTGATCATATTTTCTACATGTTTCTTACCCATCTCTCTTTTAGAAAATAAGGTTAAACGATAGAAGACTTCCTCCATTGGGATCGTATTCGAGGAAAATATCTTGCGGGAATTCTCTGTGCTCCAATGCTGATGTAAGTACCTGTTGTATATCACTATATTTTTACATCAACGTGTATTTTTTAATCGGCGTGAATCTAACCTTTATCTGATCTAAAATTAGTTGTAGCAAAATGTTAAAGGCGCCAATGTTGATTTTGTAAGGAAAACTGCCTGGTAGTTTTGCATACTGAGCTGCATGAATGTACTATCTCATATCACGCACATTACTGAATTGTAGTGCTTCTCTGGTTGCCCATTCATTCATTGTGTCAATGTTGCTTTCATACTACCTTACCTGGCTGATGATAGCTATGCCATATTGTGTTAATTTGGTGTAGGCTAGTTGCCCAAACGTTCATTGTGTCAATGTTGCTTTCCTATTATCTGACTTGGCCAATGATAGCAATGCTAGTGTGTTAATTTTGTGCAGGCTGCTGAAGATAAGAAGACAAACTCTGAAAATAGCAAGGCAACCCTATTGTTTCTTTCTAGTAAATCTAGGCCAGGTAATATGGCAATAACTCATGATTAATCTGTTTGGTTCCCGTCCTAATTTATGTTATGATGCAGTGGTCGAGACACTCTCCACTATCAATAATACAAGCCTGCCAAAATCGCCATCTGAATCTATTCAGTATCCTCTGTCTCGAATGCAACGGAATAAATGTATGTTTGTGAATCAATTAATGGCTGAAGCAATGATGGAAATGGTATCAGAGGTGCAGAGTCGTGTGACACAACAACTGATCAATATTTTCAGAGACTGTAGCAAAGCAGAAAGAACTTGCCCACATGCTTATGGGCGTCATCTGTGTTGAGGTTGCAGATTGTGACGTTGTAGATGGTTAGGTTCTGCTCATTTATTTACAGTGGCATCAATCTTTGATTGCCCAGTGGATGTAATTTCCTGTAATATATGCTGGATGTGCAACGTTATTCCCTGTATGCCGTACCTTTGCGTGATCGGCTTTGGTCCTGTGCATAATTGCTCGTCGTAATGGGCTCAAATTATCTAATTTGGCCTAAAGACATGTACGAACTTTAGTGGGCCCATTAAGTTAATGGAGCGTTTCTAGGTTGAAAGTTAATGGTCGGCCCTCTTACCTCCCGGGTCGTTAACAGACCGACATCGAAGCGGACAACAGGTGGCCCCAATTTAATTCACGGGCCGTTAACAGGCCGTTACTAAGTTTGGGCTACATATGGCCCAACTATACTGTAGGCCTTTAGCAGGCCGAAAGAGACAGCGGGCTTGTACTGGACCATGAAGACCATGGGCCGCTAAGAGGCCGAAAGTCAGGTCGTATTGTAAATGGCCCAACTGTGTTGTGGGCCTTTAGCAGGCCGAAAGAGAAACCGGGCTGGTATTGGACCATGAAGGGCATGTGCCGTTAAAAGGCCAAAACTAAGGTCCGACTACAAATGGCCCAACTCATTTATGGTCTGTTAACAGGCCGAAAGGCACACAGGGCCGGGAATTGGCCCAACATTTAAATGGGTCGCTAAAAGGCCAAAACTCAGGTTTGACTACAAATGGTCCAACTGATTTATGAGCCGTCAACAGGCTGAAAGTGACACCGGGCCAGAAAATTGGCCCAACACTTAAATGGGCCACTAAAAGGCTGAAACTCAGGTCCGACAACAAATGGCCCATCAGATTTATGGGTCGTCAATAGGCTGGAAGACACACCGGGCCGAAAACTAGCCCAACATTTAAATGGGTCGCAAAAAGGCTGAAAGATGTACATCCTGAAAATTGGCCCATCCACTAATGGGCTGTTAACAGGCTGAAATCTCATCGGGCCGATATTGAGCCCAAATATATAGCGGGTTGTTAACGGGCTCGAACTGACGATGGGCTGCAATGGTGTCAAATCTTTAACGGGCCGTTGACGGGCCGAATTGGCACATCTTGTATGGGTCGTGGGCTTAAATAGACATGACATAAGTAGGCCTTATATGGGCTGGCCTGCTAATTTTTACTGGGTTGGCCTTTTCACAGGAATGGGCCTCTGTTGGGCCGTGCCACGTGTCGACGTATCATAGGCGCCTTCCGTCCAATGAGTGGATGACATCTGTCCCAACGATGAGCCGACACATGTTTCCTCCAGCCAATGATGATTTTACACGTGGAAAATCCCCATTGGTCGGGGCTGTTAACGGGTTATCGGATCCAAAACCCGACCCGATAGCTTAACGGCATTCCGTTACGGTGGATGCCACGTGTCGGTCACCCTTGACAAAAGCACTTCTGTGACACGCGATTTATCGTCATGGAAGTGGACACTTCCGTGATGATAATTTTGGTAATGTCATGGAACACTTCTACGACAGCACAGGTATGACTATCTTGATTCTGTCATAAATTTGTCATGGATGTACATGCATGACAAAAAATGCGACCTACTGTGACAAACATGTATCATCACGGAAGTGTATTTTTTTGTAGTGGTGTGAGTAGTTTACCATAGACCTTAGGGTCCATAGTTATTAGCTAGATGGCTTCTTCTCTCTCTCTTTGGATCTCAATACAAAGTTCAAGTTCTCCTCGATCTTCTTGGAGATCTATTCGATGTAACTCTTTTTGCGGTGTGTTTGTCGAGATCCGATGAATTGTGGATTTATGATCAAGTTTATCTATGAACAATATTTGAATCTCCTCTGACTTCTTTTATGTATGATTTGTTATCTTTGCAAGTCTCTTCGAAATATCAGTTTGGTTTGGCCTACTAGATTGATCTTTCTTGCAATGGGAGAAGTGCTTAGCTTTGGGTTCAATCTTCCGGTGTCCTTTCCCAGTGACAGCAGGGGCAGTATGTTGGGGAACGTAGCAGAAATTCAAAATTTTCTACGCATCACCAAGATCAATCTATGGAGATACTAGCAACGAGAGAGAGGGGAGTGCATATTCATACCCTTGAAGATCGCGATGTGGAAGCATTGCAAGAACGTGGTCGGTGGAGTCGTTCACTAAGCGATTCAGATCGCGGCCGAATCCGATCTAAGCACCGAACAACGGTGCCTCCGCGTTCAACACACGTACAGCCCGGGGACGTCTCCTCCTTCTTGATCCAGCAAGGGGAGAGGAGAAGTTGAGGGAGAGCTCCGGCAGCACGACGGCGTGGTGGTGGAGCTTGCAGTTCTCCGTCAGAGCTTCGCCAAGCACTACTACGGAGGAGGAGGTGTTGGGGAGGGAGAGGGTTGCGCCAGGGGAAGGTTGAAGCTCCCATGCACCTCCCCACTATATATAGGGGTGGAGGGGATGGTTTCTTGCCCTCCAAGTCCATTGGGGCGTTAGGAAAGGTGGGAGGAAAGAAATCCCATCATTTCCTTCCCCACCGATTGTTATCCCCCTTTTTAGGGATCTTGATCTTATCCCTTCGGGATATGATCTTATTCCTTCTAAGGGGGGATCTTGGTGCGCCTTGACCAGGGGTATGGGGCCTTTCCCCCACTACCCACATTCATGTGTGTACCCCCATGCAGGTGGGCCCCACTCCGGAACCTTCTAGAACCTTCCCGGTACAATACCGAAAAATCCCGAACATTTTCCGGTGGCCAAAATAGGATTTCCCATATATAAATCTTTACCTCCGGACCATTCCGGAACTCCTCATGACGTCCGGGATCTCATCCGGGACTCCGGACAACATTCGTTAACTGCACACTAATTCCCATGACAACTCTAGTGTCACCGAACCTTAAGTGTGTAGACCCTACGGGTTTGGGAATCATGCAGACATGACCGAGACAGCTCTCTGGCCAATAACCAACAGTAAGATCTGGATACCCATGTTGCCTCCTACATGTTCCACGATGATCTCATCGGATGAACCACGATGTCAAGGAATCAAGCAATCCCGTATACAATCCCCTTTGTCAATCGGTACGTTACTTGCCCGAGATTCGATCGTAGGTATCCCAATACCTCGTTCAATCTCGTTACCGGCAAGTCACTTTACTTGTTCCGTAATGCATGATCCCATGACTAACTACTTATTCACATTGAGCTCATTATGATGATGCATTACCGAGTGGGCCCAGAGATACCTCTCCGTCACACGGAGTGACAAATCCCAGTCTCGATTCGTGCCAACCCAACAGACACTTTTGGAGATACCCGTAGTGCACCTTTATAGCCACCCAGTTACGTTATGACGTTTGGCACACCCAAAGCATTCCTACGGTATCCGGGAGTTGCACAATCTCATGGTCTAAGGAAATGATACTTGACATTAGAAAAGCTTTTAGCAAACGAACTACACGATCTTGTGCTATGCTTAGGATTGGGTCTTGTCCATCACATCATTCTCCTAATGTTGTGATCCCGTTATCAATGACATCCAATGTCCATGGTCAGGAAACCATAACCATCTATTGATCAATGAGCTAGTCAACTAGAGGCTCACTAGGGACATGTTGTGGTCTATGTATTCACACATGTATTACGGTTTCCAGTTAATACAATTATAGCATGAACAATAGACAATTATCATGAACAAGGAAATATAATAATAACCATTTTATTATTGCCTCTAGGGCATATTTCCAACAGTCTCCCACTTGCACTAGAGTCAATAATCTAGTTCACATCACTATGTGATCATAATGAATCCAACACCCATGGGGTTTGATCATATCTCGCTTGTGAGAGAGGTTATTAGTCAATGGGTCTGAACCTTTCAGATCCATGTGTGCTTTACAAATCTCTACGTCATCTTGTAGATGCAGCTACCATGCACTATTTGGAACTATTCCAAATAACTGTTCTACTATATGAATCTGGTTTACTATTCAGAGTCATCCAGATTAGTGTCAAAGTTTGCATCGACGTAACCCTTTACGACGAACTATTTTACCACCTCCATAATCGAGAAAAATTCCTTAGTCCACTAGTCACTAAGGATAACTTTGACCGCTGTCCTGTGATCCATTTCTGGATCACTCTTGTACCCCTTGACTGACTCATGGCAAGGTACACTTCAGGTGCAGTACACAACATAGCATACTGTAGAGCCTACGTCTAAAGCATAGGGGACGACCTTCGTCCTTTCTCTCTCTTCAGCCGTGGTCAGGTCTTGAGTCTTACTCAATACTCACACCTTATAACACAGCCAAGAACTCCTTCTTTGCCGATCTATTTTGAACTCCTTCAAAATCTTGTCATGGTGCGTATTCATTTGAAAGTACTATCAACCGATTTTTGATCCATCCTTATAGATCTTGACGCTCAATGTTCAAGTATCTTATTCCAGGTTTTCCATTGAAAAACACTTTTCAAATAACCCTATATGCTTTCCAGAAATTCTACATCATTTCCGGTCAACAACATATACTCATCAGAAATGCTATAGTGCTCCCACTCACTTCTTTGGAAATACAAGTTTCCAATAAACTTCGTATAAACCCAAAATCTTTGATCATCTCATCAAAGCATATATTCCAACTCTGAGATGCTTACTCTAGTCCTTAGAAGGATTGCTGGAGCTTTGCATACTTGTTAGCATCTTTTAGGATTGACAAAACCTTCTGGTTGTATCACATACAACCTTTCCTCAAGAAAATCGTTGAGGAAACAATGTTTTGACATCCTATCTGCAAGATTTCATAAATAATGCAGGAACTGCTAATATAATTTCAACAGACTCTTAGCATCGCTACGAGTGAGAAAGTCTCACCATAGTCAACTCCTTGAACTTGTCTAAAAACATCTTAATGACAAGTCGAGCTTTCTTAATGGTGATACTTACCATCATTGTCCGCCTTCCTTTTAAAATCCATCTGTACCCAACAGCCTTACGACCATCAAGTAGTTCTTCCAAAGTCTATACTTTGGTTTCATACATGGATCCTCTCTTGGATTTTATGGCCTCGAGCCATTCGTCGGAATCTGGGCCCACCATCGCTTCTCCATAACTCGTAGGTTCATTGTTGTCTAGCAACATGACCTTCAAGACAGGATTACCGCACCACTCTAAAGCAGTACGCGTCCTTGTCGACCTACGAGGTTTGGTAGTGACTTGATCCAAGTTTCATGATCACTATCATCAGCTTCCACTTCAACTGGTGTAGGCGCCACAAGAATAACTTCCTGTGCCCTGCTACACACTAGTTGAAGTGACGGTTCAATAACCTCATCAAGTCTCCACCATCCTCCCACTCAATTCTTTCGAGAGAAACTTTTCCTTGAGAAAGGACCTGATTCTAGAAACAATCCCTTTTGCTTCCGGATCCGAGACAGGAGGTATACCCAACTATTTTTGGGTGTCCTATGAAGATGCATTTATCTGCTTTGGGTTCGAGCTTATCAGCCTAAAACTTTTTCACATAAGCGTCGCAGCCCCAAACTTTATAAGAAATGATAGCTTAGGTTTCTCTAAACCATAGTTCATACGGTGTCATCTTAATGGAATTGTGTGGTGCCCTATTAAAGTGAATGTGGTTGTGTCTAATGTCTAACCCATAAATGATAGTGTTAATTCGATAAGAGACATCATGGTATGCACCATATCCAATAGGGTACAGTTATGATGTTCGGACACACCATCACACTATGGCGTTCCAGGCGGTATTAGTTGTGAAACAATTTCCACAATGTCTTAATTGTGTGCCAAACTCATAACTCAGATATTTATCTCTATGATCATATCATAGACATTTTATCCTCTTGTCACGATGATCTTCAACTTCACTCTGAAATTACTTGAACCTTTCAATAATTCAGATTTGTGTTTCATCAAGTAAATATACTAAGAATCTACTCAAATCATATGTGAAGTAAGAGCATAACGATATTCACTGCGTGCCTCTGTACTCATTGGATTGCACACATCAAATGTATTACTTCCAACAAGTTGCTCTCTTGTTCCATCTCACCGAAAACGAGGCCTTTCAGTCATCTTGCCCATGTGGTATGATTTGCATGTCTCAAGTGATTCAAAAACAAGTGAGTCCAAACAATCCATCTGCATGGAGTTTCTTCATGCGTATATACCAATAGACGTGGTTCGCATGTCTCAATCTTTTCAAAAATGAGTGAGTCCAAAGATCCATCAATATGGAGCTTCTTCATGTGTTTTATACCAATATGACTTAAGTGGCAGTGCCACAAGTATGTGGTACTATCATTACTATCTTATATCTTTTTGCATGAACATGTGTATCACTACGATCGAGATTCAATAAACCATTCATTTTAGGTGCAAGACCGTTGAAGGTATTATTTAAATAAATAGAGTAACCATTATTCTCCTTAAATGAATAACCGTATTGCGATAAACATAATCCAATCATGTTTATGCTCAACGCAAACACCAAATAACAATTATTTAGGTTTAACACCAATCTCGATGGTAGAGGGAGCTGGCGATGCTTGATCACATCAACCTTGGAAACACTTCCAACACACATCGTCATCTCACCTTTAGCTAGTCTCCGTTTATTCTGTAGCTCTTTTATTTCGAGTTACTAACACTTAGCAACCGAACCGGTATCTTAATACCCTGGTGCTACTAGGAGTACTAGTAAAGTACACATTTAATGCAATGTATATCCAATATACTTCTGTCAACCTTGCCTGCCTTCTCATCTACCAAGTATCTAGGGTAGTTCTGCTTTAGTTACCGTTCCCTCATTACAGAAGCACTTAGTCTCGGGTTTGGGTTCAACCCTGGGTTTCTTCACTAGAGCAGCAACTGATTTGTCGTCTCATGAAGTATCCCTTCTTGCCCTTACCCTTCTTGAAACTAGTGGTTTTACTAACCAACAATAATTGATGCTCCTACTCGATTTCTACTTTCGCGGTGTCAAACATCGCGAATTGCTCAAGGATCATCATGTCTATCCCTGATATGTTATAGTTCATCACGAAGCTCTAATAGCTTGGTGGCAGTGACTATGGAGAACCATCACTATCTCATCTGGAAGATTAACTCCCACTCGATTCAAGTGATTGTAGTACTCGGACAATCTAAGCACATGCTCAATGATTGAGCTTTTCTCCCTTAGTTTGCAGGTTAAGAAACTTGTCGGAGGTCTCATACCTCTTGATGTGGGCACGAGCCTGAAATCCTAATTTCAGCTCTTGGAACATCTCATATGTTCTGCGACGTTTCAAAAAATGTCTTCGCTGCCTCAATTCTAAACCGTTTAACATTAGGCACTGAACTATCACGTAGTCATCAAAATGTGTATGTCAGATGTTCGCAACATCCACAAACGACGCTCGAGGTTCAGCACACCGAGCGGTGCATTAAGGACATAAGCCTTCTGTGCAGCAATGAGGACAATCCTCAGTATACGGACCCAATCCGCATAATTGCTACTATCAACTTTCAACTAAAATTTTCTCTAGGAACATATCTTAAACAGTAGAACTTAAGCGCAAGCTACGACATAATTTGCAAAGTCCTTTTGACTATTTCATGATAATTAAGTTCATCTAATGAACTCCCACTTAGATAGACATCCCTCTAGTCATCTAAGTGATACATGATCCGAGTCAACTAGGCCGTGTCCGATCATCACGTGAGACGGACTAGTCATCATCGATGAACATCTCCATGTTGATTGTATCTACTATACGACTCATGTTCGACCTTTCGGTCTCTTGTGGTCCGAGGCCATGTCTGTACATGCTAGGCTCGTCAAGTCAACCTAAGAGTTTTGCGTGTGTAAATCTGGCTTACACCCGTTGTATGTGAACATTAGAATCTATCACACCCGATCATCATGTGGTGCTTTGAAACAACGAACTTTCGCAACGGTGCACAGTTAGGGGGAACACTTTCTTGAAATTTTAATGAGGGATCATCTTATTTATGCTACCGTCGTTCTAAGCAAATAAGATGTAAACATGACAAACATCACATGCAAATCATAAAGTGACATGATATGGCCAATATCATCTTGCGCCTTTGATCTCCATCTTGAGGCACGACATGATCACCTTCATCACCGGCATGACACCATGATCTCCATCATCGTGTCTTCATGAAGTTGTCTCGCCAACTATTACTTCTACTATTATGGCTAACGGTTTAGCAATAAAGTAAAGTAATTACATGGTGTTTTCAATGACACGCAGGTCATACAATAAATTAAGACAACTCCTATGGCTCCTGCCGGTTGTCATACTCATCGACATGCAAGTCGTGATTCCTATTACAAGAACACGATCAATCTCATACATCACATATATCATTCATCACATTCTTTTGGCCATATCACATCACATAGCATACCCTGCAAAAACAAGTTAGACGTCCTCTAATTGTTGTTGCATGTTTTACGTGGCTACTATGGGTTTCTAGCAAGAACGTTTCTTACCTACGCAAAAGCCACAACGGTGATATGCCAATTGCTATTTACCCTTAATAAGGACCCTTTTCATCGAATCCGATCCGACTAAAGTGGGAGAGACTTGCACCCGCTAGCCACCTTATGCAACAAGTGCATGCCAGTCGGTGGAACCTGTCTCACGTAAGCGTACGTGTAAGGTCGGTCCGAGCCGCTTCATCCCACGATGCCACCAAATCAAGATAAGACTATTAACGGTAAGCATATTGAAAAAACCAACGCCCACAACTACTTGTGTTCTACTCGTGCATAGAATCTACGCATAGACCTAGCTCATGATGCCACTATAGGGGAACGTAGCAGAAATTCAAAATTTTCTATGCATCACCAAGATCAATCTATGGAGAGACTAGCAACGAGAGAGAGGGGAGTGCATCTTCATACCCTTGAAGATCGCGATGCGGAAGCGTTGCAAGAATACGGTCGGTGGAGTCATTCACTAAGCGATTCAGATCGCGACCGAATCCAATCTAAGCACCGAACAACGGTGCCTCCCCGTTCAACACACGTACAGCCCGGGGACGTCTCTGTAACGCCCGGATAATCATGCTACAGTGATCTCACATTAATGGTGACACGCCACCTCTGTCACTGTAATTAATCTCGGGTTAATTCAAAGCTGTTTCAAATTTAAATCCTAAATAAGTCAAACGTCAAAAGTTTTCAAATATTAAAATAAAATGTTCGGGCCATGTCTAATATTGCATCGGTAATTATGGCGTAGTAAACACCTTTTTATAAAATGCCTAAATACTTTTAAGTGAATTAAACAGGAAAGAGATAATAAAAGAAAATAAATAAAAGGAAAACAGAAAACTAAAACAAGATAAAAAGAAAAAGAAAAGGAGAGAAGGCCACCCCCCCACTGGGCCAGACGGCCCAGCCGGCCAGGCCCCCAACTGGCCCAACTGGGCAAAGGCCCAGCCGGCCACCCCCATTCCCCATATCCCCCACAACCCAAACCCTAA
>NC_057804.1:277138207-277142002 GCF_018294505.1 Triticum aestivum | reverse complement strand
GTGGGCCTGGCCCTGTTCGGCGTTCGCGGATACTTAACACGCTTAACGAGATCTTGGTATTTGATCTGAGTCTGGCTACGAGCCTATACGCACTAACCATCTACGTGGGAGTAGTTATGGGTATCCCGACGTCGTGGTATCAGCCGAAGCACTTCAGACGTCAGCGACGGAGCGGCGCGCGCCGAATTGGACTGGAACGCCACTAGGCTAGGTCTGCTTTCGGCCGCCCTCGCAACGTGCAGGTGTGCTATGGGCGATGGGCCCAGACCCCTGTGCGCTTAGGTTTAGACCGGCGTGCTGGCCTCTCTGTTGTGCCTAGGTGGGGCTGCGACGTGTTGATCTTCCGAGGCCGGGCATGACCCAGGAAAGTGTGTCCGGCCAAATGGGATCGAGCGTGTTGGGCTATGTGGTGCACCCCTGCAGGGAAGTTAATCTATTCGAATAGCCGTGATCTTCGGTAACAGGACGACTTGGAGTTATACCTTGACCTTATGACAACTAGAACCGGATACTTAATAAAACACACCCTTCCAAGTGCCAGATACAACCCGGTGATCGCTTTTCCGCAGGGCGACGAGGAGAGGATCGCCGGGTAGGATTATGCTATTTGGAGATGCTATTTGGAGATGCTACTTGGAGATGCTACTTGGAGGACTTCAATCTACTCTCTTCTACTTGATGCAAGACGGTGGCTGTGAGAAGTGTAGTCTTCGACAGGATTAGCTATCCCCCTCTTATTCTGGCATTCTGCAGTTCAGTCCACTGATATGGCCTCCTTACACATATACCCATGCATATGTAGTGTAGCTCCTTGCTTGCGAGTACTTTGGATGAGTACTCACGGTTGCTTTTCTCCCTCTTTTCCCCTTTCCCTTCTACCTGGTTGTCGCAACCAGATGCTGGAGCCCTGGAGCCAGACGCCACCGTCGACGACGACTACTACCCCGGAGGTGCCTACTACTACGTGCAGGCCGCTGACGACGACCAGGAGTAGTTTAGGAGGATCCCAGGCAGGAGGCCTGCGCCTCTTTCGATCTGTATCCCAGTTTGTGCTAGCCTTCTTAAGGCAAACTTGCTTAACTTATGTCTGTACTCAGATATTGTTGCTTCCGCTGACTCGTCTATGATCGAGCACTTGTATTCGAGCCCTCGAGGCCCCTGGCTTGTATTATGATGCTTGTATGACTTATTTTATTTGTAGAGTTGTGTTGTGATATCTTCCCGTGAGTCCCTGATCTTGATCGTACACATTTGCGTGCATGATTAGTGTACGATTGAATCGGGGGCGTCACAAGTTGGTATCAGAGCCGACTGCCTGTAGGAATCCCCCTTTCCAACTCCTTGGCCGAAGTCGAGTCTAGTCGTTGAAAAACTTTTACTAACATGGCTGTGTGGCCCATGGGCCCACGTCGCCATTGGGTGGTATTAGGATCTTTTATTCCTCGACCTATACTCTGGGACTCTGACATCTCTTCTATTCGGGTTAAATGAAGTTTACTAAATCTAACACTAGGATCTCGTTATCACTTTCACCCGGAGAGCCCCTTGTTACTGATGATCGTCTGCTGCACCAGAAGACCCTGAAGATACTCTCCGCTGTTAACCCGAGAACTTGTGTTCATCGCGTTTGCAATTCACCTTCCACCGCAAACCCTTATGGATAACTACTTGCATTTGTTATTCTTACATTCATCCCCAGTGGTCTTGTTATTACAAGATACCCTGAAAAACTCGTCGTGGTTTCGATAATCCCTTGAGCTTACTGCCTTGCTGTTCTTGTCACTTGAATACCCCTACGGTTAATTCTCGCATTTTTCGAGTATCCGCCCATCCCCCAGTTGTTCATGAGTTTCACAAAAGTCTTCAAAATACTATTCGATCTTCCGAAAATCCTCTGGAGCCTTTGGCTCTTGAAATTCTTGTTTGCTCGCATTATGGTTAATCCCATAAGTCTTGTAGTCTTAATGACATTCCTTGTCATTATGATTTTGAGTCTGTTGACTCAATATGTTTGCGAATGCACGCAATCATCATTGATCCTTATAAATTACTTCTCCGGCTAAGCTGCCATTCTTTTAACTGGAATTGGTTCTCGACCAATCCAATTGTCATTGATTGTACCCTAAGGCTATTCAACTTATCCATCCCTACTCAGAGCATTGCTTCTGATCCCTTGATTTGGAAATCATAATTCCTTTGCATTTGACAATTGAGTTAGTCAGTTGTTTCTATAATCTGATCTCCTTGCAATCTTCTTCCTCTAGTTGAGTACCGATGCTCACGTCAGATCCCTTGTGGACCACCAGATCCGTTGTTGGATTTTATCTGACAACGCCCTTCATATTCAATAACCTTGTGAGCCTTTCCTCTGATACATAATGCCTTTGGTAAATTGTATCCTCTGCTTTCTCAACCATGCTCTGCCTTTGAGCTTGAGTTAATTACTTCTGAAGATTTGGTATATGATTCTAAGATGCCCCAATGGGTTGAACCTATGCCTTCCTTAATAGGTGTGAACTCGAAAGTTTTCACGAGTCGTACTCTTCTGGTATTTTGCCAGATAAAATTTCAAAACTACAACTTCATTGAGCGTGAGGAGTGAATGAAAGGTTGTGCATTGGAGAAATGGGAGTCGACCTTGAACTTGTGTTCTTGCCCATGGACACGATGTAGATCTTATCATTAAAGCTTCTCTTAAATAAATTATTTCCTTGGTATAAGTTCATCTTATATCTGAGATCTGGCCTTTTTGCAATCGTGGTTCTGACCATGTTCTCCTTTAAATATCATGTCCTGTGCAAGTTAAGCACTTGTCTTCTATATAGAGCAATACCCCAGTTCAACTTCTAGTTGATCTGTCGTCGAGTATTACCACCTGGTTTCTCGAGATTATCATGGAACCGCATAACTTTTTATGAGTTCTTCATCAAGTGCTACCTTCCCACCGATTCCAATTTTTTGTGGGCTCTGAGTTATTGAACACTCAAAGACACCGATAACTGAACCGAGTCCGCTTTTCGGTTCAACAACTCTTCAGTAAGCTTCTATAAGTACGAGTTGGTACCCGATCACGCCATTCCTAGCCTGTTTGGCTATATCATTGTCGTGACGATTCTAACTGTGCTACCTGGTCCTTATTCTCGGAGCACCAATTTTCGACGATGAACTAGCCTTATGTCGATCCTCATCGTCATATCATTTCGCCTTGAACAACAAGCTTGGTTTCGAGTTTGTGTAGTAACTGTGGTTCCAATAACCTCTTGCTCATCATTCCTTTGACTTGATGTCGTTGCTGATTGACTACATCTGCATGAAATCTCTCGACAATTGTGTCGTGATGATCATCAACATTCTGAGCTCATCCAGGATATCAATTGAATTCATGATGAGAAATACCATCCTTGCCCTCGATGAATTGTATTATCATCGACCACTTTATTGCCTTCCCACCAACACAAGCTTGTTCATGCTTGGTGTTATACCTTGAGTTCCTTGCTACCCAGCATTTGATCTTCCTTACCTCGAAAGTATTACCATCTCTTTTTGTCAAGAATGTGGTGGGAATTTCACCACCTCTTAAGAATTCTTGATATCAAAATGCTTCTTGCCATCTTCGTTCATTTCTTGGTCCCCGTGTTAATTCCAACAAGTGAACGGTGTTGTTTGGATTCTTTCCTTCTAGCAACCCTATTTCTTTGAAGTGAATGGGCGATAGTTCATTCTAAGTCCTTCGCTAATTGAATCACCATTCTGACATTGGTCGTGCAACCCAACCCATATTTCGGGCGCACCTTT
>NC_057804.1:277136465-277137066 GCF_018294505.1 Triticum aestivum | reverse complement strand
CTTAAATCTCGGGACGAGATTTCTTGTAGTGGAGGAGAATTGTGACGCCCGGATAATTAGGCTACAATAATCCCGCGTTAACGATGCCACGTCACCTCGGTTACTGTTGATAAACTCGAGTTAGTTCAAAAACGATTCAAATTAAAATTTAAAATATAGGCAAACAATAAAAGTTTTCAAATATTAAAATTTAAATGTTCGGAGTGAACCAAATAATACATAGGTAATTATGGTGGAGGAACCACACTCTTATAAAATGTGTAATTATTCTAAAATGGATAAAACAGTAGCAAAACCGATATTTAAATGCTTTTATAAATAAATAAAATACTAAACTAAATTGTTTTGGGATAAAACCTTTTGTGGCAGTGGTTTCATGGTATTACTAATTTAGGGACCATTTTAATATTAAATAAAAAGTAAACTTAAAAGAAAGTAAAATAAAAACAAAGAGAAAATAAATAGAAAGAAAAGAAAACACAAAACCAGAAAAGAAAACTAACAAAAAAAAAGGAAGAAAGACCCCCCCCCTGCTGCGCCAAGTGGCCCAGCTGGCCTCCACCGGCCCAGCCGGCCGGCCCACTCCCTCCCCTTAACCCCC
>NC_057804.1:277133127-277135810 GCF_018294505.1 Triticum aestivum | reverse complement strand
CCTTATGTCGATCCTCATCGTCATATCATTTCGCCTTGAACAACAAGCTTGGTTTCGAGTTTGTGTAGTAACTGTGGTTCCAATAACCTCTTGCTCATCATTCCTTTGACTTGATGTCGTTGCTGATTGACTACATCTGCATGAAATCTCTCGACAATTGTGTCGTGATGATCATCAACATTCTGAGCTCATCCAGGATATCAATTGAATTCATGATGAGAAATACCATCCTTGCCCTCGATGAATTGTATTATCATCGACCACTTTATTGCCTTCCCACCAACACAAGCTTGTTCATGCTTGGTGTTATACCTTGAGTTCCTTGCTACCCAGCATTTGATCTTCCTTACCTCGAAAGTATTACCATCTCTTTTTGTCAAGAATGTGGTGGGAATTTCACCACCTCTTAAGAATTCTTGATATCAAAATGCTTCTTGCCATCTTCGTTCATTTCTTGGTCCCCGTGTTAATTCCAACAAGTGAACGGTGTTGTTTGGATTCTTTCCTTCTAGCAACCCTATTTCTTTGAAGTGAATGGGCGATAGTTCATTCTAAGTCCTTCGCTAATTGAATCACCATTCTGACATTGGTCGTGCAACCCAACCCATATTTCGGGCGCACCTTTTCAACCAATGTTTAATTGTGTATGTTTTCCTCGAGCATACTTCCTTATATCATTTGATCTGACAAATGTTATCTCCTTGCTCACTTAATGGTGGAAATCCATCTTTTGGGAATCTTGGTGAATTGTCGTTGAGTTCACCAGACACCTCCTTGTCCTCTCCTTGGGTTAATGATGGACTCTTGTTAACGGAAATCACGTCATAGTTCATTTCCCCGAGAATCTTACAATGTCATCTCGTCAATTTGCGTTGCACCTTTTCTTCTCAGGTATCCTAAGTCTGAGGTATCCTGACACCAACCGGATCTGAATCTCGGCCAGATATGATGGTTGGGACATATCTCCAAGAGTTGTAACATTGATCTCTACGTGACCCGGTAACATGATGTCATGCCTAGCACCCCCCCCCTGGGTGGAGGACCTATCGTTATAATTTCTTTTGCAAGGACAACCATTCTTCCTGGAGGAAATTGTAAGACTTATTCTACAAGTTATTTCTGATGGATCCTTCGTGTATCCAGAGTCTGACCTTTTGCTTGAAACCATGTCAGTGCTATCTCGAAGCATGTCTATGGTACTCCGATTTTCAACAGGAACATTTGAAGCCCAATGCTAAATGTCTCCTGCTCAATTATCCAAATACCGCTGAATGGGTAATGTCATGGAATTTCTCTCCCCTTACCTAAAGAGTTTTCTACATTATATCCTGTCATGGATATCATGCTCCGCTTGTCCTTGGGAAGGATATACCCTTGAAATATGTGTGTATACACATTTTCCTCCCCATTGTTCTGATTAAACCTGGTAATCACCTTTCCTTTCCATTGGTTTGCTTAACCCTTCTTGTAATCTATATTATATAAGCAGTAGTATTCTTCTGCTCATGTAAAACACCTCGGTGTACAACTCTGTCAGTGAGACCCTGTTTCTACTGCTGACGACTTTCCGGTAACCGCCGATGGACGAGAACTTTGCCTATTGGTCCGCCTCGTTCAACGAGCAGGAAAATGGTTCTCTTCGTCCCTCGCCCTTGGTATCGATGTTGTTGCCGACATATCTGACAGGCTACCCTTTGACACACCTTACTATCATGACCGTGCAAAATGTCGGCCCCCCTTCCTACTTTCAACCACATGGTGGGCCCATAACCCACAGTTCCACAGGATCGAAACCTGACTCTCCTATACACCCTGTTACCAAAGTTATTCCTAGAGCTTAACTTCGTATGTAATTTGCGAGCCACCTTCCTAGTGATCAATTCTGGTATCGGACACAGTACTTATTCCCGTTGCTCTGAACCCCATTCACACTCTGTTTCAGGCAATGAACGATTGCCTATCCGCTTGAAACTTCTTATTGCGCCGTCTTACTTTGCTCTCGATGTGTTTCATTTGTTCAACTCGAGAGATACTCGTATGTTCATACTTGGGTAACCCCTAAAAGATTTTCCCTTGTAACATCCTATCGTTGTAGAGCTGCCCCTTACCTATTCGTAAGTACGATGGAGATCCCGAAGAGAGGATGACAAATTGATCATGGTGACTTGAAGCAGTGAAATGAAGACTTCAACGAAAGGGATCAACCTCTTCGAAAGGGCAGCCAAGACCGAGGAGACTCGTTAGGTTTTTTTTTCACTACTAACACCTTCGCCCCTTACTCCACCGCTTAAATCTCGGGACGAGATTTCTTGTAGTGGAGGAGAATTGTGACGCCCGGATAATTAGGCTACAATAATCCCGCGTTAACGATGCCACGTCACCTCGGTTACTGTTGATAAACTCGAGTTAGTTCAAAAACGATTCAAATTAAAATTTAAAATATAGGCAAACAATAAAAGTTTTCAAATATTAAAATTTAAATGTTCGGAGTGAACCAAATAATACATAGGTAATTATGGTGGAGGAACCACACTCTTATAAAATGTGTAATTATTCTAAAATGGATAAAACAGTAGCAAAACCGATATTTAAATGCTTTTATAAATAAATAAAATACTAAACTAAATTGTTTTGGGATAAAACCTTTTGTGGCAGTGGTTTCATGGTATTACTAATTTAGGGA
>NC_057804.1:277121415-277129556 GCF_018294505.1 Triticum aestivum | reverse complement strand
GATACTTAATAAAACACACCCTTCCAAGTGCCAGATACAACCCGGTGATCGCTTTTCCGCAGGGCGACGAGGAGAGGATCGCCGGGTAGGATTATGCTATTTGGAGATGCTATTTGGAGATGCTACTTGGAGATGCTACTTGGAGGACTTCAATCTACTCTCTTCTACTTGATGCAAGACGGTGGCTGTGAGAAGCGTAGTCTTCGACAGGATTAGCTATCCCCCTCTTATTCTGGCATTCTGCAGTTCAGTCCACTGATATGGCCTCCTTACACATATACCCATGCATATGTAGTGTAGCTCCTTGCTTGCGAGTACTTTGGATGAGTACTCACGGTTGCTTTTCTCCCTCTTTTCCCCTTTCCCTTCTACCTGGTTGTCGCAACCAGATGCTGGAGCCCTGGAGCCAGACGCCACCGTCGACGACGACTACTACCCCGGAGGTGCCTACTACTACGTGCAGGCCGCTGACGACGACCAGGAGTAGTTTAGGAGGATCCCAGGCAGGAGGCCTGCGCCTCTTTCGATCTGTATCCCAGTTTGTCCTAGCCTTCTTAAGGCAAACTTGCTTAACTTATGTCTGTACTCAGATATTGTTGCTTCCGCTGACTCGTCTATGATCGAGCACTTGTATTCGAGCCCTCGAGGCCCCTGGCTTGTATTATGATGCTTGTATGACTTATTTTATTTGTAGAGTTGTGTTGTGATATCTTCCCGTGAGTCCCTGATCTTGATCGTACACATTTGCGTGCATGATTAGTGTACGATTGAATCGGGGGCGTCACACCGCCGCACCCGCACCGGCCTCTACTGCAGTGCGCCGGCGCCCTCGAGAGGCCACGGCCTTGCCTTGCCCCCACCCCAGGTCGGTCTCGGTCTTCGCACGAGCGAAGCCGGTGCCCGTTACCCGAACGCCCGCTAAGGCTCTCGCTGAGCCATTGACATGGGGGCCCCGCACAAAACGTTTAAAAAAAAGAGAATTAATAATAAAAATAATTAAAATAATAATATTAATTAAATTAATTATTTAATTAAGGAAATAATTAAGTTAATTAATCATATTTAGATTAACCTAACTAACTAATTAATTTAATTAAACAGTAGTTAGATTAGTTAAACAATGATTAGGCTAAACAGTCAATGACCAGTGGGTCCCACGCGTCAGTTTGACCCAGTCAACCCCTGTTGACTGCTGATGTCAGCATGACATCATGCTGATGTCATAAATCCATTTTCGAAATAATTAAATAATTAAATAAATTCCAGAAATTAATAAAATCTTTAGAAAATCATATCTTTTAATCCGTAACTCGGATTAAAATATTTTCAACATGAAAGTTGCTCAGAACGACGAGACGAACCCGAATACGTAGCCTGTTCGTCCACCACACACCCCTAACATATCAAACCCGCAACTTTCCCCCTCCGGTTCATCTGTCAGAAAACACGAAACACCGGGAATACTTTCCCGAATGTTTTCCCCCCTTCACCGGTATCACCTACTACCGCGTTAGGTCACACCGAACACCGCGTATTGCCTTGTTATATTTTGTGATGCTTTGTTTGCTCTGTATTCATTATTTCTTCCCCCTCTTCTCTCCGGTAGACTACAAGACCGACGCTGCTGCTGACCAGTTCGACTACGGAGTTGACGACCCCTCTCTCTTGCCAGAGCAACCAGGCAAGCCCCCCCTTGATCACCAGATATCGCCTATTCTCCTCTATACTGCTTGCATTAGAGTAGTGTAGCATGTTACTGCTTTCCGTTAATCCTATTCTGATGCATAGCCTGACATTGTTGCTACATCTGTTGATACCTTACCTGCAATCCTAAATACTTAGTATAGGATGCTAGTTTATCATCATTGGCCCTACATTCTTGTCAGTCTGCCTTGCTATACTATTGGGTCGTGATCACTCGGGAGGTGATCACGGGTATATACTATACATACATACATACTATACAGATGGTGAGTAAAGTTGGGTCAGCTCGATGAGTACCCGCAAGTGATTCTGATGAGGGGGCTGAAAGGACAGGTGGCTCCATCCCGGTAGAGGTGGGCCTGGGTTCCCGACGGCCCCCGACTGTTACTTTGTGGCGGAGCGACAGGGCAGGTTGAGACCACCTAGGACACAGGTGGGCCTGGCCCTGTTCGGCGTTTGCGGATACTTAACACGCTTAACGAGATCTTGGTATTTGATCTGAGTCTGGCCATTTGGTCTATACGCACTAACCATCTACGCGGGAGTAGTTATGGGTATCCCGGCGTCGTGGTATCAGCCGAAGCCTTTTTGACGTCAGCGACTGAGCGGCGCGCGCCGGGTTGGACTGCGTTAACGCAACTTCCTTTGTAATGGAGGTTGCTAGGTCTGCTCACCGACCGCGTACGCAACGTGCAGGTGTGCAATGGGCGATGGGCCCAGACCCCTGCGCGCATAGGATTTAGACCGGCGTGCTGACCTCTCTGTTGTGCCTAGGTGGGGCTGCGACATGTTAATCTTCCGAGGCCGGGCATGACCCAGGAAAGTGTGTCCGGCCAAATGGGATCGAGCGTGTTGGGTTATGTGGTGCACCCCTGCAAGGAAGTTAATCTATTCGAATAGCCGTGATCTTCGGTAACAGGACGACTTGGAGTTGTACCTTGACCTTATGACAACTAGAACCGGATACTTAATAAAACACACCCTTCCAAGTTCCACAGACAACCCGGTGATCGCTTTTCTACAGGGCGACGAGGAGAGGATCGCCGGGTAGGTTTATGCTATGCGATGCTACTTGGAGATGATACTTGGAGATGCTACTTGGAGATGCTACTTGAAGATGCTACTTGGAGGACTTCAATCTACTCTCTTCTACATGCTGCAAGACGGAGGCTGCCAGAAGCGTAGTCTTCGACAGGATTAGCTATCCCCCCTCTTATTCTGGCATTCTGCAGTTCAGTCCACCGATATGGCCTCCTTACACATATACCCATGCATATGTAGTGTAGTTCCTTGCTTTCGAGTACTTTGGATGAGTACTCACGGTTGCTTTCTTCCCCCTTTTTCCCCCTTTCCTTTCTTTCTGGTTGTCGCAACCAGATGTTGGAGTCCAGGAGCCAGACGCCACCGTCGACGACGACCCCTACTACACCGGAGGTGCCTACTACTACGTGCAGCCCGCTGACGACGACCAGGAGTAGTTAGGAGGATCCCAGGCAGGAGGCCTGCGCCTCTTTCGATCTGTATCCCAGTTTGTGCTAGCCTTCTTAAGGCAAACTTGTTTAACTTATGTCTGTACTCAGATATTGTTGCTTCCGCTGACTCGTCTATGATCGAGCACTTGTATTTGAGCCCTCGAGGCCCCTAGCTTGTATTATGATGCTTGTATGACTTATTTTATTTTTAGGGTTGTGTTGTGATATCTTCCCGTGAGTCCCTGATCTTGATCGTACACGTTTGCATGTATGATTAGTGTACGATTGAATCGGGGGCGTCACAAGTTGGTATCAGAGCCGACTGCCTGTAGGAATCCCCCTTTCCAACTCCTTGGCCGAAGTTGAGTCTAGTCATTGCAAAACTTTTACTAACTTGGCTGTGTGCCTTACGGGCCCACGTCGCCATTGGGTGGTAGTAGGATCTTTTATGCCTCGACCTATGCTCTGGGACTCTGACATCTCTTCTATTCGGGTTAAACGATTTTTACTAAAATCTGACTTTAGGTTCTTCTCCCGGGGAGCCCCTTCAGTCCAGGTGATCGTCGGCTGCACCAGAAGATTTCGAAGTTACTCACCGAAACTCTTTTGAGACTTTGTGCCCGTTGCCTTTGCAATTCCCTACCATCAAAATATCCCTATGGATAAATACATACACTTGACGTTCTTACTTTTATTCTCAGTTGATCTTGTTATTACAAGATACCCCGAAATTCTCTCTATTGATCCGAGAATATCTTGTGCCTACTGTCTTGCAATTCCTTGTCACCTGAATACCCCTATGGATAATTCTCGCACTTGTCGAGTAACCGCTTATCCCCAGTTGTTCATGTGTTTCACGAAAGTCTTCAAAATAATATTCGATCTTCCGAAAATCCTCTGGAGCCTTTGGCTCTTGAAATTCTTGCTTGCTTGCATTATGGTTAATCCCATAAGTCTCGTAGTCTTAATGACATTCCTTGTCATTATCATTTTGAGTCTGTTGACTCAATATTCTGCGAATACACGCAATCATCATTGATCCTTATAAATTACCTTTCCGGCTGAGCTTCCATTCTTTTAACTGGAATTGGTTCTCGACCAATCCAATTGTCGTTGATTGTACCCTAAGGCTATTCAACTTATCCATCCTTAATCAGAGCATTGCTTCTGATCCCTTGATTTGGAAATCATAATTCCTTTGCATTTGACAATTGAGTTAGTCAGTTGTTTCTATAATCTGATCTCCTTGCATTCTTCTTCCTCTAGTTGAGTACCGATACTCGTATCAGATCCTTTGTGGACCATCAAGTCCTTTGTTGGATTGTTATCCGACAGTGTACTTCACATTTGATCACTTTGTGAGTTCTTCCCCTGATACATAATGCCTTTGTTAAGTTGTATCTTCTGCTTGGCCAACCATGCTCTGCTTTCGGGCTTGTGTTATTTACTCTTGAAACTTGTGGTATATGTTTCTAAGAAGCCCCTATGGGTTGAACATATGCCTTCTCTAAACCGTGTGAACCCGAAAGTTTTCACGAGTCATACTCTTCTGGTGCTTCACCAGATAAAATTTCAACACTACAACTTCCTCGAACGTGAGAAGTGAATGAAAGGTTATGCATTGGAGAAGTGGGAGTCGACCTTGAACTTGTGTTCATGCCCATGGACACGATGTAGATCTTATCATTAAAGCTTCTCTTAAATAAATTATTCCTTTGGTATACGTTCATCTTATATCTAGGATCTGGCCTTTTGCAACCGTGGTTCCGACCATGATTGTTCTTCTTTGATCTCATTTCTCGGACAAGTTAAAACAATTGTCTTCTATGGATCAATACACCAGTCCAACCTTTACTTTGATCTTGTGTCGAGTATTACCCCCCTGGTATCTCGAGATTATCATGGAACTGCATAACTTTTTATGAGTTCTTCATCAAGTGCTACCTTCCCACTGATTCCAATTTTTCGCGGGCTCTGAGTTATTGAACACTCAAAGACACCGATAACTGAACCGAGTCCGCTCTTCGGTTCAACAACTCTTCAGTAAGCTTCTATAAGTAAGAGTTTGTACCCGATCACGCCATTCCTAGCCTGTTTGGCTATATTATTGTCGTGACGATTCTAACTGTGCTACCTGGTCCTTATTCTCGGAGCACCAATTTTCGACGATGAACTAACCTTACGTCGATCCTCATCGTCATATCATTTCGCCTTGAACAACAAGCTTGGTTTCGAGTTTGTGTCGTACCCTTGGTTCCAATAACCTTTCACTTCATCATTACTTGACTTGATGTCGTTACCGATCGATTACATCTTCATGAACTCTCGCGACAAAGGTGTCGTGATCATCAACATTCTGAGCTCATCCAGGATATCAATTGAATTCATGATGAGAAATACCATCCTTGCCCTCGATGAATTGTATTATCGTCGACCACTTTATTGCCCTCCCACCAACACAAGCTTGTTCATGTTTGGTGTTATACCTTGAGTTCCTTGCTATCCAGCAATTGTTCTTCTTTACCTTGGAGTATTACCATCCTTTATGTCAAGAATGTTCTGAGATTTGTTCCACCTCTTGAGAATTCTTGACATAGAAATACTTCTCACCGTCACCATTCTTTCTTGGTCCCCGTGTTAATTCCAACAAGTGAACGGTGTTGTTTGTATTCTTTCCTTCTAGAAACCCTATTGCTTCGAAGTTAATGGTCGGTCGTTCATTCTTAGACTATTGATTATTGAATCATCATTCCGGCATTGGTCGTGCAACTCAGCCCATATTCCCGGTGCACCTCTCATCCAATGTTTAACTGTGTATGTTCTCCTCGAGCATACACCATTTTCTCATTTGATCCGACTAATGTTATCTCCTTGTTCACATAATTGTGGAAATCCATCTTTTGGAAATCTCGATGAGTTGCCGTTGAGTTCACCAGACACCTCCTTGTCCTCTCCTTGGGTTAATGATGAACTCTTGTTAACGGAAATCCCTTCATAGTTCATTTCCCTGAGAATCTTACAATGTCGTCTCGTCAATTTGCGTTGCACCTTTTCTTCTCAGGAATCCTAAGTCTGAGGTATCCTGACACCAATCGGATCTGAATCTCGGTCGGATATGATGGTTGGGACAACTTTCCAAGAGTTATGATGATGATCCTTTGATGACCCGGTAACATGATGTCATGCCTAGCACCCCCCCCCTCGGCTGGAGGACCTATCATTATAGATTCCTTTTCAGCAAGGTTATCCGTTCATCCATGAGGAAATTGTAAGACTTATTCTACTAGTTATTCCTGATGGATCCTTCGTGTTTCCAAAGTCTGATCTTCACCTGAAGACCATGTCAATGCTATCTCGAAGCATGTCAATGGTACTCCGATTTTCAACAGGAACATTTGAAGCACGATGCTAAATTTTATTTATCATTTATCCTAACACCGTTGTATGGGTAATATCATGAGATTCCTCCCCCCTTACCTAAAGAGTTTTCTACATTATATCCTGCCACGGATATCATGCTCTGCTTGTCCTTGGGAAGGATATATCCCTGAAATATGTGTTTAAACACATTTTCCTTCCCATTGTTCTGTTTAATATGATAATCATATTTTACTTTCCATTGGTTGTTTGAACCTTTCTTGTGATCTATATAATCTAAGCAGCAATGTTCTACTGCTTATGTAAACTCCTCGGTGTGCAATTCTGTCAGTAAGACACTGTTACTATTGTTGATGACATTCCGGTAGCCACCGATGGACGAGAACCTTGCCTATTGGTCCGCCTCGTTCAACGAGCAGGAAAGTGGTTCTCTTCGTCCCTCGCCCTTGGTACCAACGTTGATGCCGGCATAACTGACTTGGTACTCTCCGACATGCCTTGCTATCATGACCGTGTAAGATGTCACTGCTCCTATTAAAAAAACCACATGGTGGGCCCATAACCCACAGTTCCACAGGATTGAAACCTGACTGTCCTGTACACCCCCTATTCCCAAAGTTATTCCTCGCGCATGGACTCGTATGTAATCCACGAGCCACTGTCCTAGTGGTTTATTCTGGTATCAGACGCAATACTTACTCTCGCTACTCTGAACCCCTTTCTCACTCTGGTTCAGGCTTCGAGCAACTATCTATCCGCTTGCAGCCTATTATGGTACCTTCGTACCTTACTCTTGAGGTATTTCATATGTTCAACTCGAGAGATAATCTTATACTAATTCATGGGTTAACCCCAGATTGTTTCCCTCAAAAGCATTATGTCGTAGTGAGCTGCCCCTTATCTTTTCGTAAGTACGATGGAGTTCCCGAAGAAATGATGACAAGTTTATCATGATGCATCGGAATAAAGGATTGAAGACATCAACGAAAGGAATTAACTTCCTCGAGAAGATCCGCTAGAATATCGTAACCAGAACTTTCCCCTTACTCCCCTCTTAAATCTTAGGACGAGATTTCTTGTAGTGGAGGAGATTTGTAACGCCCGGATAATCATGCTACAGTGATCTCACGTTAATGGTGACACGTCACCTCTGTCACTGTAATTAATCTCGGGTTAATTCAAAGCCGTTTCAAATTTAAATCCTAAATAAGTCAAACGTCAAAAGTTTTCAAATATTAAAATAAAATGTTCGGGCCATGTCTAATATTGCATCGGTAATTATGGCGTAGTAAACACCTTTTTATAAAATGCCTAAATAATTTTAAGTGAATTAAACAGGAAAGAGATAATAAAAGAAAATAAATAAAAGGAAAACAGAAAACTAAAACAAGATAAAAAGAAAAAGAAAAGGAGAGAAGGCCACCCCCCCCCACTGGGCCAGACGGCCCAGCCGACCAGGCCCCCAACCGGCCCAACTGGGCAAAGGCCCAGCCGGCCACCCCCATTCCCCATATCCCCCACAACCCAAACCCTAACCCCACCCCGTCACCCACTCCCCCACTCGCCCCCTCCCCCCAGTCGCTCTTC
>NC_057804.1:277117481-277120818 GCF_018294505.1 Triticum aestivum | reverse complement strand
CCTGCCGCTGCGTCCGCCGGGCCGCACCCCTTTCCCCATCGCTGGCGCTGCCGCCGGCCACTCCCTCTACCCCGCTGCTCATCGCCATCGATCCGGCCGACCGCGCCGCGGTCGCCGCGATCCGTCCCCGTTCCTTGCCGCGCGAAGCACCTCGCCGGGCTGCGCTTGTCCCAGCCACCGCCGCACCCGCACCGGCCTCTACTGCAGTGCGCCGGCGCCCTCGAGAGGCCACGGCCTTGCCTTGCCCCCACCCCGGGTCGGTCTCGGTCTTCGCACGAGCGACGCCGGTGCCCGTTACCCGAACGCCCGCTAAGGCTCTCGCTGAGCCATTGACATGGGGGCCCCGCACAAAACGTTTAAAAAAAAGAGAATTAATAATAAAAATAATTAAAATAATAATAATAATTAAATTAATTATTTAATTAAGGAAATAATTAAGTTAATTAATCATATTTAGATTAACCTAACTAACTAATTAATTTAATTAAACAGTAGTTAGATTAGTTAAACAATGATTAGGCTAAACAGTCAATGACCAGTGGGTCCCACGCGTCAGTTTGACCCAGTCAACCCCTGTTGACTGCTGATGTCAGCATGACATCATGCTGATGTCATAAATCCATTTTCGAATTAATTAAATAATTAAATAAATTCCAGAAATTAATAAAATATTTAGAAAATCATATATTTTAGTCCGTAACTCGGATTAAAATATTTTCAACATGAAAGTTGCTCAGAACAACGAGACGAACCCAGATACGTAGCCCGTTCGTCCACCACACACCCCTAACATATCAAACCCGCAACTTTCCCCCTCCGGTTCATCTATCAGAAAACACGAAACACCGGGAATACTTTCCCGAATGTTTCCCCCCCTTCACCGGTATCACCTACTACCGCGTTAGGGCACACCGAACACCGCGTATTGCCTTGTTATATTTTGTGATGCTTTGTTTGCTCTGTATTCATTATTTCTTCCCCCTCTTCTCTCCGGTAGACTACGAGACCGACGCTGCTGCTGACCAGTTCGACTACGGAGTTGACGACCCCTCTCTCTTGCCAGAGCAACCAGGCAAGCCCCCCCTTGATCACCAGATATCGCCTATTCTCCTCTATACTGCTTGCATTAGAGTAGTGTAGCATGTTACTGCTTTCCGTTAATCCTATTCTGATGCATAGCCTGACATTGTTGCTACATCTGTTGATACCTTACCTGCAATCCTAAATACTTAGTATAGGATGCTAGTTTATCATCATTGGCCCTACATTCTTGTTAGTCTGCCTTGCTATACTGTTGGGCCGTGATCACTCGGGGGGTGATCACGGGTATATACTATACATACATACATACTATACAGATGGTGAGTAAAGTCGGGTCAGCTCGATGAGTACCCGCAAGTGATTCTGATGAGGGGGCTGAAAGGACAGGTGGCTCCATCCCGGTAGAGGTGGTCCTGGGTTCCCGACGGCCCCCGACTGTTACTTTGTGGCGGAGCGACAGGGCGGGTTGAGACCACCTAGGAGACAGGTGGGCCTGGCCCTGTTCGGCGTTTGCGGATACTTAACACGCTTAACGAGATCTTGGTATTTGATCTGAGTCTGGCCATTTGGTCTATACGCACTAACCATCTACGCGGGAGTAGTTATGGGTATCCCAGCGTCGTGGTATCAGCCGAAGCCTTTTTGACGTCAGCGACTGAGCAGCGCGCGCCGGGTTGGACTGCGTTAACGCAACTTCCTTTGTAATGGAGGTTGCTAGGTCTGCTCACCGGCCACGTACGCAACGTGCAGGTGTGCAATGGGCGATGGGCCCAGACCCCTGCGCGCATAGGATTTAGACCGGCATGCTGACCTCTCTGTTGTGCCTAGGTGGGGCTGCGACGTGTTAATCTTCCGAGGCCGGGCATGACCCAGGAAAGTGTGTCCGGCCAAATGGGATCGAGCGTGTTGGGTTATGTGGTGCACCCCTGCAGGGAAGTTAATCTATTCGAATAGCCGTGATCTTCGGTAACAGGACGACTTGGAGTTGTACCTTGACCTTATGACAACTAGAACCGGATACTTAATAAAACACACCCTTCCAAGTTCCACAGACAACCCGGTGATCGCTTTTCTACAGGGCGACGAGGAGAGGATCGCCGGGTAGGTTTATGCTATGCGATGCTACTTGGAGATGATACTTGGAGATGCTACTTGGAGATGCTACTTGAAGATGCTACTTGGAGGACTTCAATCTACTCTCTTCTACATGCTGCAAGACGGAGGCTGCCAGAAGCGTAGTCTTCGACAGGATTAGCTATCCCCCCTCTTATTCTGGCATTCTGCAGTTCAGTCCACCGATATGGCCTCCTTACACATATACCCATGCATATGTAGTGTAGTTCCTTGCTTGCGAGTACTTTGGATGAGTACTCACGGTTGCTTTCTTCCCCCTTTTTCCCCCTTTCCTTTCTTTCTGGTTGTCGCAACCAGATGTTGGAGTCCAGGAGCCATACGCCACCGTCGACGACGACCCCTACTACACCGGAGGTGCCTACTACTACGTGCAGCCCGCTGACGACGACCAGGAGTAGTTAGGAGGATCCCAGGCAGGAGGCCTGCGCCTCTTTCGATCTGTATCCTAGTTTGTGCTAGCCTTCTTAAGGCAAACTTGTTTAACTTATGTCTGTACTCAGATATTGTTGCTTCCGCTGACTCGTCTATGATCGAGCACTTGTATTCGAGCCCTCGAGGCCCCTGGCTTGTATTATGATGCTTGTATGACTTATTTTATTTTTAGGGTTGTGTTGTGATATCTTCCCGTGAGTCCCTGATCTTGATCGTACACGTTTGCGTGTATGATTAGTGTACGATTGAATCGGGGGCGTCACAAGTATTATTATTATTATTTTTATTATTTTTATTATTAATTCTCTTTTTTTAAAACGTTTTGTGCGGGGCCCCCATGTCAATGGCTCAGTGAGAGCCTTAGCGGGCGTTCAGGTAACGGGCACCGGCGTCGCTCGTGCGAAGACCGAGACCGACCCGGGGTGGGGGCAAGGCAAGGCCGTGGCCTCTCGAGGGCGCCGGCGCACTGCAGTAGAGGCCGGTGCGGGTGCGGCAGTGGCTGGGACAAGCGCGGCCCGGCGAGGTGCTTCGCGCGGCAAGGAACAGGGACGGATCGCGGCGACCGCGGCGCGGTCGGCCGGATCGATGGCGATGAGCAGCGGGGCAGAGGGAGTGGCCGGTGGCAGCGCCAGCGATGGGGAAAGGGGTGCGGCCCGGCGGACACAGCGGCAGGGGCGCAAGAGGAGCGCGGGCAGTGGCGAGGCGGGCGGCCCTGAGCAGCGCGCAGCAG
>NC_057804.1:277112806-277116708 GCF_018294505.1 Triticum aestivum | reverse complement strand
GAGGGGGCGAGTGGGGGAGTGGGTGACGGGGTGGGGTTAGGGTTTGGGTTGTGAGGGATATGGGGAATGGGGGTGGCCGGCTGGGCCTTTGCCCAGTTGGGCCGGTTGGGGGCCTGGCCGGCTGGGCCGTCTGGCCCAGTGGGGGTGTGGCCTTCTCTCCTTTTCTTTTTCTTTTTATCTTGTTTTAGTTTTCTGTTTTCCTTTTATTTATTTTCTTTTATTATCTCTTTCCTGTTTAATTCACTTAAAAGTATTTAGGCATTTTATAAAAAGGTGTTTACTACGCCATAATTACCGATGCAATATTAGACATGGCCCGAACATTTTATTTTAATATTTGAAAACTTTTGACGTTTGACTTATTTAGGATTTAAATTTGAAACGGCTTTGAATTAACCCGAGATTAATTACAGTGACAGAGGTGACGTGTCACCATTAACGTGAGATCACTGTAGCATGATTATCCGGGCGTTACAGTCTCCTCCTTCTTGATCTAGCAAGGGGAGAGGAGAAGTTGAGGGAGAGCTCCAGCAGCATGACGGCGTGGTGGTGGAGCTTGCAGTTCTCCGGCAGAGCTTCGCCAAGCACTACGGAGGAGGAGGAAGTGTTGGGGAGGGAGAGGGCTGCACCAGGGGAAGGGTGAAGCTCCCATGCGCCTCCCCACTATATATAGAGGTGCAGGGGGCTGGTTTCTTGCCCTCCAAGTCCATTGGAGCATTGGGAAAGGTGGGAGGAAATAAATCCCATCATTTTCTTCCCCACCGATTGTTATCCCCCTTTTTAGGGATCTTGATCTTATCCCTTCGGGATATGATCTTATTCCTTCTAAGGGGGGATCTTGGTGCGCCTTGACCAGGGGTATGGGGCCTTACCCCCACTACCCACGTTCATGTGTGTCCCCCCATGCAGGTGGGCCCCACTCCGGAACCTTCTAGAACCTTCCCGGTACAATACCGAAAAATCCCGAACATTTTCCGGTGGCCAAAACAGGACTTCCCATATATAAATCTTTACCTCCGGACCATTCCGGAACTCCTCGTGACGTCCGGGATCTCATCCGGGACTCCGAACAACATTCAGTAACTGCACACTAATTCCCATAACAACTCTAGTGTCACCGAACCTTAAGTGTGTAGACCCTACGGGTTCGGGAATCATGCAGACATGACCGAGACAGCTCTCTGGCCAATAACCAATAGCGGGATCTGGATACCCATGTAGGATCCCACATGTTCCACGATGATCTCATTGGATGAACCACGATGTCAAGGATTCAAGTGTGACGCCCCCGATTCAATCGTACACTAATCATGCACGCAAATGTGTACGATCAAGATCAGGGACTCACGGGAAGATATCACAACACAACTCTAAAACATAAATAAGTCATACAAGCATCATAATACAAGCCAGGAGCCTCGAGGGCTCGAATACAAGTGCTCGATCATAGACGAGTCAGCGGAAGCAACAATATCTGAGTACAGACATAAGTTAAACAAGTTGCCATAAGATGGCTAGCACAAACTGGGATACAGATCGAAAGAGGCGCAGGCCTCCTGCGTGAGATCCTCCTAACTACTCTTGGTCGTCGTCAGCGGCTTGCACGTAGTAGTAGGCACCTCCAGTGTAGTAGGAATCATCGTCGACGGTGGCGTCTGGTTCCAGGGCTCCAGCATCTGGTTGCGACAACCAGGTAGAAGGGAAAGGGGAAAAGAGGGAGAAAAGCAACCGTGAGTACTCATCCAAAGTACTCGCAAGCAAGGAGCTACACTACATATGCATGGGTATATGTGTAAAGGGCCATATCAGTGGACTGAACTGCAGAATGCCAGAATAAGAGGGGGATAGCTAATCCTGTCGAAGACTACGCTTCTGGCAGCCTCCGTCTTGCAGCATGTAGAAGAGAGTAGATTGAAGTCCTCCAAGTAGCATCTCCAAGTAGCATCTCCAGGTAGCATCTCCAAGTAGCATCGCATAGCATAATCCTACCCGGCGATCCTCCCCTCGTCGCCCTGTGGAAAAGCGATCACCGGGTTGTCTGTGGAACTTGGAAGGGTGTGTTTTATTAAGTATCCGGTTCTAGTTGTCATAAGGTCAAGGTACAACTCCAAGTCGTCCTATTACCGAAGATCACGGCTATTCGAATAGATTAACTTCCCTGCAGGGCTGCACCAACTTACCCAACACGCTTGATCCCATTTGGCCGGACACACTTTCCTGGGTCATGCCCGGCCTCGGAAGATCAACACGTCGCAGCCCCACCTAGGCAAAACAGAGAGGCCAGCACGCCGGTCTAAACCTAAGCGCACAGGGGTCTGGGCCCATCGCCCATAGCACACCTGCACGTTGTGAGGGCGGCCGGAAGCAGACCTAGCCTAGCAGGCGTTCCAGTCCAATCCGGCGCGCGCCGCTCCGTCGCTGACGTCTGAAGTTCTTCGGCTGATACCACGACGTCGGGATACCCATAACTACTCCCGCGTAGATGGTTAGCGCGTATAGGCTCGTAGCCAACTCAAATCAAATACCAAGATCTTGTTAAGCGTGTTAAATATCCGCGAACGCTGAACAGGGCCAGGCCCACCTGTCTCCTAGGTGGTCTCAACCTGCCCTGTCGCTCTGCCACAAAGTAACAGTCGGGGGTCGTCGGGAACCCAGGCCCACCTCTACCGGGATGGAGCCACCTGTCCTTTCAGCCCCCTCATCAGAATCACTTGCGGGTACTCATCAAGCTGACCCGACTTTAGCCACCATCTGTATAGTATGTATGTATGTATAGTATATACCCGTGATCACCTCCCGAGTGATCACGGCCCAATAGTATAGCAAGGCAGACTGACAAGAATGTAGGGCCAATAATGATAAACTAGCATACTATACTAAGCATCTAGGATTGCGGGTAAGGTATCAATGACTGTAGCAACAATGACAGGCTATGCATCAGAATAGGATTAACGGAAAGCAGTAACATGCTACACTACTCTAATGCAAGCAGTATAGAGGAGAATAGGCGATATCTGGTGATCAAGGGGGGGCTTGCCTGGTTGCTCTGGCAAGAGAGAGGGGTCGTCAACTCCGTAGGCGAACTGGGCAGCAGCAGCGTCGGTCTCGTAGTCTACCGGAGAGAAGAGGGGGGAAGAAACAATGAATACCATGTCAACAGATGCATATCGATGCATGACAAGACAAGTAACGATGCTAGGCGTGCCCTAGCGTGGTATGAGGTGGTACCGGTTAAGGGGGGAACATTCGGGAAAATATCCCCGGTGTTTCGTGTTTTCGGGCAGAGGAGCCGGAGGGGGGAAGTTGCGGGTTCGATAGGTTAGGGGTGTGTGGCGGACGAACGGACTGCGTATTCGGATTCGTCTCGTCGTTCTGAGCAACTTTCATGTACAAAGGTTTTCCATCCGAGCTACGGTTTATTTTATATTGATTTTAAAAGATTTAATTCATTTTTAGGATTTATTTAATTATTTTAATTCAGCATTATCCAGAACAGTGCCTGGTGGCGTCAGCATGATGTAGAGGTGACGTCAGCGGTCAACGGTCCGTTGACCAGAGTCAACCTGACCGGTGGGTCCAGTGGGACCCACCTGTCATAGTCTGAGACTAATTAATTAGGTTTAATTAGTTTAGTTAATTGACTAGGTTAATTACTAATTAGATTAATCTAAATATGATTAATTAACTTAATTAAATCCTTAATTAATTAATTATTGTAATTATTAATTAACTTTTTATTTATTTACTTTTTTGAGAAAAAAAGGGGCGTGGGGCCCCTGGGTCAGTGGCCAAGGGGGCCAAAACGGGCGGCTATGTAGCGGGCGCGTGCGGGGCGAAGCCCGCCCGGGCGCAGGGGATGGCCGCGGGGCGAGGGCGGTCGCCGGCGGGGAGCAGGACGGCGG
>NC_057804.1:277111949-277112474 GCF_018294505.1 Triticum aestivum | reverse complement strand
GGCCGAGTCCCGGGGGAGCCGGTCGCGCAGCGGCGAAGGCGAAGCAGGGGCGACCGCGGCGTGGTAGTAGTGGCGAAGGCGGGGCGGCACAGCAGCAGCGATGGGGTGCGGCAGGCGCCGGGTGATGCATGTGAGGGGCGCAGCCGGCGCGAGCGGCGACCGTGGTGAGGCCAGGGGGAGCGCCGGCCGGTGGCGCTGAGCACGAACTCAGGCGGTGCCAGGAGCAGCTGCAGCAGAGCCGCGGGCGAGCGCGGCGCGCGGGCACGGGGAGAAGGACCGGGGCGCGTATGGCGCGGCCACGAGCGCGGGCGCTGAGTGTGGTGACCGCGGCGACGGACGAGGAGAGGGGGAGCTCACAGGGGGAGTAGGGCATGGGCAGCGGGCTCGGGGAAGTTTGGGGAGGCCGACGGGGACGAGCGACTGAGTGGAAGAAGGACGGCGAGGTGGCGGCGAGCTCCGGGCGGCGGCGCGGTCCTGGCGGCGACGGACGGCGACGAGGGCCTCCTCCATCGATCCCGATCCAAT
>NC_057804.1:277108957-277111722 GCF_018294505.1 Triticum aestivum | reverse complement strand
GGGGGGTTTCTCCTTTTTTTTGTTTTGCTTTTTTTTCTTTTGTATTTTCTTTATTATTTCTTTTCTGTTCAAATTCATTTTAAACCATTTAGTCATTTTATAAAAATGTGTTTGTTGCACCATAATTACCTTTGTAATATTCGGCAACCACCGAACAATTCTGTTTTAATTTTTGAAAACTTTTATTGTTATCATTAATTTAAATTTGAATTTGGAACGGTTTCGAATTATTGTGAGGATAGCATCAGTAACCGAGGTGTCATGGCATGATTAGCGTGGGATTACTGTAGCTTGATTATTCGGGCCTCACAATTCTCCTCCACTACAAGAAATCTCGTCCCGAGATTTAAGAGGTGGAATAAGGGGGAAGTTCTGGTTACGAAATTCTAACGATTCTTCTCGTCTTTGGTTGCTCTTTCGAAGAGGTAGATCCCTTTCGTTGATGTCTTCATTTCTCTGCTTCAGGTCATCATGATGAAGTTAGCGTCCTTTCTTCAGGAACTCCATCGTACTTACGAAAGAATAAAGGGTGGGCATTCTGGGAGAACGGACCTCGGCAAGGTTGACTATAGGGTCGACAACATCGAGGAAGGTGGCGGAAAGTAACTCTCGAATCGAAACTTAAGAAAATATAGAGAGCAAAGTAAGGAGGTATCATAGGAAGTTTCGAGCGGGCAGGCAATCGTTCGATGCCTGTTATAGGGCGTGAAAGTGTCAAAGCAACGGGAATAAGTATTGTGTCCGATATCAGACCTGAAGGTGGCTCGTGAATTACATGCGAGGCCACGCGCGAGGAACAACCTTGGGAACAGGGGGTGTACAGGAGAGTCAGGTTTTGATCCTGTGGAACTGTGGGTTATGGGCCCACCATGTGGGTTAAAAGTAGGGATGGTGAAGACGTCTTGCGTGATCATGCAAGCGAGGTATGTCAGAGGGTAGCCTGTCAGTTATGTTGGCAACAACAGTGATACCAAGGGCAAGGGATGAAGAGAACCATTTCCTGCTCGTTGAACGAGGCGGACCAATAGGCAAAGTTCTCGTCCATCGGTGGTTATCGGGATGTCATCAACAATAGTAACAGGGTCTTACAGATAGAGTGGTACAACAAGGTGCTTACCGAAGCAGGGAATTATCTCTGCTCAGTTAAGTCAGATTACAGGAAAGGTTAAACAAAAGAATGGAAAGGAAAACGTGATTATCAGATTAAACAGAACAATGGAAAGGAAAATTGTGATTACACACAACTATTAGGAGTATATCCTTCCCATATACAAGCCGAACATGACATACAGGGTAGGAGAGCAAGTACCCAACCATTCAAATAAAGAGGCAGTGATTAATCCAGATGTTACCCATACAATGGTGTTTGGATATCTGACCAAGAAACATTTAGCATCGCGCCTCCAATGTTCTTGTTGATGAGCGGGGTATCATAGTCATGCTTCGAGGTAGCAATGATATGGTGTTTCAATCAAGGGTCAGTCTTTGGATACGCAAATGATCCATCAGGAGCAACTTATAAAATAAGTCTTACAATTCTCTCCAAGAAGAATGGTTATCTTTGCAAAAGAAATTATAATGACAGGTCCTCCAGCCGAGGGGGGGGTGCTAGACATGACATCATATTACTGGGTCATCAAAGGACCAACATCATAACTCCTGGAAAGTTGTCCCAACCACCATATCTGACCGAGATTCAGATCCGATTGGTGTCAGGATAACTCAGACTCAGGATGTCTGTGAAGAAAAGGTGCAACACAAATTGTCGAGATGACATTGTAAGATTCTTGGGAACTGAACTATGGAAGCGAGTTCCGGAACAAGAGTTCATCATTAAGTCAAGGAGAGAATGAGGAGGTGGCTGATGGACTCAGCGACATTCCATTGAGATCTCAAAAGATGGATTTCCACGATTATCTGAACAAGGAGATAACCCTTTTCAGATCAAATGTTATAGTGAGGTATGCTCGAGGAAAACATACATAATTAAACATTGGTTGAAAGGTGCACCCGAAATATGGGTTGGGTTGCACGACAATTGTCGGAATGGTGATTCAATAATCAATAGACTAAGAATGAACGGCCGACCATTAACTTAAAAGCAATAGGGTTGCTAGAAATTTTGGAATTACACGTCACAGTCCATTTGTCGGTGGTTAGAAATAACACGGTGACCAAGAAAAGAATGGTGATGGTGATAAGTATCACTTGTATCAAGAATTCTCCAGAGGTGGTGAAATTCTCACAATATTGAGGACATAAGAGATGGTAATGTTCCTGTGACGCCCGGGTAATTAAGCTACAATGACCCTCTGCTAATGACGCCACGTCACCTCATTTATAGTTGCTAATCTCGAGTTAGTTCGAAACCAATTCAAATTCAAATTAAGAAAAATAGGCAAACAATAAAAGCTTTCAAATATTAAAACTAAAATGTTCGGAGTGAACCAAATATTGCATAGATAATTATGGGGGGAAAATCACACATGCATAAAATGTTTAAATAATATGAGATGGGTAAAACAGCAGCAAAACAATTATTTTAAATGTTTTTAAATACTAAACAAATGTTAATCTAGTTTATATAATCACCAAACTTTTTAGAGTAGGTGGCCTATGTTGTTATGCTAATTTAGGAGTAGGGGTTATATTTTTGTAAAGTTGTTTCGCTAACTAAAATAAATAAAATAGAAAAGGGAAAAATAATAAAAACAGAAGAAAACAAAAGAAGTTAAAAGCCCCCCCCCTCACTGGGCCTCGGCCCA
>NC_057804.1:277108291-277108623 GCF_018294505.1 Triticum aestivum | reverse complement strand
CTCTCCCTCACGCGGCGCCCAGGTGAAGCCGCGGCCTCGCCTCGTCGTCGACCCGACGCCATTTGCCGTCGCTGCCACCTCGCCCCCGTCGTCGATCTACCTCGTCGGACCGCCCCGAGCCCACTGCCCTAGTCCCTACTCCCCCACCGTGAGCTCCCCCCCTCTCCCTCGCGCTCACCTCGGCCGTCCCGACGCCCGCGCACGACCACCGCGCTCCGGCTGCGCACTGGGCTCGCCCGACCCGCGCCTGTTGCCCCCGGCCACCGTCGCCGTTGGTCACTGCGCCCGGCTCCATGGCGCCCCTGTTCTCCCCGCTCCGCCCTGTGCGTCGT
>NC_057804.1:277100599-277107885 GCF_018294505.1 Triticum aestivum | reverse complement strand
CCCCGGCTCCGGCCACTCCGGCCGCCGCGGCCGGCGGCTCCCCTGGCCGGCGACCTGCGGCGCTGGGTCAGGGGCTCGACCCGCTAACGGGCGCCCCGTAGCCCCCTGCACGCCATGCGCCCGCACCTGTTAAGGCCCCCCCAGGGCCATTGACATGGGGGCCCCACCCCACGGAACATTTAAAAAAAAAGGAGAGAATTAAAAAATAAAATTATTAAATAAAAATAAAAATGATTAATAAAATTAATTATTAATTAATTAATTAATTAATGAATTAATTAAGTTAATTAATCCGGTTTAATTAATTTAATTAACTAGTTAAGTTTAATTAAACTGTAATTAGATTAGCCTAAACCCTAATTAACCTAAACAGAGAATGACAGGTGGGTCCCACTGGACCCACATGTCAGGTTGACCAAGTCAACTTTGTTGACTGCTGACGTCAGCATGACATCATGCTGACGTCATAAATCCATTTATCGAATTAATTAAATAATTAATTAAATTCCAGAAATTGATAAAATCTTTAGAAAATCATATCTTTTAATCCGTAACTCGGATTAAATTATTTTCAACATGAAAGTTGCTCAGAACGACGAGACGATTCCGGATACGCAGCCCGTTCGTCCGCGACACCCCTCTAACCTATCGAACCCGCAACTTTCCCCTCCGGCTCCTCTGCCCGAAAACACGAAACACCGGGAATACTTTCCCGGATGTTTTCCCCCCTTCACCGGTATCACCTACTACCGCGTTAGGGCACACCGAACACCGCGTATTGCCTTGTTATATTTTGTGATGCTTTGTTTGCTCTGTATTCATTATTTCTTCCCCCTCTTCTCTCCGGTAGACTACGAGACCGACGCTGATGCCACCGAGTTCGACTACGGAGTTGACGACCCCTCTCTCTTGCCAGAGCAACCAGGCAAGCCCCCCCCTTGATCACCAGATATCGCCTATTCTCCTCTATACTGCTTGCATTAGAGTAGTGTAGCATGTTACTGCTTTCGTTAATCCTATTCTGATGCATAGCCTGACATTGTCGCTACATCTGTTGATACCTTACCTGCAATCCTAAATGCTTAGTATAGGATGCTAGTTTATCATCATTGGCCCTACATTCTTGTCAGTCTGCCTCGCTATACTATTGGGTCATGATCACTCGGGAGGTGATCACGGGTATATACTATACATACATACATACTATACAGATGGTTACTAAAGTCGGGTCAGCTCATTGAGTACCCGCAAGTGATTCTGACGAGGGGGCTGAAAGGACATGTGGCTCCATCCCGGTAGAGGTGGGCCTGGGTTCCCGACGGCCCTCGACTGTTACTTTGTGGCGGAGCGACAGGGCAGGTTGAGACCACCTAGGAGACAGGTGGGCCTGGCCCTGTTCGGCGTTCGCGGATACTTAACACGCTTAACGAGATCTTGGTATTTGATCTGAGTCGGCTACGAGCCTATACGCACTAACCATCTACGTGGGAGTAGTTATGGGTATCCCGACGTCGTGGTATCAGCCGAAGCACTTCAGACGTCAGCGACGGAGCGGCGCGCGCCGGATTGGACTGGAACGCCTACTAGGCTAGGTCTGCTTCCGGCCGCCCTCGCAACGTGCAGGTGTGCTCAGGGCGATGGGCCCAGACCCCTGCACGCTTAGGTTTAGACCAGCGTGCTGGCCTCTCTGTTGTGCCTAGGTGGGGCTGCGACGTGTTGATCTTCCGAGGCCGGGCATGACCCAGGAAAGTGTGTCCGGCCAAATGGGATCGAGCGTGTTGGGCTATGTGGTGCACCCCTGCAGGGAAGTTAATCTATTCGAATAGCCGTGATCTTCGGTAACAGGACGACTTGGAGTTGTACCTTGACCTTATGACAACTAGAACCGGATACTTAATAAAACACACCCTTCCAAGTTCCACAGACATCCCGGTGATCGCTTTTCTACAGGGCAACGAGGAGAGGATCGCCGGGTAGGATTATGCTACTGCGATGCTATTGGAGATGTTACTTGGAGTTGCTATTTGGAGATTCTACAGTGGAGATGCTACTTGGAGGACTTTATTCTACTCTCTTCTACATGCTGCAAGACGGAGGCTGCCAGAAGCGTAGTCTTCGATAGGACTAGCTATCCCCCTCTTATTCTGGCATTCTGCAGTTCAGTCCACTGATATGGCCTCCTTACACATATACCCATGCATATGTAGTTTAGTTCCTTGCTTGCGAGTACTTTGGATGAGTACTCACGGTTGCTTTCTCCCCCCTTTTTCCCCCTTTCCTTTCTTTCTGGTTGTCGCAACCAGATGCTGGAGTCCAGGAGCCAGACGCCACCGTCGACGACGACCCCTACTACACCGGAGGTGCCTACTACTACGTGCAGCCCGCTGACGATGTCCAGGAGTAGTTAGGAGGATCCCAGGCAGGAGGCCTGCGCCTCTTTCGATCTGTATCCCAGTTTGTGCTAGCCTTCTTAAGGCAAACTTGTTTAACTTATGTCTGTACTCAGATATTGTTGCTTCCGCTGACTCGTCTATGATCGAGCACTTGTATTCGAGCCCTCGAGGCCCCTGGCTTGTATTATGATGCTTGTATGACTTATTTTATTTGTAGAGTTGTGTTGTGATATCTTCCCGTGAGTCCCTGATCTTGATCGTACACATTTGCGTGTATGATTAGTGTACGATTAAATCGGGGGCGTCACAAGTTGGTATCAGAGCTGACTGCCTGTAGGAATCCCCATTCCAACTCCTTGGCCGAAGTCGAGTCTAGACTTTACAAAACATTTACTAACATGGCTGTGCGGCCCATGGGCCCACGTCGCCATTGGGTGGTAGTAGGATCTTTTACTCCTCGACCTTTACTCTGGGACTCTGAACTCTCTTCTACTCGGGTTAAACGATTTCTACTAAAATCTGACTTTAGGTTCTCGAAAATACTTTCTCCCGGAGAGCCCCTTCAGTCCAGGTGATCGCCGATTGCACCAGAAGATTTCGAAGTTACTCGCCGAAACTCTTTTGAGACTTTGTGTCCGTTGCTTTTGCAATTCCCTACCATCGAAATATCCCTATGGATAAATACATACACTTGACGTTCATATTGTCATCCCCAGTTGCTCTTGTTATTACAAGATGTCCTGAAATACTCTTCGATATTCCGAGAATTCTTACGCTTACTGCCCTGCAGTTCCTTGCTGCATGAATACCCCTACGGATAATTACTCACGCTTGCCGAGTATCCGCTCATCCCCAGTTGTTCATGTGTTCCACAAAAGTCTTCGAAATAATATTCGATCTTCCAAAAATCCTTTGGGGCCTTTGGCTCTTGAAATTCTTGCTTGCTTGCATTATGGATAATCCCATAAGTCTCATAGTCATATTGACATTCCTTGTCATTACCATTTTGAGTCTGTTGACTCAATATGTTTGCGAATACACGCAATCATCATTGATCCTTATAAATTACTTTTCCGACTGAGCTGCCATTCTTTTTACTGGAATTGGTTCTCGACCAATCCAATTGTCTTTGATTGTACCCTACGGCTATTCAACTTATCCACCCCTAATCAGAGCATTGCTTCTGATCCCTTGATTTGAAAAACATAATTCCTTTGCATTTGACAAATGAGTTAGTCAGTTGTTTCTATAATCTGCTTCCTCTAGTTGAGTACCGATGCTCACGTCAGATCCCTTGTGGACCACCAGCTCCTTTGTTGGATTTTATCTGACAACGCCCTTCATATTCAATAAACTTGTGAGCCTTTTTCTCGGATACATAATGCCTTTGGTAAATTGTATCGTCTGCTTTCTCAACCATGCTCTGCCTTCGAGCTTGAGTTAATTACTTCCAAAGATTCTGGTATATGATTCTAAGATGCCCCGATGGGTTGAACCTATGCCTTCCTTAATAGGTGTGAACTCGAAAGTTTTCACGAGTCGTACTCTTCTGGTATTTTGCCAAATAAAATTTCAAAACTACAACTTCATTGAGCGCGAGAAGTCAATGAAAGGTTGTGCATTGGAGAAGTGGGAGTCGACCTTGAACTTTGTGTTCATGCCCATGGACATGATGTAGATCCTGTCATAGAAGCTTCTTGTAAATATAACTATTTCCTTGATAACTAACATATGGTATCTGTGAATTGATCCCTTGCAACCGTGGTTCCGACCATGATTGTTCTTCTTTGATCTCATTTCTCGGACAAGTTAAAACAATTGTCATCTATGGATCAATACACCAGTCCAACCTTTACTTTGATCTGGTGTCGAGTATTACCCCCCCTGGTATCTCGAGATTATCATGGAACTGCATAACTTTTTATGAGTTCTTCATCAAGTGCTACCTTCCCACTGATCCCAATTTTTCGCGGGCTCTGAGTTATTAAACACTCAAAGACACCGATAACGGAACCGAGTCCGCACTACGGTTCAACAACTCTTCGGTAAGCTTCTATAAGTACGAGTTTGTACCCGATCACATCATTCCTAGCATGATCGGCTGTATCATTATCATGCTAAATTTTAACTATGCTACCGGGTCCTTCTTCCCATAGCACTATTATTTGGCGATGAGCTAAGCTTACGTTGATCTTCCTCATCATATCATTTCACCTTAAACAACAAGCTTGAGTTCGAGTTTGTGTCGTACCCTTGGTTCCAATAACCTTTCACTTCATCATTACTTTGACTTGATGTCGTCGCCGATCGATTACATCTTCATGAACTCTCGCGACAAAGGTGTCGTGATCATCAACATTCTAAGCTCATCCAGGATATCAATTGAATTCATGATGAGAAATACCATCCTTACCCTCGATGAATTGTATTATCATCGACCACTTTATTGCCTTCCCACCAACACAAGCTTGTTCATGTTTGGTGTTATACCTTGAGTTCCTTGCTATCCAGCCATTGTTCTTCGTTACCTTGGAGTATTAACATCCTTTATGTCAAGACTGTTCTGAGATTGTTCCACCTCTTGAGAATTCTTGACATAGAAATACGTCTCACCATCACCATTCTTTCTTGGTCCCCGTGATAATTCCAACAAGTGAACGGTGTTGTTTGGATTCTTTCCTTCTAGCAACCCTATTTCTTTGAAGTTAATGGTCGAAAGTTCATTCTTAGGCTATTGATTAATGAATCACCATTCTGACATTGGTCGTGCAACCCAACCCATATTTCGGGCGCACCTTTCAACCCATGTTTAATTGTGTATGTTTTCCTCGAGCATACTTCCTTATATCATTTGATCTGACAAATGTTATCTCCTTGTTCACTTAATTGTGGAAATCCATCTTTTGGGAATCTCGATGAATTGCCGATGAGTTCACCAGACACCTCCTTGTCCTCTCCTTGGGTTAATGATGGACTCTTGTTAACGGAAATCACTTCATAGTTCATTCCCCCGAGAATCTTACAATGTCACCTCGTCAATTTGTGTTGCACCTTTTCTTCTCGGACATCCTGAGTCTGAGGTATCATTACACCAATCGGATCTGAATCTCGGTCAGATATGATGGTTGGGACAACTTTCCAGGAGTTATGTTGTTTGTCCTTTGATGGCCCGGTAACATGATGTCATGCCTAGCACCCCCCCTGGCTGGAGGACCTATCGTTATAATTTCTTTTGCAAGGACAACCATTCTTCCTGGAGGAAATTGTAAGACTTATTCTACAAGTTATTCCTGATGGATCCTTTGTGTTTCTAGAGTCTGATCTTCACCTAATGACCATGTCAATGCTATCTCGAAGCATGTCAATGGTACTCCGATTTTCAACAAGAACATTTGAAGCACGATGCTATATTTTAATTATCAATTATTCTAACACCGTTGTATGAGTAATATCATGAGATTCCTTCCCCCTTACCTAAATGGTTTTCTACTTTATATCCTGTCATGGATATCTTGCTCTACTTGTCCTTGGGAAGGATATACTCTCGAAATATGTGTTTAAACATATTTTCCTTTCCATTGTTCTGTTTAATCTGATGATCATATTTCCTTCCATTGGTTTGTTTAAACCTTTTCTATGATCTATATGATATAAGCAGTAATAATCCACTGCTTGCGCAAACACCTCGATGTACAACTCTGTCAGTAAGACCTTGTTACTATTGTTGATGACATTCCGGTAACTACCGATGGACGGGAACCTTGCCTATTGGTCCGCCTCGTTTCAACGAGCAGGAAAATGGTTCTCTTCGTCCCTCGCCCTTGGTACCAACGTTGTTGCCGACATAGCTGACATGGTACTCCCTGACATGCCTTGCTATCATGAACGTGCAAGATGTCACTGCTCCTATTATATATAAAAAAAGGAACCACATGATGGGCCCATAACCCACAGTTTCACAGGATCGAAACCTGACTCTCCTATACACCCTGTTCCCAAAGTTATTCCTCACGCGTGGCCTCGTGTGTAACTCACGAGCCACCTTCTGATGAGATCATCAATTTGGTATTAGACGCAATACTTATTCCCATTGCTTTGAACCCCTTTCACACTTCGCTTCAGGCAACGAACGATTGCCTATGCGCTTGAAACTTCTATTTTGCACCTTCTTGCTTTGCTCTCGATATTGTCTTAAATTTCAATTCGAGAGTTACTTTCCGCCACCTTCCTCGTTGTTGTCTACCAGATAATCTACCCTGCAGAGATCCATTCTTCGGTATACCCCCTTAATCTTTCGTTAGTACGATGAAATTTCCGAAGAAAGGATGATGACTTCATCATGATGACCTGAAGCAGAGAAAGGAAGACATCAATATAATGGGTCGACCTCTTCGAGAAGAGCAACCAAGACTGAGAAGATTCATTAGAATTTCGTAACCAAATCCCTTCCCCCTTACTCCCGCTCCTAAATCTCGGGACGAGATTTCTTGTAGTGGAGGAGAATTGTGACGCCCGGGTAATTAAGCTACAGTGACCCTCTGCTAATGACGCCACGTCACCTCGTTTATAGTTGCTAATCTCGAGTTAGTTCGAAACCAATTCAAATTCAAATTAAGAAAAATAGGCAAACAATAAAAGCTTTCAAATATTAAAACTAAAATGTTCGGAGTGAACCAAATATTGCATAGATAATTATGGGGGAAAAATCACACATGCATAAAATGTTTAAATAATATGAGATGGGTAAAACAGCAGCAAAACAATTATTTTAAATGTTTTTAAATACTAAACAAATGTTAATCTAGTTTATATAATCACCAAACTTTTTAGAGTAGGTGGCCTATGTTGTTATGCTAATTTAGGAGTAGGGGTTATATTTTTGTAAAGCTGTTT
>NC_057804.1:277093625-277099822 GCF_018294505.1 Triticum aestivum | reverse complement strand
TCCCCCGACTAGATCGGGATCGAGGGAGGAGGACCTCGCCGCCGCCCGGAGCCACCCCTCCGTCGCTGCCGTCCTCCTCATCTCCGCCTCGGCCCCGCCGCCTCACCCCTGCGCCCGATGCAAGCCGGCGTCGGCGCCGCCCCTCCCGGACTCCTCGCCCCTCCTCTCCCTCACGCGGCGCCCAGGTGAAGCCGCGGCCTCGCCTCGTCGTCGACCCGACGCCATTTGCCGTCGCTGCCACCTCGCCCCCGTCGTCGATCTACCTCGTCGGACCGCCCCGAGCCCACTGCCCTAGTCCCTACTCCCCCACCGTGAGCTCCGCCCCCTCTCCCTCGCGCTCACCTCGGCCGTCCCGACGCCCGCGCACGACCACCGCGCTCCGGCTGCGCACTGGGCTCGCCCGACCCGCGCCTGTTGCCCCCGGCCACCGTCGTCGTTGGTCACTGCGCCCGGCTCCATGGCGCCCCTGTTCTCCCCGCTCCGCCCTGTGCGTCGTCTCCGGCCGCCTCACACGGCCTCGGCAAGCCCCGGCCCTCCTCCTGTCATGCTGCCGCGGCTCCGCCGCCCCCAACCGCGCTGCTGGCCCGCGCCGCGGCCAACCCCTCTCCGTCGACGCCGCGGCCAACCCCTCTCCGTCGACGCCCCGGCTCCGGTAGACTACGAGACCGACGCTGATGCCACCGAGTTCGACTACGGAGTTGACGACCCCTCTCTCTTGCCAGAGCAACCAGGCAAGCCCCCCCTTGATCACCAGATATCGCCTATTCTACTCTATACTGCTTGCATTAGAGTAGTGTAGCATGTTACTACTTTCCGTTAATCCTATTCTGATGCATAGCCTGTCATTGTTGCTACAGTCATTGATACCTTACCAGCAATCCTAAATGCTTAGTATAGGATGCTAGTTTATCACCATTGGCCCTACATTCTTGTCAGTCTGCCTTGCTATACTATTGGGCCGTGATCACTCGGGAGGTGATCACGGGTATATATTATTCATGCATACATACTATACAGATGGTGACTAAAGTCGGGTCAGCTCGAAGAGTACCCGCGAGTGATTCACGGATTGGGGGCTGAAAGGACCTTTGTCCCGACGGCCCTCTGTGTGGATCTTTGTGGCGGGGCGACAGGGCAGGTTGAGACCACCTAGGAGACAGGTGGGCCTGGCCCTATTCGGCGTTCACGAATATTTAACATGCTTAACGAGATCTTGGTATTTGATCTGAGTTGGCTACGAGCCTATACGCACTAACCATCTACGCGGGAGTAGTTATGGGTATCCCGACGTCATGGTATCAGCCGAAGCACTTCGTGACGTCAGCGACTGAGCGGCGCGCGCTGGATTGGAACGTAAGCCTGCTCTTGTATTAAGGGGGCTAGTTCTGCTTCCGGCCGCCCTCGCAACATGCAGGTGTGCTATGGGCGATGGGCCCAGACCCCTGTGCACTTAGGTTTAGACCGGCGTGCTGACCTCTCTGTTGTGTCTAGGTGGGGCTGCGACGTGTTGATCTTCCGAGGCCGGGCATGACCCAGGAAAGTGTGTCCGGCCAAATGGGATCGAGCGTGTTGGGTAAGTTGGTGCACCCCTGCAGGGAAGTTAATCTATTCGAATAGCCGTGATCTTCGGTAACAGGACGACTTGGAGTTGTACCTTGACCTTATGACAACTAGAACCGGATACTTAATAAAACACACCCTTCCAAATTCCACAGACAACCCGGTGATCGCTTTTCCACAGGGCGACGAGGAGGGGATCGCCAGGTAGGATTATGCTATGCGATGCTACTGGAGATGCTACTGGAGATGCTACTTGGAGATGCTACTTGGAGGACTTCAATCTACTCTCTTCTACATGCTGCAAGACGGAGGCTGCCAGAAGCGTAGTCTTCGATAGGACTAGCTATCCCCCTCTTATTCTGGCATTCTACAGTTCAGTCCACTCATATTGCCTCCTTACACATATACCCATGCATATGTAGTGTAGCTCCTTGCTTGCGAGTACTTTGGATGAGTACTCACGGTTGCTTTGCTCCCTCTTTTCCCTCGTTTTCCTCTTCTTCTCGGATGCCGCAACCAGACGTTGGAGCCCAGGATCCAGATGCCACCTTCGGCTACGACGACTACTACTCTGGAGGTGCCTACTACTACGTGCAGCCTGCTGACGACGGCCAGGAGTAGTTAGGAGGATCCCAGGCAGGAGGCCTGCGCCTCTTTCGATCTGTATCCCAGTTTGTGCTAGCCTTCTTAAGGCATACTTGTTTTACTTATGTCTGTACTCAGATATTGTTGCTTCCGCTAACTCGTCTATGATCGAGCACTTGTATTCGAGCCCTCGAGGCCCCTGGCTTGTATTATGATGCTTGTATGACTTATTTATGTTTTAGAGTTGTGTTGTGATATCTCCCCGTGAGTCCTTGATCTTGATCGTACATATTTGCGTGCATGATTAGTGTACGATTGAATCGGGGGCGTCACAAAAATGCATGAAGAAGCTCCATATTGATGGATCTTTGGACTCACTCGTTTTTGAAAAGATTGAGACATGTGAACCATGTCTATTGGTATATACGCATGAAGAAACTCCATGCAGATGGACCATTTGGACTCACTTGATTTTGAATCACTTGAGACATACAAATCATACCACATGGGCAAGATGACTAAAAGCCTCGTTTTTAGTAAAATGGAACAAGAAAGCAACTTGTTGGAAGTAATACATTTTTGATGTGTGCAGTCCAATGAGTGCTGAGGCACGCAATGGATATCGTTATGTTCTTACTTCACAGATGATTTGAGTAGATACTGAGTATATTTACTTGATGAAACACACGTCTGAATTATTGAATGGTTCAAGTAATTTCAGAGTGAAGTTGAAGATCATCGTGACAAGAGGATAAAATGTCTATGATATGATCATAGAGATGAATATCTGAGTTGCGAGTTTGGTACACAATTGAGACATTGTGGAAATTGTTTCACAACTAACACCGCCTGGAACACCATAGTGTGATGGTGTGTCTGAACATCATAGATGCACCCCATTGGATATGGGGCATACCATGATGTCTCTTATCGAATTACCACTATCGTTCGTGGGTTAGGCATTAGAGACAACCACATTCACTTTAAATAGGGCACCATGTAATTCTGTTGAGATGATACCGTATGAACTATGGTTTATAGAAACCTAAGCTGTCATTTCTTGAAAGTTTGGGGCTGCGACGCTTATGTGAAAAAAGGTTTCATCCTGATAAGCTCGAACCCAAAGTGGATAAATATATCTAGGACATCCAAACAGTTGGGTATACCTCCTATTTCAGATCCGGAAGCAAAAGTGATTGTTTCTAGTAACGGGTCCTTTCTCGAGGAAAAGTTTCTCTTGCAAGAATTGGGTGGGAGGATGGTGGAGACTTGATGAGGTTATTGAACCATCACTTCAACTAGCGTGTAGCAGGGCACAGGAAGTTGTTCCTATGGCGCCTACACCAATTGAAGTAGAAGCTTATGATAGTGATCATGAAACTTCGGATCAAGTCACTACCAAACCTCGTAGGTCGAAGGATGTGTACTGCTTCAAAGTGGTACGTAATCCTGTCTTGGAGGTCATGTTGCTAGACAACAATGAACCTACAAGCTATGGAGAAGCGATGGTGGGCCCGGATTCCGATGAATGGCTCGAGGCCATAAAATCTGAGAGAGGATCCATGTATGAAAACAAAGTATGGACTTTGGAAGAACTACTCGATGGTCGTAAGGCTATTGAGTACAGATGGATTTTAAAAGGAAGACAGACATTGATGGTAAATGTCACCATTAAGAAAGCTCGACTTGTCGCTAAGATGTTTTCCGACAAGTTCAAGGAGTTGACTACGATGAGACTTTCTCACTCGTAGCGATGCTGAGAGTCTGTTGGAATTATATTAGCAGTTACTGCATTATTTATGAAATCTTGCAGATAGGATGTCAAAACATTGTTTCCTCGATGATTTTCTTGAGGAAAGTTTGTATGTGATACAACCAGAAGGTTTTGTCAATCCTGAAAGATGCTAACAAGTATGCAAAGCTCCAGTAATCCTTCTAAGGACTGGAGTAAGCATCTCGGAGATAGAATATACGCTTTGATGAGATGATCAAAGATTTTGGGTTTATACAAAGTTTATGAGAAACTTGTATTTCCAAACAAGTGAGTGGGAGCACTATAGAATTTCTGATGAGAATATGTTGTTGACATATTGTTGATCAGAAATGATGTAGAATTTCTAGAAAGCATATGGGGTTGTTTGAAAAGTGTTTTTCAATGGAAAACCTGGATTAAGCTACTTGAACATTGAGCATCAAGATCTATAAGGATAGAACAAAAACGCTTAATAGTACTTTCAAATGAATACATACCGTGATAAGATTTTGAAGGAGTTCAAAATAGATCGGCAAAGAAGGAGTTATTGGCTGTGTTATAAGGTGTGAGTATTGAGTAAGACTCAAGACATGACCTCGGCAGAAGAGAGAGAATGGACGAAGGTCGTCCCCTATGCTTCAGACATAGGCTCTACAGTATGCTATGCTAAGTACCACACCTGAAGTGTGCCTTGCCATGAGTCAGTCAAGGGGTACAAGAGTGATCCAGGAATGGATCACATGACAGCGGTCAAACTTATCCTTAGTAACTAGTGGACTAAGGAATTTTCTCGATTATGGAGGTGGTAAAAGAGTTCGTCGTAAAGGGTTACATCGATGCAAACTTTGACACTAATCTGGGTGACTCTGAGTAGTAGACCGGATTCGTATAGTAGAGCAGTTATTTGGAATAGTTCCAAATAACGTGTGGTAGCTGCATCTAGGAGATGACATAGATACTTGTAATGCACACACGGATCTGAAAGGTTCAGACCCGTTGACTAATAAACCTCTCTCACAAGCGAGATATGATCAAACACCATGGGTGTTGGATTCAATGCAATCACATAATGATGTGAACTAGATTATTGACTCTAGTGCAAGTGGGAGACTGTTGGAAATATGCCCTAGAGGCAATAATAAAATGGTTATTATTATATTTCCTTGTTCATGATAATTGTCTATTGTTCATGCTATAATTGTATTAACTGGAAATCGTAATACATGTGTGAATACATAGACCACAACATGTCCCTAGTGAGCCTCTAGTTGACTAGCTCGTTAATCAACAGATGGTCATGGTTTCCTGACCATGGACATTGGATGTCATTGATAACGGGATCACATCATTAGGAGAATGATGTGATGGACAAGACCCAATCCTAAGCATAGCACAAGATCATGTAGTTCGTTTGCTAAAATCTTTTCTAATGTCAAGTATCATTTCCTTAGACCATGAGATTGTGCAACTCCCGGATACCGTAGGAATGCTTTGGGTGTGCCAAAGTCACAACGTAACTGGGTGTCTATAAAGGTGCACTACGGGTATCTCCGAAAGTGTCTGTTGGGTTGGCACGAATCGAGACTGGGATTTGTCGCTCTGTGTAACGGAGAGGTATCTCTGGGCCCACTCGGTAGGACATCATCATAATGTGCACAAGGTGACCAAGAAGTTGATCACGGGATGATGTGTTACGGAACGAGTAAAGAGACTTGCCGGTAACGAGATTGAACAAGGTATCGGGATACCGATGATCGAATCTCGGGCAAGTACTATACCAGTAGACAAAGGGAATTGTATACGGGATTGATTGAATCCTTGACATCGTGGTTCATCCGATGAGATCATCGTGGAACATATGGGAGCCAAGATGGGTATCCACATCCCGCTATTGGTTATTGGCAGGAGAGTTGTCTCGGTCATGTCTGCATGGTTCTCGAACCCGTAGGGTCTACACACTTAAGGTTTGACGACGCTAGGGTTATAGGGAATAGATATACGTGGTTAGTGAATGTTGTTCGGAGTCCCGGATGAGATCCCAGACGTCATGAGGAGTTCCGGAATGGTCCGGAGGTAAAGATTTATATATGGGAAGTCCTGTTTTGGTCACCGAAAAAGTTTCGTGTGCTATCGGTAACATACCGGGACCACCGGGAGGGTCCCGGAGTCCACCAGGTGGGGCCACCAACCCCATAGGCCTGCGTGGGTCAAGTGTGGGAAGGGACCAACCCCTGGGTGGGCTGGTGCGCCTCCCACAAGAGGCCCAAGGCGCAGGGAAAGGGGAAGGGGGAAACCCTAG
>NC_057804.1:277042736-277093118 GCF_018294505.1 Triticum aestivum | reverse complement strand
CTGGAGTGCCACGCTCCTCCATCACCACCTCGCCGTTGTGCTGCTGCTGGACGGAGTCTTCCCCAACCTCTCCCTCTCTCCTTACTGGATCAAGTCACGGGAGACGTCACCGGGCTGCACGTGTGTTGAACGCGGAGGCACCGTTCTTCGGTGCTTAGATCGGATTCGGCCGCGATCTGAATCACTTCGTGAGCGACTCCACCGATCGCGTTCTTGTAACGCTTCCGCATCGCGATCTTCAAGGGTATGAAGATGCACTCCCCTCTCTCTCGTTGTTAGTATCTCCATAGATTGATCTTGGTGATGCGTAGAAAATTTTGAATTTCTGCTACGTTCCCCAACTAACACTCCAGCCAAACATGTTTGGAAGGCATCGAGTCACGGGAAACACAAGTTGAATGAGTTTCTTTCCAACTTGGACCGTGGTAATTTCTATAGGCAGCCTACCAAGTTGTTACAGAGTACAGAAAACATGAGTTTCTGGAGAACATTCTTGTTCGAGGCTAAGGATTAAAGTGTAGGTCATACTATATGTACTTGAAGATTATGAAATATGGCAGGAAAGGGGATTCAGTACGATCACTTGGTCAGGGACGTTTGGATCTGCTCCAGCCTTCTACAAGCACTTGACGAATCCGATGTTGCCACGGCGGCCGCACGCTAACAACAGTGGGATCACTCCACTTAATCCACCGGCATCAACATTAGCCCCATCCTAGGTAACATTTCCACGCAGGAAATCAACATGCGCAATTCATGTTGAAATTCTATGGAACTCTAGCGATCCAAGCATTGCAAGTGCTACTTCAAAAATAGCCATCACGTCGCGACAATGCAAATACCTAGTATGATTTATGCAATCAACGGGAACTTGGAGATCAATTAGCAGAAGATAAAGTATTGTAGCACCTCAGTGAGCAGCTTCATGCATTCCATGGAGCCACCAAGAAGCGGTGAGAGATGAGACCAGAGGTGTGAATACACGGCTGGCGAATTTGTTCGGCTGCAAAATTGCAAACTGGTCGGCCTTGAACAAAATGCACGCACCATACGAACGGCCGGACGTACATCACCGTGCCACGGATTCTCCCCTCCTTACACGAATCCTTGTTCTTCCCTGTCAACAGTCACATGCAAGCAGTGGACGATCGCCGGATCCCAGATCCCATAGCTAGGAGAACCTCCCAGCTCCCACGTGCGCATCCCGTAGACGCCTCCTGCCCCAGGCGCTCGATCCCTGGATCGGGAGAGCCACCCGACGCTGCACCGACGACCTCGCAGCCTCCCGGCGCCGGTGATCTATCCGACGAAGGTGGCCAGTAGTGGGCGGTGGCAGCAATGACGCGTGAGAGGGAGATGGGGAGAAGGGAGATATTCCAGCGAACCAGAAACGGAAAGGGATGGCGATCTCGGACCTTTACGGCGGCGATCTCGGATCTCGGCGGCGGTGAAGGGCTCCACGATGGCGGCGTCGAAGGCGGCGAAGGGCTCCACGATGGCAGCAACGACGTGCTTCACGGTCGACCTAGCAAATAGATCGAGGGGAGCCGTGTCGTATGTTTTTTCCTGATGTGCGAGAAGGCATTTTTACCTGGATTGATAGCCTTACCATACATGGTGGTAATTTAAATTTATTACCATATTCGATATTTCCCGAGTTATGGCCTTACCATATCTGGATTGATAGCCTGTGGGGTAATTAAAATTTATTACCATATAATTATCATATTCAAAATTTCCTGAGTTATGGCCTTACCATACCTGGATTGATTTATTACTATACGTTGATTAATTGTGATTGATTATCATAAATACGTTGGGTATTGCCAGCTAGACGAGAAAATAGAAAAACCGGTTGGAGGGGGTGGTGGGAGGAGAGACGAAAAAAACCCAGCGATGGGAGGAGGTGATGGGAGGAGAGACGAAAAAAAACCAACGATGGAAGGGGGTGGTGGGAGGAGAGACGAAATAAAACCAGCGAAAAATAACCGGCGGACTATTCACCAACTGCTCCATTAGGAGTAGAGACAATTAGCCACGTGACTGTCATGGGCCAGCCTTGTCGAATTGGGCCATTAAACTAACAGATTCTTAAAAAAAGGGCATTAAACTAACAGAGCCCTTGATTTTCCAGACGAGGACCTTTTTGCAAAAGGAGCGTTCGGTCATCTTCGCTCTAGTCGCCCCGCCTTCTCCCCTTGCGCCGGGCTCAAACCCCTAGCCCCCGACGAACCCGACCTAGGGTTTCCGCTTCCAGCATGCCCCGCTGCTGACCTACCAACTTCCATGGCGCTGGCATCCTTGTCCCTGCCATGGACACGGACGCACAACTCCGCTTTAATTGCCGCAAGCGCTGCCTACCGGCTGACGGTCGCCTCGACGACCACTGGCGCGGCCAGCAGCGCAAGCGCCGCGGCGTCCGCGTCCTCGTTCCCGACTGCTTCCTCGTGCCCCCGCCGGAAGCCAAATCCGCTGATTTCGACATGTGGGACTACATCCGCAGCATCCCGGACATGTGGGACAACGGCCTGAGGCTGCTTAAGGACTGGGTCCGTGCGTCCAAGGATGTGCCGCAGGATCCGCCGGATCTCACGTATCTCACCAAGAACAACGATGTGAAGCCAGGGCGCCTGGTGGGGAGTTGGAAAATAGAGAACTCCAGGAAGGTCGCCTTGAAGGCGGTGAAACCGCGTTGGAAGGATCTCCTCGAGGAGACGAGACATAATGACAAGAGGTTGCGCGAGATCGGCGACGAGGTGGCCTTTCTGGAGAAGACGCTTGAGGAGCAGAGGAAGCTGGCTGAGCCGCCTAAGGAGGTATGTTTTGTCATCGCCTTTTTATCTTGGTATATGCGGGGTGAGTAGGAAGATTACGTCCATGGACGAGAGCTCTGTAAGGAAACCCACGTTGCAATAGTGGACAATTGATAAAGAGGGATATGCCAACTGGATTTGCATTTTATTTTAGTGTTGCCCCAATCGAAAATTAGTGTTGCCCCAATCGAAAAACATGCATTGAATTTACCAAAGGAATGGAGAAGACATAGCCATGTAAGAAATAGCGCGCAATCTGAAGGTGTCAAATCTGGTTTAACTGCTTCAAATTTTAAAAGAGGCAACCAGAGAGGTCCTCTTTGTTTTTTCTCGTTAATGGGTGGCTGATTGACCTGCTTGGTTGCGACAACCTTCTATTCTCCACTAACTCTTTGATTTATGTATGTTGATCTGTCTTCAGGATCTGTCTCAATTCTTTGTACCTCTAACTGCTGAAGATGAAAAGGAAGTTCAGGATTGTTTGTATGGTAATGGTTCAAGGTACGTTTGATGATTTGAAGCTTTCCTATATACTCCCTCTGTAAAGAAATATAACATTGCCCCTTTTCACTTACAGTAGCAAAGTCCTGGTGCTGCATGAACCGTCTAACATTGAGGTTAGCAGGGAAAAATTTCGGTGTTTGAGACCACATGGTTGGTTAAATGATGAGGTAAATATTCATCTTAAATGTACTAAACCATCTTCACTGATTGCAAACATGTAAGCTTTACACTGATATTTTCATACGTAATGGGGAAAGTGATTCCTGTTGTTTTCAGGTCATTAATTTGTACCTTGAATTGTTAAAGGAGAGGGGAATAAGAGAACCAAAAAGGTTCTTGAAATGCCATTTCTTCAATACATTTTTTTATAAGAAGGTTAGAATATATGCACCTTGTGTTTTCTCCAATTGAATCTGCAGTGTCATATTAAATATTGCATATCTTTCCTGTGTTCTATAGCTTTATTTGTTTTTGCATTTCTTCTAATCACATCCGACTTAGGATTAGTTGCAATATGCTTGATGAGCGGTTTAGATACTGTGGTTAGCGCTCGAAGGTTGCTATATTGTACCTTGGTTCTGGCTCAATTTATGGACATGCATCAGCTTATCACTTAGTGTATGTTCCATGCTGCTTATGCCTGTCACTTTATAAATTACTAGTAAGATGTCTGTGCTACGCAACTGAATCACAAAAGACGATGTTGATCATTATTTACTTAAATTGTACTCCCTCTGTAAAGAAATATAAGATCGTCTAGATCACTAAAGTAGTAATCTAAACGATCTTATATTTCTTTACAGAGGGAGTAGTCAAGAGTGAGTAGATTGCTACAAAACAATAATAAAATGTACCGATATATTGATCAAAGTGATGATGTTATATTGTTGATCAATACACGTCGAGCACAATCGAACATACGGTTTCCAACTAAAAAACCCTTCTTCGAAGCCAAACGGTTTCTTCTCCATATTCACCTTGCAGGAGGACTTCCCGTGCTTTATCATTCCTTGCTCTATCCTATAGTGCATAGAGCATGTGACAAAGAAAATCTTTCCACACGCACATTTGGCAATTGCAATGACAATCCAAACAAGTCTCTGTCTTCAGCTCCTCTTCGCTTAACTTGGGCTCCACCCTACAGCCCACACACCATTCTCTGCTAGAAATAGTGACATATTAAGCTTCGGGAGCTAGTTGATGCAGCGGTGAGGAGAGGTGTTGATATCCTTTGCGTCCAAGAAACCAAATGGAGAGGACAGAAGGCGAAGGAGGTGGAGGATACCGGCTTCAAGCTGTGGTACATGGGGACGGCTGCAAACAGAAATGGCGTAGGCATCTTGATCAACAAGAGCCTCAAGTATGGAGTGGTAGACGTCAAGAGACGTGGGGACCGGATTATCCTGGTCAAGCTGGTAGTTGAGGACTTGGTTCTCAATGTTATCAGCGCGCATGCCCCGCAAGTAGGCCACAATGAGAACACCAAGAGGGAGTTCTGGGAAGGCTTGGAAGACATGGTTAGGAGTGTACCGATTGGTGAGAAGCACTTCATAGGAGGAGACCTCAATGGCCACGTGGGTACATCTAACACAGGTTTTGAAGGGGCGCATGGGGGCTTTGGCTATGGCATCAGGAATCAAGAAGGAGAAGATGTCTTAAGCTTTGCTCTAGCCTACAACATGATTGTAGCCAACACCCTCTTTAGAAAGAGAGAATCACATCTGGTGACTTTTAGTAGTGGCCAACACTCTAGCCAGATTGATTTCATCCTCTCGAGAAGAGAAGATAGGCTTGCGTGCCTAGACTGTAAGGTGATACCTGGAGAGAGTGTTGTACCCCAGCATAAGCTGGTGGTTGCTGACTTCCGCTTTCGGATTCGTGTCCAGCGGGATAAGCGTGCCAAAGTCGCTAGAACGAAGTGGAGGAAGCTCAAGGGGGAGGTAGCTCAGGTGTTCAAGGAGAGGGTAATTAAGGAGGGCCCTTGGGAGGAAGGAGGGGATGCGAACAATGTGTGGATGAAGATGGCGACTTGCATTCGTAAGGTGGCCTCGGAGGAGTTTGGAGTGTCCAGGGGAAGGAGAAGCGAAGATAAGGATACCTGGTGGTGGAATGATGATGTCCAGAAGGCGATTAAAGAGAATAAAGATTCCTTCAGACGCCTATACCTGGATAGGAGTGCAGACAACATAGAGAAGTACAAGATGGCGAAGAAGGCCGCAAAGCAAGCTGTTGGTGAAGCAAGGGGTCGGGCATATGAGGACCTCTACCAACGGTTAGGCACGAAGGAAGGTGAAAGGGACATCTATAAGATGGCTAAGATCTGGGAGAGGAAGACGAGGGATATTGGCCAAGTCAAATGCATCAAGGACGGAGCAGGCCAACTCTTGGTGAAGGACGAGGAGATTAAGCATAGATGGCGGGAGTACTTCGACAAGCTGTTCAATGGGGAGAATGAGAGTTCTACCATTGAACTGGACGACTCCTTTGATGAGACCAGCATGCGTTTTGTGCGGCGCATCCAGGAGTCTGAGGTGAAGGAGGCTTTAAAAAGGATGAAAGGAGGCAAGGCGATGGGCCCTGATTGTATCCCCATTGAGGTGTGGAAAGGTCTCGGGGACATAGCGATAGTATGGCTAACCAAGCTTTTCAACCTCATTTTTCGGGCAAACAAGATGCCAGGAGAATGGAGACGGAGTATATTAATACCAATCTTCAAGAACAAGGGGGATGTTTAGAGTTGTACTAATTACCGTGGAATTAAGTTGATGAGCCATACAATGAAGCTATGGGAGAGAGTCATTGAGCACCGCTTAAGAAGAATGACAAGCGTGACCAAAAATCAGTTTGGTTTCATGCCTGGGAGGTCGACCATGGAAGCCATTTTCTTGGTACGACAACTTATGGAGAGATATAGGGAGCAAAAGAAGGACTTGCATATGGTGTTCATTGACTTGGAGAAGGCCTATGATAAGATACCGCGGAATGTCATGTGGTGGGCCTTGGAGAAACACAAAGTTCCAGCAAAGTACATTACCCTCATCAAGGACATGTACGATAATGTTGTGACAAGTGTTCGAACAAGTGATGTCGACACCGATGACTTCCCGATTAAGATAGGACTGCATCAGGGGTTAGCTTTGAGCCCTTATCTTTTTGCATTGGTGATGGATGAGGTCACAAGGGATATACAAGGAGATATCCCATGGTGTATGCTCTTTGCGGATGATGTGGTGCTAGTTGACGATAGTCGGACGGGGGTAAATAGGAAGTTAGAGTTATGGAGACAAACCTTGGAATCGAAAGGGTTTAGGCTTAGTAGAACTAAAACCGAGTACATGATGTGCGGTTTCAGTACTACTAGGTGTGAGGAGGAGGTTAGCCTTGATGGCCAGGTGGTACCTCGGAAGGACACCTTTCGGTATTTGGGGTCAATGTTGCAGGAGGATGGGGGTATTGATGAAGATGTGAACCATCGAATCAAAGCCGGATGGATGAAGTGGCGCCAAGCTTCTGGCATTCTCTGTGACAAGAGAGTGCCACAAAAGCTAAAAGGCAAGTTCTACAGGACGGCGGTTCGACCCGCAATGTTGTATGGCGCGGAGTGTTGGCCAACTAAAAGGCGACATGTTCAATAGTTAGGTGTGGCGGAGATGCGTATGTTGAGATGGATGTGTGGCCACACGAGGAAGGATCGAGTCCGGAATGATGATATACGAGATAGAGTTGGGGTAGCACCAATTGAGGAGAAGCTTGTCCAACATCGTCTGAGATGGTTTGGGCATATTCAGCGCAGGCCTCCAGAAGCTCCAGTGCATAGCGGACGGCTAAAGCGTGCGGAGAATGTCAAGAGAGGGCGGGGTCGACCGAATTTGACATGGGAGGAGTCTGTTAAGAGAGACATGAAGGATTGGAGTATCGCCAAAGAGCTAGCTATGGACAGGGGTGCGTGGAAGCTTGCTATCCATGTGCCAGAGCCATGAGTTGGTTGCGAGATCTTATGGGTTTCACCTCTAGCCTACCCCAACTTGTTTGGGACTAAAGGCTTTGTTGTTGTTGTTGTTGTATTAAGCACGCCACTTTAACCTAACCTTTACTATCAATAATGGAAGAACGACAATGCGACAATACCAATACTTGTCCCCACGAATCTGTGCAATGGGGGCGTGACGACTACTGACTGAACCTGCTAGCACATTTCCTATTCGGTCACCCGTCCATGTCACGCATCGTCATCTCTCCATGTCTGTGAGCATTATACGAAGTAGCATGCTGCCCATGGGTAGACATGATGGTGAAGGCATCTCAAACAAATTGATATTGTAGCCTTCCAAATCACTTAATTGTATCTTGCAGCATAGAATTCTGCAATATTGCAAGTGTGATCAGCCAATACCAAATATTGCTAAAACAGTTTGCCAAGTGCATTATAGTCCCACAAACATATCACAATCATCGGCCAAGAGAACGGACATGAAAAAAAAAGGAAAACGTAATTAAAAGTACTTGATATAAAACTTGAATACATAAGAGAGTATATACAGGTTCAAACCGTATCGTATGCACATGCATAATTGGCACTGGGAAAAATATGGTACAAAAAAACACAGAAAACACAAAAGAGATAACACACAATGTCCGTTGGTGCACTAAGGTAGACTACAATGAAAATAATTTTCTACCATGGGAGACAGATGCACACGGCCGGATAGGATGACACCTGTGGTAGACCGTACCAGCTAGTCCATCCTCCACATCTTAACCACACAAAGCACATTTGATAGGTTCTGCAATATATTTAGGCAAAAGGGGGAAATGTGCCTATAGAGGGTCCATAGTATATACCTAGACAAAGGAACAAACGATTGACAACACTTGCAATGCATTTTATACGGAATGCACACTAACTGATGGAGATGTACCTATCAAACAAAGCTGACAGACATTTTATAGAACTATACAATGACTTGCAACTTCCAATTTTGATGTCAACTCAACAATAAAAGTGACATCCTTGTCCAATCTTTCCCTAATTATAAATGTGCTATTGCTTCTGGTCCTCCGTCATGGAAATTGCCCCAGAAGTTGGCAACAATTACCCACCATGGCACCGGTAAGTGAAGAAAAAACGATTGGTTTTTATTTCAAAATCGCTGCCGGTTTATGTTCTTATAAACAGATACACTTCCATAACATATCATGAACGCACAAGTGGTGTGATGGCTAAGGGCGCTGTTGTCCGCACGGGAGACCAGGGATCGATTCCTGGTTCTTCCCTTTTTCTCCCCTTTTCCCTCTCTTTAGCGCACCACCTCCTCCGGCACGTGGTAATGGGCCGACCCATGGTCGTCGAGCCCCCTGTTTTTATGCTTTTTATTTACTTTTTACCTTTTGTTTTTATTTTTCCTTCTCTAAATGAAATTCGGGATTTTCAAAAGTATCAAATTTCAACACGTTATGTGTTTTCTAAAAAAAAAGAAAAATCATAAACTGTTTGTGAATTCAAAAAACATTTGGAAAATCATAAAAATGTTCATGATTTCAAAAAATTGTTCACATATTTCTTACCAGCTACTACCTCCGTCTTGGGTTTAAAGGGCCCGAGAGCCACCAAGCCTCGTCCCTAATTATTAGGTTGCATGCACAAGCACTCGTTTCTCTCATTGGCCCAGACTTTTAGCAGTTAATGCGATTGAGAGCATGTGGTGCGCGTTCCTAAAATCCAGCTCCAGCATGCACCCAGAATCAGGTAATCTGAACCCAATAACGCGGCCAGCCAATGCATGCGCTCCTTTTTACCGGGGCAGTCCTGGGGCGTGCGCTCTAATTAAATGTGGGAGGTTAAAAGCTGGAGCTTTAACCGGAAAAGAAGCGCTTGGTTGGTTAGTAACGAATTTTAAGGAAGACGCGCCTTGGTATTGAGGATTTGGCTAAGGGGTCTTTTAAACCCGGACGGATATAGTAGCTAGGAAAGAATGTGCAAATCCAAATTATGAACTGTCTAATTATTGAACATTTGCACTAACTGGCACTTCCAGAAAACAAACAAATGCAATCAGGTCGGCTTGAGAAGTCTGCTATGGAAGAAGCACAAACAAATATGTTGTCTTTTAAGGAAGAATAAACTGCTAACTGCACATCATCTACTGTTTTGGTAGTTGCTGCTCCCGTATACACATAATGCAGAGAACAAAACTGCGCTCTGTAGTTTCTTGTCAATATGCACATATTCAGAGAGAGATAATTAACTGCTCTATCTCGTATATGCTCATACGTGCATGCTCAGAGGTCACCGGCGTGGAGGGTTTCAGCGGCGGCGCATCGGTGGGGTCGTGCTCAGGCGCAGCCGTGTGCAGAGGAGGCCGGGGCGGCGGTCAAGGCGGCTGCGGAGGTCGTGGCCTCCCGCCGACCAGAGGCGGCCGACCATGGGTGTGGATGCGGCAGCAAGGGCCGGCCATGGACGTGGAGGCGGCGGCGCCGCAGCAATGCAAGCGGCGCGTGGAGGCGAGGGACGGCCAGTTCCTAGGGTGGCGGCCCCATCTCATCTGGTTCCGGCCGGATCCGGAGTCCGACGGCGGTGTGAAGGCGGTACGGCGGCGAGCTTCTGGCGGCCGCGTGACATGTACTTGAGAGAGAGATACGAGGGAAGAGAGAGGGAGAGGAAGGAGAAGCAGGGCGGTGGTTTGGAACTCCGGCAGTCACTGGCGTCGGCCGGAGGTGGCAGGGTCGGGCGCGAGGGGGCGATGCTCGGGAGGGCAGGGGAGGACAAAGCCCGGTCCACATGAGGGAGGCCCACCCACAGGTAAAAACCACCATTGACTATCGCCACGTCAGAGTTAAACCATCCAAGGACTGATTTTACCTGGTATGGGATTTTGTTTAGGGGGTGAAGAGCAGAAATAAAGATCAAGGGGTTATGTGAACCACCAACTTTTTTCAGGGTAGTAAAATGAACTTTTTTCTATACTGTGGAAATATCTATTTTTAAGCTAAATTATACTTATGTCACTTTTTCGTGACCATTATAGATACATCTTTGGTCATTGATATTAGGAAGTTTGAATATACCATGGTTGCCCTCCTGGGTTTCTTAATTTGAACTTTTACTTGGGGCATCTGTTTGGAATACATTAGATTGCCCTCCTGAGTAGTCACAATCAGGAAAGTTTCACTTGATGCATGCCATGGACACACACATTTTTGAATGGAGAGTAGTTCTCTGTCAGCCTTATTTGGTTCCTTTTGTTGTGTTGTTACTTGATTTGAGACCTTTGATTGGAAATTAGACTAGATATCATGCATTTCGGCCTTGATTTTCATTTGGATAAAATTGATTACCATCTAATTCAGCCCTGTTTATTTTCTGAATTATTGCTCAGCTTGCTTGTGGAAAAACTGGATATGACTACAAATCTGTAAAAAGATGGACTACCTCCAGGAAGTTGGGTTATGAGCTCATTGAATGTGATAAAGTAAAGTGGATGCTGGGTTCTTTAATTTTCTATTGTTACTGCACGTGCTCTTTGACATGCTTATTCTTATGTTTAGAATTTACTCTGCAGATCTTTGTCCCCGTACATCAAAATGTGCATTGGTGTTTGGCAGTTATAAACATAAAGGCGAAGACAGTACAATATCTTGATTCTCTTGGCGGCAATGATCTTCGTGTATACGAAATGCTGGTAACTTCTTTTTGTCATATTGTTTTCTTCCAGAAAAGACACCCAAAGGGCATGTTAGATCTAATAATTATCAAGGAAAACAGTAGCTAGTACAATAGAAAGACAATTGGTAACAGTAACAATACCAACAACAAAGCCTTTAGTCCCAAACAAGTTGGGGTAGGCAATTGGACACAAAATGACCAGTAAAATAAAACCACATTGAAAATAATACGGAGAACTAGTCATCTTCCTTCGATAGTACGCCACCCTCCGGATATTGAAAATTGCGCTGAACCGACAACAAGGGGAACAGACACCTGCAAACGCCCTCGCCATACTAGGCTCTGAAGACCACAATAGCTACTCACTGCTTGAAACGAAGAAACCGCTGAAGGAACATCGTTTGGGGCATCACCCCACGCAGCACAGGCTTACAATTCTTCACTACGAGTCCATAGGGTTGGAGAAACCGGATGACAAATCAAAAGATGCCGAAGTCGCCACACCAAGATCCAACCAGCTGCTTCTCTTGATTGACACACCAACTGCCAAGATCCATAGAGAGCCAATGGATATGGTAACACCTACCCTCATAGGCCCTTTGTCGAACAAATCGAAAGAGGATGCCGAAGTCGCCACACCAAGATGCAACCAACAGCTTCCCTTGATTGACACACCAACTGCCAAGATCTGAAGAGCCAATGGATATGGCAACACCTACCCTCACAGGCCCTTCGTCGGCGTCAAGTTGGATGACGTCGAGGTAGGGAGAGGCTGGAAAGATCCAATGCGCCATCATCACCACTCGCCACCACCCGGCCAATGTCACCAGGAAACCAACCTAGTAAAAAAAACCTACTAGAACTAAGAAAAAACCAAGTGGACAGGCCCTCACTCCTCTTGCCGCCGACGAGGCTGCCGGACGGGCGATAAGATGGGTACCGTGGCAGCAGTGTGGAGAAGGCTTTGGATGACGGATAGGGTTCGCAGGAGGGAGTTTTGCATTAGAACTGAATTTTATATACTGCCTCTATTCTTTTTTTACTTCCTAGAATCCTTGTTGTCGAACTTTTTAAAGATTTCCTTGCAAAGAGAACTTTCTAAATTTGGCGTTCCCCGATCACAAGCAGAACTTTTCAAGTTTGACTGTTTAGATTTATTAGTTTTTAGACTAGCTATAAAATTGAATCATTAGATTTATCATTGAAAATTATATGTTAATTCCACTAATATATCATAATGTGAAGTTCAAAAGTAGCATGCCAAAGACTTTGAAAAGTCATACATGATGTAAAAAGAAAGCAGGGAGTTATTTTTTAGATGAAAAGGGCGAACAGCTGGCAGTAGATGAATCAAATGCACCCTGGTTCCATTCCAATTTGGGAGTGCTTAATTTTTTAGAAGGTTAGTTAACTATATAAATAGCTTTTTGTAGTTTAACTTAAGTAAAACTTTTGGTGCACCTCTTCCAAATGTCAAATGTTAAATTAGGGGGAAACCATATGTTTATGGGCCTCTGCACATGTGCTATGCTCTGGGAGAATTCACCTGATCTTGGTTCTTTCTATCTGCTAGAAGTACTAAATAATACTATCTCCATTAGGCATTTCCGTCTAATTCTTGCTTATAAATTGAGTAATGTAATGGTGCTTCTTCTGTACTCCATATACAGGCTAGATATATTGTAGATGAAGTGAAGGACAAGAGTAATAAAGAGATTGACATAAGTTCTGGGACCAAAGAATCTATTGATTGTATTCCTTTACAAGAGAATGGGTACGTCTTGTTTACACTAATGATCATTTAATGCGTAAATTCACTATTTATGGGTAATATCCGCTTTCAGTTCCTATAACAATAATTTGTTGGGTATTAGTATCATTTACTCCCTCCGATCCAAAATAAGTGTTGCAGTTCTGAACTAGTTTTGAACTGGAGTTAGTTCAGAACTGCGTCACTTTTTATGGATTGGAGGTAGTAGTACATATGCACCATATATGTCCTTCCTTTGAAATCCATGTTTAGTTGGCTGGTCGTGCACAAAGTACTCCCTCTGTCCGGGTTTATTAGGCTTCTCAGCATCACAAGCATGTCCCTTTTTATAAGGCCTCGTTTTGGAAAGGTGCATGCATGCAACCATTTCATTGGTTGCATTGAAAGTCATTGTTGTTGGTGCCATGGCTGGGAAATTAATATACTTCATGTGTGTTTTTTCATTGGCTGCATGCATGTGAGAGAGTGCATTGAGAGTGAAATGGAAGAATTAATGTGCGCAAATTACGATATGTCTTGGTCTAAGAGAAGTTGTCTTTAGGCCTAATAAACCCGGACGGAGGGAGTATGTTTTAAATTCAAGTATTGATACTTGCAGTTATAACAATGGGCAAAGATTAATTTTGATGGGTCTTCAATTATTTCAGGTTTGATTGTGGTATGTTTATGCTCAAGTACATTGATTTCCTCAGCAGAGGAGTCAGCTTATCTTTTGGTCAGGTGAGTAAATTTGATCTGCCAAAAATTTAGCAGACTGGATTTGTTTTTGGGAATGGAGATGCTTATTCTAGATTGATGCATACACATTCGGGCTAAAGTATAAAATGGCGGAAGCTGGTCTATCTTAAGGTGATTATATGGTATGAATTCTTATGCACATTAGTTTTTTGTCAACTGCAGGAACACATGGAATACTTTCGGAGGAGAACAGCTAAGGAAATCTTAAGACTAAGGGCTGACTAAGTTTCCTCTTTTTGTTGGAAAATAAAGACAATTAAGTTCTGCAAATATTAATTATTTGGCCATTCTCCAAAACTGTGCCTTCACCTTGGATGTTGCTGGCAAAGATAGAAAATGTCCATTCCCGTGAGAAACTGAAGAGTTGTCGGCCGTGATCTCAAACTGCTGGCGTTGAAGGATGCAGATGCTAACAAATTTCTGTAAAGCTCTTCTATATATGGATTTGATTGGCAGGAGCAGAAAAAAGGAAAGAAATCTTGAATAGGGTTTTGAGATTTTTTTTTTTAACTTAGAGAAGCCTAGTATTAAACCAGTGGCATCTTCCTTCTGTTAACTTGCTTTTGTTTCAGAGTTAGAAAAATGGGTTTTCCTGTTTTGTTAGTTTCGATGGCAAAAATATCTGAAGTTTTGGTCCGTGTAAATTTCTGTATCTATTCACCGCAGTGACATTTAATCGCTCATGTAGAGTTTTGCTAATTGTAGTGGCAGCGCTGTTTTCTCTGGCACCGTGGCCAAAATATCAGTCATCGTATCTTTTTGTGCTGTTTGCTCTGGAGTTCATGTTGCCTGTAGAGCCGGAGCTCCAGTATTGCCGCTAAAAGGAAAATACCTTTTTTTTTTCAAACGGTCAATTACAGGAAAACTGTACTAAAACCACATAACACACGCGCAATATTGGCCACGGCAGTGCCAAGTTACATGGTCACTGACAAAAACTTGACACCCGCCTCTGAGAAGAATTATGTGTCGTAGTCATCTACTCCCTCTGTTTCAAAATAGATGACTCAACTTTGTATTAACTTTAGTATAAATATTTTTTAAGTGAATTTTAGTATAAAATTAATACAAAATTGAGTCATCTATTTTGAAACGAAGGGAGTAGGCGTCATCGTCATCACCTCACTCCGACTTCACCATTAACAAACGACATCACCTTGTCCCATTGAGACTCGACGACTCCGACTTACCATTAACAAACAACAACACACCGTTCATCACAGGGAACGCCCTAACCCACGCGTATCGAATCATTACAACTTCTGGGTACGCCCCAAGCCACGCGTACCGAATCACCACAACTGGCCACCACAAAGTCGAAGAGGAAACTCCGATTTTGGCGACTTGTTTTAGTGTGAAGCACTAGGCTTTCCTCGACACGGCAGCTCAGACTTCAACACGTCTTGGAAAAGCGATGACCTAGCTTGCACCACGCCCTGCTTCACAACGCTACTCATCTCTGGTCGTCGTCACCGCACACCTCGCACAACCAACAGTCTCCGAGGCAGCCTCTGGTGGCCAAATTTGGTGTTTTGACCTTTTGCTCAAACTTCAGCCGGATCTAACCCCAATTTGTAACAATTTTGAGATTTGACCCTTTTCCTACCGCCAGGAAACCCGACGGTAGAGTTATGCAGGCTACCGCCAAGGAGAGGGGTGGTAGCTTAATGGCGGCTGCCGTCAGCCAACCATATTGAGGCTGACGTGGTGTAACGGCCTTACCGCCATAGGTGACATCGGTAGGCTAGCTAAGGCTACCGTCAGGTGCCTCGGCGGTAGGCTTGTGCCAAGGGGAACCCGCTCGGGGTTTCTGTGACGGGGAACGCGTGCCCCCTTGGCGGTAGGCTACCACATCCTACCGCCAAGTGGTTTGGCGGTAGGGCGGGGTTTTGTGAGGTGAGTACACGATTTCCTGCGGTAGGGTCTGTAGGGTCTCACACCCTACCACCGTGGAGCTCGGCAGTAGGCTGTACGAACCTACCGCCGTGGTGTCTGACGGTAGGGTCCTATGCCACTTATTCTTCAAAGAGGATCTTAGTCATTTCAATCACAGATATAAATGATAGTTCAGTACAACACAACAAATAATGTTTGCAATTCAAAATGTGATGATCCCACACATTGTAGATAGCAAATTGACATATCAAATAGGTTCAAAATGTGATGATCTCACACATTGTAAATAGCAAATTGACATATCAAATAGGTTCAACATAGTTTGAAAGTAGCAAATCGATATCGCCAACAAAGCTTAAGAGCATCTCTAATAGACGGTCCAAATGTAAAAATACCTAACTTTTGGACCGTCTGAGGCAAAAAATGCTTCTCCAACAGACGGTCCATATGTAAAATTTTTTGGACCGCGGCCTCCTCGTGATGTAAAATGCAACACCTCGCGGTGCAAATTTACATCACGAGGTGCATCTGGTCCAAAACCAGCCGCCGCCCGCGAACGCCCAACCATCACTTCATTTCCTTTCCCGCCCGCTCGCCCGCGTTTGCCCGCCCGCGGCCCGCCCGACCGCCGCCACCCCCCACCGTCCGGCACTGCCATGACCGAAGGCGACGACCCCGCCGCCTTCTCCGCCGCTGCCGCAGCCGGTGGGCTGATGATGATGATGATTGCTTACCGAAGGATGATTGCTATAATGATTGCTATGATCCCTTTAATTCGTTTGAAATATCCCTATTTGATGATGCTTGCTATGCTTGTGATGCCAATATGAATTATGCTTATGGAGATGAACTTGCTATAGTTCCCTATGTTAAACATGAAATTGTTGCTATTGCACCCACACATGATAGTCTTATTATCCTTTTGAATTCTTCAAACTACACTATATCGGAGAAGTTTGTGCTTATTAAGGATTATATTGACGGGTTGCCTTTTACCATTGCACATGATAATGTTGATAGATATAATATGCATGTTCTTGCTGCTCCTACTTGCAATTATTATGAGAGAGGAACTATATCTCCACCTCTCTATGTTTCCAATATGATAAAATTGCAAGAAACTGCTTATACTATGCACTGTCCTTTACTTGGTGTGCATGAATTGTTCTTTTATGACATGCCGACGCATAGGAAGAGAGTTAGACTTCGTCATTGCTTGATATATGTTACTTTGTGCTCACTACTAAATTACAAATCATTGTTAATTAAAATTGGCTTTGATATACCTTGGGATCCGGGTGGATTCATTACTTGAGCACTTTATGCCTAGCTTAATGGCTTTAAAGAAAGCGCTGCCAGGGAGACAACCCGGAAGTTTTAGAGAGTCATTTATTTCAGTTGAGTGCTTTTATATAGTTTAAAAATAAATAAAATAAAGAGGGGAACCCAAAACTTTTCAAAAAGGAAAGTGAAAGTGAGAGAGACAAGCATTGTTGAAGTGGGAGAGCTCCTTGAACTTTGTTCATGCTCACGGAAACTTTGTGAATCTTTATTACAGAAACTTTTCAATAAAAATAATTATCCCCTTGTAAAATTCCATTGTATTATAAAAATAATGTGCCAAGGTTTGCCTTTAGGATGTTTACAATGCTTGTTGGTTTGTACGGTGCAGGACAAAAACTTTGGCTGTAGTGTGCGATTTTACATTTTTTACTGGAATGTAAAATGGTTCTGATTATTTTTGCACTGTCTTGCTATACAAATTGTTTATTTTCCCTATTTTTGGTAGAATTTTTGGGGTACCAGAAGTATGGTGAATGTTCAGATTGCTACAGACTGTTCTGTTTTTGACAAATTCTGTTTTTGATGCATAGTTTGCTTGTTTTGATGAAACTATCAATTTCTATCAGTGGATTAAGCCATGGAAAAGTTATATTACAGTAGACACAATGCAAAAACAAAATATGAATTGATTTGCAACATTACTTAGAGTAGTGATTTGCTTTATTATACTAACGGATCTTACCGAGTTTTCTGTTGAAGTTTTGTGTGGATGAAGTGTTTGATCGAGGAGGTCTCGATATGAGGAAAAGGAAGAGAGGCAAGAGCTCAAGCTTGGGGATGACCAAGGCAACCCAAGTGAATATTCAAGGAGACTCAAGCGTCTAAGCTTGGGGATGCCCCAGAAGACATCCCCTCTTTCTTCAACAAGTACCGGTATGTTTTCGGATTCGTTTCGTTCATGCGATATGTGCTAATCTTGGAGCGTCTTTTGCATTTAGTCTTCACTTTTCTTTTATGCACCATGCTGGTATGAGATAGTCCTTGGTTGATTTATAGAATGCTCTTTGAACTTCACTTAAATCTTTTGAGTATGACTTTATAGAATGCTTCATGTGCTTCACTTATATCATTTGAAGTTTGGATTGCCTGTTTCTCTTCACGTAGAAAACCGCCATTTGTAGAATGCTCTTTTGCTTCACTTATAATTGTTAGAGCGCGGGCATATCTTTTGTAGAAAGAATTAAACTCTCTTGCTTCACTTATATCTATTTAGAGAGATGATAGGAATTGGCCATTCACATGGTTAGTCATAAAATCCTACATAAACTTGTAGATCGTTGAATATGATATGTTTGATTCCTTGCAATAGTTTTGCGATATAAAGGCGGTGATATTAGAGTCATGCTAGTGGGCGACTCTGGATTATAGAAATACTTGTGTTGAAGTTTGTGATTCCCGTAGCATGCACGTATGGTGAACTGTTGTGTAACAAAGTTGGAGCATGAGGTATTTATTGATTGTCTTCCTTATGAGGGGCGGTCGGGGATGAGCGATGGTATTTTACTACCAATCTATCCCCCTAGGAGCATGCGCGTAGTACTTTGTTTTGATGACTAATAAATTTTTGCAATAAGTATGTGAGTTCTTTATGACTAATGTTGAGTCCATGGATTATACGCACTCTCACCCTTCCATCATTGCTAGCCTCTTCGGCACCGTGCATTGCCCTTTCTCACCTCGAGAGTTGGTGAAAACTTCACCGGTGCATCCAAACCCCGTGATACGATACGCTCTATCACACATAAACCTCCTTATATCTTCCTCAAAACAGCCACCATACCTACCTATCATGGCATTTCCATAGCCATTCCAAGATATATTGCCATGCAACTTCCATCATCATCATATACATGACTTGAGCATTCATTGTCATATTGCCTTGCATGATCGTAAGATAGCTAGAATGATGTTTTCACGGCTTGTCCATTTTTTGATATCTTTTCTATTCTAGATCATTGCACATCCCGATACACCGTCGGAGGCATTCATATAGAGTCATATCTTTGTTCTAGTATTGAGTTGTAATATCGAGTTGTAAGTAAATAAAAGTGTGATGATCATCATTATAGAGCATTGCCCCCCCCCCCCAAAAGAGAGGCCAAAGAAGCCTAAATAAAAAAGGGGGCCAAAGAATCCCGCCCAAAAAAGAGAGAAAAGGGGCAATGTTACTATCCTTTTACCACACTTGTGCTTCAGAGTAGCACCATGTTCTTCATATATAGAGTCTCCTATATTGTCACTTTCATATACTAGTGGGAATTTTCATTATAGAACTTGGCTTGTATATTCCGACGATGGGTTTCCTCAAATGCCCTAGGTCTTCATGAGCAAGCAAGTTGGATGCACACCCACTTAGTTTCAGTTTGAGCTTTCTTACACTTATAGCTTTTAGTGCATCCATTGCATGGCAATCCCTACTCCTCGCATTGACATCAATTGATGGGCATCTCCATAGCCCGTTGATTAGCCGCGTTGATGTGAGACTTTCTCCCTTTTTGTCTTCTCCACACAACCTCCACCATCATACTCTATTCTACCTATAGTGCTATATCCATGGCTCACGCTCATGTATTGCGTGAAAGTTGAAAAGGTTTGAGAACGTCAAAAGTATGAAACAATTGCTTGGCTTGTCATCGGGGTTGTGCATGATTTGAATATTTTGTGTGTTGAAGATGGAGGATAGCCAGACTATATGATTTTGTAGGGATAACTTTCTTTCACCATGTTGTTTTGAAAAGACATGATTGCTTTATTAGTATGCTCAAAGTGTTATTGTTTTTATGTCAAATGATAGACTATTGCTTTGAATCACTCGTGTCTTAATATTCATGCCATGATTAGATATATGATCAAGATTATGCTAGATAGCATTCCACATCAAAAATTATCATTTTTATCATTTACCTACTCGAGGACGAGCATGAATTAAGCTTGGGGATGCTGATACGTCTCCGTCATATCTATAAATTTTTATTGTTCCATGCCAATATTATTCAACTTTCATATACTTTTGGCAACTTTTTATACTATTTTTGGGACTAACATATTGATCCAGTGCCCAATGCCAGTTCCTGTTTGTTGCATGTTTTATGTTTCGTAGAAACCCCATATCAAATGGAGTCCAAACGAGATAAAAACGGACGGAGAATATTTTTGAAATATTTATGATTTTTGGGAAGAAAAATCAATGCGAGACGGTGCCCGAGGGGGCCACAAGGCAGGGGGGCGCGCCCCTGACCCTCGTGGGCACCCCGTAAGGCGGTTGATGCTCTTCTTTTGCCGCAAGAAAGCTAATTTTTGGAGAAAAATCTGGGCGAAGGTTTCAACCCAATCAGAGTTAAGGATCTCCGGATATAAAAGAAATGGTGAAAGGGCAGAATAAAAAAACGCAGAAACAGAGAGAGACAGAGAGACAGATCCAATCTCGGAGGGGCTCTCGCCCCTCCCACGCCATGGAGACCATGGACCAGAGGGGAAACCCTTCTACCATCTAGGGAGAGGGTCAAGGAAGAATAAGAAGGGGGGAGGGGGGGCTCTCTCCCCCTTGCTTCCGGTGGCACCAGAACGCCGCCGGGGGCCATCATCATCACCGCGATCTACACCAACACCTCCATCATCTTCACCAACATCTCCATCACCTTCCCCCATCTATATTCAGCGGTCCACTCTCCCGCGACCCGCTGTACCCTCTACTTGAACATGGTGCTTTATGCTTCATATTATTAACCAATGATGTGTTGCCATCCTATGATGTCTGAGTAGATTTTCGTTGTCCTACCGGTGATTGATGAATTGCTATGATTGGTTTAATTTTCTTGTGGTTATGTTGCTGCCCTATGGTGCTCTCCGTGTCGCGCAAGCGTGTGGGATTCCCGCTGCAGGGTGTTGCAATACGTTCATGATTCGCTTATAGTGGGTTGCTTGAGTGACAGAAGCATAAAACCGAGTAAGGGGGTTGTGGCATATGGGATAAAGGGGACTTGATACTTCAATGCAATGGTTGGGTTTTACCTTAATGATCTTTAGTAGTTGCGGATGCTTGCTAGAGTTCCAATCATAAGTGCATATGATCCAAGAAGAGAAAGTATGTTAGCTTATGCCTCTCCCACATAAAACTTGCCATCAGTCTAGTAAAGTAGTCAATTGCTTAGGGACACTTTCACAACTCCTACCACCACTTTTCCACACTCGCTATATTTACTTTATTGCTTCTTTATCTAAACAGCCCCTAGCTTTTATTTACGTGCTCTTTATTATCTTGCAAACCTATCCGATCACACCTGCAAAGTCCTTCTAGCTTCATACTTGTTTTAGGTAAAGCGAACGTTAAGCGTGCGTAGAGTTGTATCGGTGGTCGATAGAACTTGAGAGAATATTTGTTCTACCTTTAGCTCCTCATTGGGTTCGACACTCTTACTTATCGAAAGAGGCTACAATTGATCCCCTATACTTGTGGGTTATCACATATATGTTCACATGATATAAATTTGGTTACTATGAATGTTCATATTGTTTTCTATAAACTTGGTTAAACTTTATAAAGTTTAACTTCAGTCAAAGATAATACGCGGAGTAAATAAAAATGAAGGGAGTATGTTACTCATACTATGAGTAACATCACACATACAAAGACAAGATGAGTCTACAATCTAATAAATGAAGTGTTGCATGACACCACTGATACGTCCATTTTGCATCATGTTTTCCTATGGTTATTTATAATGCTTTTGATTAGTATAATACTTTGTGGTGCAATTCTAATGCCTTTTTCTCTTAATTTGCAAGATTTACATGAAGAGGGAGATTGCCGGCAGTTGGAATCCTGGACCTGAAAAAGCTACATCAGAGATACCTATTGTACTCAACTCCAAATGAGCTGAAATTGCATAGAGAATTATTTTGAAATATATAAAAAAACACTGGAGAAGAGAAAGATCAGAGGGGGACCACCAGGTGCCCACGAGGAACCTGGGCGCGCTGATAACCCACAAGTATAGGGGATCATTTGTAGCCTTTTTTGATAAATAAGAGGGTCGAACCAAATGAGGAGCTAAAGGCAGAACAAATATTCCCTCAAGTTATATCAACCACGGATACAACTCTACGCACACTTAACGTTTGCTTTATCAAGAACAAGAATAAAACTAGAAGTACTTTGTAGGTATGAAGGGATAAGTTTGCAAGATAATAAAGAACGTAAAAAATAAAAAGTAGGTGTTGTTCTAATTAAAGTACAATTAAATTAGTATAACGAGTGTGGATTAGTAGTGGTAGGATTTGCGGAATTGTCCCTAAGCAATTGACTACGCTACTAGACCGATAGCAAGTTTTTATGTGGGAGAGGCCACTGCTACCATGTCATCCCTTACTTGGAATCCTATGCACTTATGAGTGGAACTATTAGCAAGCATCCGCAACTACTAACGTTCATTAAGGTAAAACCCAACGATAGTATTAAGATATATATTGGCCCCCCTTCAATCCCGTATGCATCAATTTGTATGTTTAGGAAGAAGCTTCCGTCACTCTTGCCCTCCAATGCATAGTCCTATCAACATACAACTAACCCTATGGTGTGATCCCCACGCGCACTCTGTCAGGACCCCGACTCAATGTCACATCGATCTAGCCGGTAACACCTCATATCACTTTGCGGCCTCACGCACGGTATCCCCACGGGTGTCGTCTTACCTTTTCCCGGGACCGTTTGCGCCTTTTGGCTCACGTATATGATGGTGTCGCTAGCATCCATATGATAAGGAGCCCGGGCTGACATGACTAGTCGTAAACCCAAAGTGGCACAGACTTACAGGGACAGGCATCCATGACCCAGCTTCGAACGTGTCGGTCATCAGCAAGTGGGTCCGGGCTGTAGCACTGGGCTAGCAGGACTCCGGTAAACCGGGCTGTAGCGGGCTAACAGGACTCCGGTACTCAAAGCGTGACATTTCCCCGAAGGGACAGACACAGGAACGAAGAAGGACACATGCCGGCCAGCCTAAGTGTTCCAGAGCAGTAGCAAGCTACCATGGCTCAGCGGTAACACTAGGAGACATTTCCCGGTAAGAGAGGCTACTAAAGATAAACAACTAGATAGTCAGATCCCACACATACCAAGCATTTCAATCATACACACAATATGCTCGATATGTGCAAATACAACGAAGCATCACAACATGACTCTACGACACAAGTACTTTATTAAAGGCTCAGGGAGCCATACCTAACATACACAAAGATACGGGTCTCACGACCCAACATACAAGTCATACAGTCATACAAACCAGCAGCGGAAGTACCTTGTCTGAGTACAGACAACTAGTAAAATAAAAGAGGCTTGGAAAGCCTAGCTATACTACGTGGTCCATCACAAGCTCAGGGTCACCACCTGGGTCTTTAGCCTACTCGTTGATGTCAACGTCTACATAGAACCCATCAGAAGGGGTTGCAGCGTCTTCTGTAAAAATGTAGATTATAGCAACATGAGTACAAAGGTACTCAGCAAGACTTACATCAGATCCTACATACATGCATATTATCAAGAAGGGTTGGTGGAGTTATTGCAGCAAGCCAGCTTTGACTCTTGGCTAGACTATCCTACGATACTCCAACTTGAAATGGTTTTGCACACACGAGTCCACTACTCACCACTTCAATACACTACCAAGGATCCACCTCCGTCTTCCTACGGAAGAGCCATTCCTCGGCACTCACACTTATCTTGAGGCTTTTAGTAGTTTCCATTTACTTGTCTATGAACTGTATAGGCAACCAAGTAGTCCTTTACCGCGGACGCGGCTATTCGAATAGATCATGTTAACCCTGCAGGGGTGTACTTCGTCATACACGCTCTCACCACTTACCGTCTCTTACACGACATGTACTCGGCAACCTTCAAGCGGAAGCCCAACGTGGGTGTCGGCCACGACCTACCTAATCACCTAAGCCTCCAGTCCAGGTTTATCGCCTATTCAGGTTCCATCCGCAGGGAGTCCGGCCGAGGTTTCCCATACGGCCCCGAACGATGTGAACAGGGTTCCCGAGATACCTAACGGGTATTCGGTACACCCGGCCACGTACCTACCGCATCACAGCCCACCCCTACGGTCAGCGCTGTCCACGGCCTCCAGTAGGCTACAAACACCAGAAACTAGTTGCAACTCCTGGACGGAGAACTAGGGTGAATAAGAAGCCGAGAGGGTCCATTGGTTTCGGGCCCAATGCATGGTAGTAGCTGATTCTTAAATCACACATACAGATCTCAGTGCTTAAGGTCGGCTTCAATGAAACAACCCACCATGTACTCCTACATGGCCTCTCATCGATACCTTTACCAAATCGTGTTCACCACACCACTCCCATTACCGACATAATAATTTCACTCTAGCCCATCACCCAGATGAACCAGACCTGACACGACTCTAAGCATAGCAGGCATAGCAAGGTAGGAACAACACATACATGTGGCTCAATCAACTCCTACACATGCTAGTGGGTTTCATCTAGTTACTGTGGCAATGACAGGTCATGCAGAGGAAATGGGTTCAACTACCGTAGCACACAGCAGTTTGAAACGCGTTGTCTTAATGCAGTAAAAGAGAGCAGGAGCGAGAACATGGGGTTGTATCGATATGATCAAATGGTTGGTTGCTTGCCTGATGGTTCGATGCACTGATACGGTTCTTCGTTAGGGTAATCACGGTACTCCTCGGAGGCAGAACCTGTCGCAAAGGACACCGATACACAACCATCACCAAACAATGTGCAACAATATGATGCATGCATGAAACATATCAATATGAGTGTGTTGGGCTAATGCAACTAAAACCAGAAGGGTTTGGACAAATTTGAATCATAGATTCAAATTTCAAACTCAAACATGGCCTCTTAAAGTGCTTTTCCTTGTTCTGCTTGAAACATCAATTTAACTTGTTTGATCATGCATGAAAATAGTACAGATGGATAGATTGGATTTTTCTGATCATTTTTCATATATAATTTGTCCAAATTGGAGTTACAGAATAAAAGTTATGAATTTTTGAAGTTTAAATAATATTCTGGAATTTCCTGATTTAAATTTAAATCCAGAAAATCAATTACTGCGTCAGCCTGACGTCAGTGTGACGTCAGCAGGTCAACGGAACAGGTCTGGGTCAAACCTGACAGTGGGTCCCGCATGTCAGGGTGATTATTTTAATTAAGATCTAATTAAAACTAATCCTGTATAATTAGCAGGGCTGGGCCCCACCTATCATTGACTCAGGGGAGTCAACCAGGGCCCACCCGTGTTCAAAGTCAAAGCCAGCGACGCCGGCGTTTAGCCGCCGGCGAGCCAGACGCGGCGGCGGGAGTGGTTTTGGCCATTTCGGCCACCAAAGGGGCCGCGGAGACCACCGGAGTGGAGCTGAGGACAAACCGCAGCTCTTGGCGGAGTCTGTTGGGGTCGGGGTGGCCGGAGTTGGCGCCGGCGACGACTTTGGCGGCCACCGGGGTTCGGTCGAGGATGAACTTGGCGCTAGAGGGGTCGGTGAGGCTCGTGGAGTGGCTAGCTAGGTGCTGTGGGACTCGGTGAGTAAGATGGACACCATCTTGTGGCCGGAGTGTGGTCGGAAGCACGTCGGCGGCGAGGTCCGCGACGGCGCGTGCGGGTGAGCTTGGTGCGCTCGCTGTGGTGCACGAGAGAGAGAAAGAGAGGAAGGGGAAGTTAGCCCAGCTCACTGCGGTCTTGATGGAAAGGACGGCGTGGTCGGGGACGAGCTGCTGCGGCGGCGACGGCGAAGGGGATCTCCGGCGATGGCGGTTCGGGCGAGGTTGGTGCGGCGGCTTCGAGGCACGCGAGCGCTCGGGGCTCGGCTAGCTCGAAGGAGTAGAGGACGGCGGAGCTTCTGGACACGGTGGCTCGGCGTGGAGACGAAGGGGAGCACGGCTACGGCGGAGGTGCGGCGACGGTGGCGTCGGCCATGACGTGGGAGCGCGAGGGAGAGGAGCTGGGGGCGAATGGAGGTGTCCAGGAGGGTCGGGGCGCGACGTGGAGCTCGTCCAGGCCATCAGGGCGGCGAGAGGGGGAGGCCGGGCGGCGTGCAGCTGCGTGGCGAGCTGCGGTGCCGCCGCCGAGCACCTTGGCTGCCTGCCTGGCAAGCCAAGCAGCTCGCTGGAGCGGTGGCCGGGCTGGGCCGGCCAGGTGGGCTGGCTGGTGGGCCGGCGGTGGCGCCAGGTAAGTTTTCCCCTTTTTTTCTGTTTCTGTTTTTATTTAATATATATCTGCAACTTTGTTGAATTTAATAAAATACCTAGGCAACTTCAAAAATCACCAAACTATTCCTGGCCCATAGTTGGATTATTTCCAACATGAAACATTTTAGTTTGGAGATATTTGAGCATTTAAATATTTTATATTATTTTAAATGCCCAAATTCAAATATTTATGATTTAATTCAAAAATCCTAGGATGGCCTAGGAAAATGTGCACCACTTTTGGCAGAGGTTCTGAACCAAGACAAAAATGATGGGCATTTTAGAAGGGCATTTCAGGTTCATTGAAAAATTATTTTAGTAACCCTAGTTGGTTTCAGAGGGGACTGGGGGTTCTGTCATCCCCATTTCAAGTTTCTGATGAAAGAGTAAACATGATGCAACACTCTAATGCATGACTAGCTAGGGTGTGACAACTCACCCCCACTCAAAAGAATCTCGTCCCGAGATTTGGGTTCCTCCGGGAAGAAGGCGGGATATTCAAGTCGAAGACGATCCTCCCTTTCCCAGGTTGCTTCATCTTCAGAATGGTGCGACCATTGAACTTTGAGAAACTTGATATTCTAGCGTCGGGTGGTACGTTCGGCCTGATCGAGGATACGAATGGGGTACTCTCGATATGTAAGATTATCTTGGAGATCAAGCATTTCGTAGTCCACTTCACGGATAGGATCCGAGAAGCAACGCCTGAGTTGAGAAACGTGGAAGACATCGTGGACTCTGGAGAGATGCGGAGGTAGTTCCAGCTGGTAGGCAACTTCTCCTCGTTTGGCGAGAATGCGAAAAGGTCCAATGTAACGAGGAGCCAATTTGCCTTTGATACCGAAACGATGGGTTCCCTTCAGAGGGGTGACCCGAAGATAAGCCTTCTCGTCAACCTCGAAAGTCATAGCCTCATGCTTTCGGTCATATTGACTCTTTTGACGAGATTGGGCTGTTTTCAACTTTTCATGAACGATACGAACTTGTTCTTCTGCTTCCTGAATCATATCCGGGCCAAAGAATTGTCTTTCCCCGGTCTCTGACCAGTTAAGGGGTGTTCGACATCGTCGTCCATAGAGAACTTCAAAAGGGGCTTTACCCAAGCTAGATTGATAGCTGTTGTTGTAAGCGAATTCGGCAAATGGAAGGCACTTCTCCCAGTCCATTCCGAATGAGATAACAGAGGCTCGAAGCATGTCTTCTAGAATCTGATTGACGCGTTCCACTTGACCACTTGACTGAGGGTGGAAAGCGGTGCTAAAAGAGAGACGGGTTCCCATAGCATTTTGGAAGCTTTCCCAAAATCGAGAGGTGAAAAGACTTCCTCGATCCGAGTTAATTTCCAAAGGAACACCATGGAGGGACACTATTCGGGAGATGTATAAGTCTGCCAGCTGGCTAGCGGTTATACTCTCACGAACAGGTAAGAAATGAGCTACTTTGGAAAGACGATCGACCACGACGAAAATAGCATTATTCCCTCTCTTGGTCCTGGGAAAACCGGTAATGAAATCCATACCAATTTTATCCCATTTCCATTCAGGAATAGCTAAGGGTTGAAGGGTGCCAGCAGGCCGTTGATGCTCTGCTTTTACACGATGACAGACGTCGCAATTTGCAATATACTGAGCAATTTCTCTCTTCATCCTAGTCCACCAGAACCTCTGGCGTAGGTCCTGATACATTTTAGTGCTACCGGGATGAATGGTGAGAGGAGATTCATGAGCTTCCTTAAGGATTAATCGCCTTAGGTTGCGCACTTTGGGAACCACTAGTCGATTCCCGAAGTATACGACTCCTTGATCATTAATGGAGAAACAATTCGCAATTCCTTTCTGAATGTTCCTCTTGATGCGGGAGATTCCCGGATCTACCTTCTGTGCTTTGATAATTTGATCCGTAAGGGTAGGTTTTGCCACCAAGGTGGAAAGAAAACCTTGAGGTACAATGTGAAGGTTAAGTTTCCGAAATTCCTCATGGAGAAGCGGTTGACTTTGTTGTAACATCAGGTTGTTACAATAAGATTTACGACTTAGCGCATCAGCCATGACGTTGGCTTTCCCTGGGGTGTAGGTTATTCCTAAGTCGAAGTCTGTGATCAATTCAACCCAACGTCTCTGCCTGAGATTCAAATCCGGTTGGGTGAAAATGTACTTCAGACTTTGGTGATCAGTGAATATTTCGCAACGATTACTGAGGAGGTAATGTCGCCAGGTCTTAAGTGCATAGACTACGGCTGCAAGCTCTAGATCATGAGTAGGATAATTCTCCTCATGTGGGTGCAATTGCCGTGAAGCGTAGGCAATTACGTGTCGATCTTGCATGAGAATGCAACCTAGTCCTTGTCGCGAGGCGTCGCAGTAGATAACAAAGTCCTTGGAGAAGTCTGGCGGTACCAGTACGGGAGCAGAGGTCAGGCGTCTTTTCAGTTCCTGAAAGCTGTGCTCACATTGTGGAGTCCATTCGAACTTTTTATCTTTCTTGAGGAGTTCGGTTAGAGGTTTAGCAACCTTGGAGAAGTTCTCGACAAAGCGACGACAATAGCTCGCTAAGCCTAGAAAACTCCGAACTTGCTTGACCGATTCAGGTGGAGTCCAATTAAGGACGGCTTGAACTCGCTCAGGGTTAACAGCAATACCTTTACCAGATATTACATGACCCAGATAGGTCACTTCTGACAACCAGAATTCACATTTCGAAAATTTGGCATAAAGGCGATGCTCTCGAAGTTTCTTCAACACTAGCCTTAAATGTTCGGCATGTTCTTCCTCGTTCTTGGAGTAGATGAGTATATCATCGAGATAAACTACGATGAATTTATCCAAATACTCCATGAAGATTGAGTTCATTAACCGAGAAAAGGTGGCTGGAGCGTTGGTTAAACCGAAGGACATGACGGTGTACTCGTATTGGCCATAACGAGTAACAAAGGCCGTTTTAGGAATGTCCCCGTTTCTGATTTTTATTTGATGGTAGCCCAACCTCAAATCCATCTTGGAGAAGACTGAGGATCCAGCGAGCTGATCGTACAGGTCGTTGATCCTGGGAAGTGGATATTTGTTCTTGATTGTGACCAAATTGACAGGTCGGTAATCTACAACCATCCGGTCCGTACCATCCTTCTTCTTGACGAATAGGACGGGGCAAGCCCACGGAGATGAGCTAGGTCGGATGAAACCCTTTTTCAAGGACTCATCGAGTTGTTTCTTAAGCTCGGCTAGTTCTAGTGGTGCCATCTTATAAGGTCTTCTAGCAATCGGAACGGTTTCGGGGATGAGGTCGATTACGAACTCAACATCCCTGTCAGGTGGAACACCTGGCAATTCCTCTGGAAAGACATCCGGGAAGTCACAGACTACCGGCACGTCCTCAAGGTCTGGCAAAGGGCTGGCGTTAAGAGAATATAATTGTCGCTTGGCTATTCGGGTCAAGACATTGACTATCTTCCCTGAAGGATGGGTGAGTTGAACAGTCCTAGAGAAGCAATCAATTTGGGCATGATGAGCTGACATCCAGTCCATACCCAGAATGATATTAATATCTGAAGATTTAAGGGCTATCAAAGATGCAAGGAAAACAAGTCTGTCGACTTGGATTTCATTTCCATAACTTACCCTAGAGGTCTGCCATCTAGAACCAGGGGTAGAAATTTCCATAGTGGATGGCAAGTCACAGAATGCAACGTTATGCAAACGAGCATAATTTTCAGATATAAAAGAATGAGAGGCTCCTGTATCGAAAAGAACAGATGCCGGGTGGCAATTAACAAGAAGCGTATTGAGAACGACGTTGGGATCCTCTTGAGCTTCTTCGGCAGAGATACAGTTGACATGGCCACATGAAGCGGTGACCAGCTTGGCGTGGAATATTTTTCCTGTCGGCTTGCCACGGCCAACAGCTTTAGCAGACTGGTTGGGGTTGGTCTGGGGACACTCACGCATATAGTGACCAGATTCCCCACACTTGAAACAAGTCACGGAACTGGTACGTGGAGGAGCATTATTGATTGGACCCCCATAGGGCTTGGCTGGAGCAGACTGTTGAACAGGGCGAGGCGCCTGGAAAGATGGCCTCGGGGTGAATCTGGGTGGCAGGGCGGTGTTGGGCACCCACACGCGGCGCTTCTGAGGACCAGCACCGGATGAGGAACCCATGTCACGGCCATGCTTGCGTGTTGCGTCATAGTCAGTCTGACCAGTTTCAGCACTGATGGCTTTGTTGACAAGTTTCTGAAAAGATGTGCACTCATGCAGACGGAGGTCGCGGCGAAGCTCAGGACTAAGTCCCTTACGGAACCTTGCTTGCTTCTTGGCGTCAGTAGACACTTCCTCAGTTGCATATCGTGCGAGATTACCAAACTCCCTGCTGTAAGCATCCACAGAAAGTCGGCCTTGGGTGAAACTGCAAAATTCCTCACGTTTACGGTCCATGAGACCCTCCGGAATGTGATGTTCACGGAAAGCCTCGCTGAATTCAGCCCAAGTAGTGACATGGCCCGCCGGGTGCATAGCTCCATAATTCTCCCACCATAGACTGGCGGGGCCTTCAAGATGATATGCAGCAAAGGTGACCTTGTCAGCCTCCGCTACCAGCGCGGAACGCAGTTTGTGAGAGATACTGCGAAGCCAGTCATCAGCGTCGAGAGGCTCGACGGAGTGGTGGAACGTGGGTGGATGCAATTTGATAAAATCACTGAGTGACACCACGTTAGTCCTCTGATGGTGTGCTGTGTTCTGTTCAATACGCTCCAACAAACGGTTGGTCTCCCGCTTGTTTCTCTCAGCTTCCATCATAACCTCGGCTAGGGAAGGAGGATGAGGCAGATTTGCATCCCTGACTTCACTGCCTTCGGCCTGCTCTTGAGGAGCAGGGTTAGTGCGCGTGTTGACCATCCTAGGTAAACAAGACAATGATTTAGTCAGGATGATAAAATTCCGACATAGGATATAAAGTGTAAGGAATAACTCGAAATGCAAGATGATCATCCGTATGACATGGTAAAATACAGAAACTGCTTCTTTATTCCATCGTCATACACACCATACAGGGTTTAGTACAAGACCAAACAAAGTACTATTACGGTGAAAAGAGGATTACATCTCATCGAAGGCATCCCAAGCTCCTATACATTATTTTTCTACACCTGCGGAAAGAGTACAAACTAGGTTATATCCCACGAGTCACGCGGGACGATAGAAGACACAGCTAGTGCGAACTAGTGATACTACCACTAACTCAGACCGATCCGTAGTAGTCCTCGTAGAAGTCGCCTCCATAGCCTGGAAGTTCAACATGATCATCCGGAAACAGACGGTCTTGCGGAGCTTGTGGACCATAGGGGCTAGGATGAGGTCTTGGACCAACAGACGGTGGCCTGCGGGGACCGCGAGGTGGGGTGATGCCTCCTACATCACGCCAAACCATCACGTCCGGCAGAGCAGATCTCACAGGATAGAGATCACGCATATCTGAATATCCAGCTTGCACCACCGGTGCGAACCGAGTCAAAGTAGCCCAGTGGTCAGCATGGGTATTGAAGAGCTCTAACCTTAATGCCCGATTTTCACGGTCCTTATCCTCGAGCATCTCAACAGTGGTGCGAGTCCGTGAATCCTCCTGAGTGGGGTCAGCATAGATAGCCTGGAGATACCCTTGTGCTCCCGGAAGTGATCCTGGCATATACCGGAAATCAGAGTCCCGAAATAGACCAGATCTGACTCGCATAATGGTCATCATAGAGTAGGCGGCGTCCTGCACAGCCATCTCAATAGTAACCCCGAGTCCATAGGAGCAGTGAAGAGGCTCGGTGGATCCAGGATAAGATGGAAATATCCTAACAGTGCAGAGATACTGGCTTTGATTGAAGTCCCGGAATTGCTCTTCGACCGTGTACTCAGGATACCAGCGGTATCCAGCCTCAGTCATTACCCTGACCAACTTAGCAGTATGGCCGGGTACATCTAGGCATCGAGTCAGGCGAACCACTTGATTGAGGTCGCGGGTGGCCATCTGAAAGCACAGTCATAATGCAAAGGCATTAGAACTTCTAGCAAAATTTCGGCAGCATAACAGCTGTAAATGCTCAAGAAGGATTTGAGACATTTGACAAAGGATTTCGTACACACTCAACATCATCATATCAAAATTCTGAATCCATTCTAACAATATAATGTGGTAGTAGAACTGGACTAGGCTTGTAACCATCAAACTTATAAGGTACTACTGATTAGTAACTCGTGATCCTGATAGAGAGAACAGATCTTAATTCCTTAACCCCCGGTGGAAGAATGGACTGACTCAGATCAGAAAGTCATAAGGTATAAGGAGTAAAAAGAGCCTTACGTTCCAACCCACAAACAATTCCCCTACATATAACTAAAGAATTTCTAGACTCAACATCGACCAGTTTGGCTTGGAGAACCTACAGGCAGTCCGGCTCTGATGCCAACGCTGTCAGGACCCCGACTCGATGTCACATCGATCTAGCCGGTAACACTTCATATCACTTTGCAGCCTCACGCACGGTGCTCCCACGGGTGTCGCCTTACCTTTGCCCGGGACCGTTTGCGCCTTTTGGCTCACGTATATGATAGTGTCGCTAGCATCCATATGATAAAGAGCCCGGGCTGACATGACTAGTCGTAAACCCAAAGTGGCACAGACTTACAGGGACAGGCATCCATGACCCAGCTTCGAACGTGTCGGTCATCAGCAAGTGGGTCCGGGCTGTAGCACTGGGCTAGCAGGACTCCGGTAAACCGGGCTGTAGCGGGCTAACAGGACTCCGGTACTCAAAGCGTGACATTTCCCCGAAGGGACAGACACAGGAACGAAGAAGGACACATGCCGGCCAGCCTAAGTGTTCCAGAGCAGTAGCAAGCTACCATGGCTCAGCGGTAACACTAGGAGACATTTCCCGGTAAGAGAGGCTACTAAAGATAAACAACTAGATAGTCAGATCCCACACATACCAAGCATTTCAATCATACACACAATATGCTCGATATGTGCAAATACAACGAAGCATCACAACATGACTCTACGACACAAGTACTTTATTTAAGGCTCAGAGAGCCATACATAACATACACAAAGGTACGGGTCTCACGACCCAACATTCAAGTCATACAGTCATACAAACCAGCAGCGGAAGTACATTGTCTGAGTACAGACAACTAGTAAAATAAAAGAGGCTTGGAAAGCCTAGCTATACTCCGTGGTCCATCACAATCTCAGGGTCACCACCTGGGTCCTTAGCCTACTCGTTGATGTCAACGTCTACATAGAACCCATCAGAAGGGGTTGCAGCGTCTTCTGTAAAAATGTAGATTATAGCAACATGAGTACAAAGGTACTCAGCAAGACTTACATCAGATCCTACATACATGCATATTATCAAGAAGGGTTGGTGGAGTTATTGCAGCAAGCCAGCTTTGACTCTTGGCTAGACTATCCTACGATACTCCAACTTGAAATGGTTTTGCGCACACGAGTCCACTACTCACCACTTCAATACACTACCGAGGATCCACCTCCGTCTTCCTACGGAAGGGCCATCCTCGGCACTCACACTTATCTTGAGGCTTTTAACAGTTTCCATTTACTTGTCTATGAACTGTATAGGCAACCAAGTAGTCCTTTACCGCGGACGCGGCTATTCGAATAGATCATGTTAACCCTGCAGGGGTGTACTTCTTCATACACGCTCTCACCACTTACCGTCGTTTACACGACATGTACTCGACAACCTTCAAGCGGAAGCCCAACGTGGGTGTCGGCCACAACCTACCTAATCACCTAAGCCTCCAGTCCAGGTTTATCGCCTATTCAGGTTCCATCCGTAGGGAGTCCGGCCGAGGTTTCCCATACGGCCCCGAACGATGTGAACAGGGTTCCCGAGATACCTAACGGGTATTCGGTACACCCGGCCACGTACCTACCGCATCACAGCCCACCCCTACGGTCAGCGCTGTCCACGGCCTCCAGTAGGCTACAAACACCAGAAACTAGTTGCAACTCCTGGACGGAGAACTAGGGTGAATAAGAAGCCGAGAGGGTCCATTGGTTTCGGGCCCAATGCATGGTAGTAGCTGATTCTTAAATCACACATACAGATCTCAGTGCTTAAGGTCGGCTTCAATGAAACAACCCACCATGTACTCCTACATGGCCTCTCATCGATACCTTTACCAAATCGTGTTCACCACACCACTCCCATTACCGACATAATCATTTCACTCTAGCCCATCACCAAGATGAACCAGACCTGACACGACTCTAAGCATAGCAGGCATAGCAAGGTAGGAACAACACATACATATGGCTCAATCAAATCCTACACATGCTAGTGGGTTTCATCTAGTTACTGTGGCAATGACAGGTCATGCAGAGGAAATGGGTTCAACTACCGTAGCACACAGCAGTTTGAAACGCGTTGTCTTAATGCAGTAAAAGAGAGCAGGAGCGAGAACATGGGATTGTATCGATATGATCAAATGGTTGGTTGCTTGCCTGATGGTTCGATGCACTGATACGGTTCTTCGTTAGGGTAATCACGGTACTCCTCGGAGGCAGAACCTGTCGCAAAGGACACCGATACACAACCATCACCAAACAATGTGCAACAATATGATGCATGCATGAAACATAGCAATATGAGTGTGTTGGGCTAATGCAACTAAAACCAGAAGGGTTTGGACAAATTTGAATCATAGATTCAAATTTCAAACTCAAACATGGCCTCTTAAAGTGCTTTTCCTTGTTCTGCTTGAAACATCAATTTAACTTGTTTGATCATGCATGAAAATAGTACAGATGGATAGATTGGATTTTTCTGATCATTTTTCATATATAATTTGTCCAAATTGGAGTTACAGAATAAAAGTTATGAATTTTTGAAGTTTAAATAATATTCTGGAATTTCCTGATTTAAATTTAAATCCAGAAAATCAATTACTGCGTCAGCCTGACGTCAGTGTGACGTCAGCAGGTCAACGGAACAGGTCTGGGTCAAACCTGACAGTGGGTCCCGCATGTCAGGGTGATTATTTTAATTAAGATCTAACTAAAACTAATCCTGTATAATTAGCAGGGCTGGGCCCCACCTGTCATTGACTCAGGGGAGTCAACCAGGGCCCACCCGTGGTCAAAGTCAAAGCCAGCGACGCCGGCGTTTAGCCGCCGGCGAGCCAGACGCGGCAGCGGGAGTGGTTTTGGCCATTTCGGCCACCAAAGGGGCCGCGGAGACCACCGGAGTGGAGCTGAGGACAAACCGCAGCTCTTGGCGGAGTCCGTTGGGGTCGGGGTGGCCGGAGTTGGCGCCGGCGACGACTTTGGCGGCCACCGGGGTTCGGTCGAGGATGAACTTGGCGCTAGAGGGGTCGGTGAGGCTCGTGGAGTGGCTAGCTAGGTGCTGTGGGACTCGGTGAGTAAGATGGACACCATCTTGTGGCCGGAGTGTGGTCGGAAGCACGTCGGCGGCGAGGTCCGCGACGGCGCGTGCGGGTGAGCTTGGTGCGCTCGCTGTGGTGCACGAGAGAGAGAAAGAGAGGAAGGGGAAGTTAGCCCAGCTCACTACGGTCTTGATGGAAAGGACGGCGTGGTCGGGGACGAGCTGCTGCGGCGGCGACGGCGAAGGGGATCTCCGGCGATGGCGGTTCGGGCGAGGTTGGTGCGGCGGCTTCGAGGCACGCGAGCGCTCGGGGCTCGGCTAGCTCGAAGGAGTAGAGGACGGCGGAGCTTCTGGACACGGTGGCTCGGCGTGGAGACGAAGGGGAGCACGGCTACAGCGGCGGTGCGGCGACGGTGGCGTCGGCCATGACGTGGGAGCGCGAGGGAGAGGAGCTGGGGGCGAATGGAGGTGTCCAGGAGGGTCGGGGCGCGACGTGGAGCTCGTCCAGGCCATCAGGGCGGCGAGAGGGGGAGGCCGGGCGGCGTGCAGCTGCGTGGCGAGCTGCGGTGCCGCCGCCGAGCACCTTGGCTGCCTGCCTCGCAAGCCAAGCAGCTCGCTGGAGCGGTGGCCGGGCTGGGCCGGCCAGGTGGGCTGGCTGGTGGGCCTGCGGTGGCGCCAGGTAAGTTTTCCCCTTTTTTTCTGTTTCTGTTTTTATTTAATATATATCTGCAACTTTGTTGAATTTAATAAAATACCTAGGCAACTTCAAAAATCACCAAACTATTCCTGGCCCATAGTTGGATTATTTCCAACATGAAACATTTTAGTTTGGAGATATTTGAGCATTTAAATATTTTATATTATTTTAAATGCCCAAATTCAAATATTTATGATTTAATTCAAAAACCCTAGGATGGCCTAGGAAAATGTGCACCACTTTTGGCAAAGGTTCTGAACCAAGACAAAAATGATGGGCATTTTAGAAGGGCATTTCAGGTTCATTGAAAAATTATTTTAGTAACCCTAGTTGGTTTCAGAGGGGACTGGGGGTTCTGTCATCCCCATTTCAAGTTTCTGATGAAAGAGTAAACATGATGCAACACTCTAATGCATGACTAGCTAGGGTGTGACACACTCATATGATGGGCACCAAAGGACAACAACATAACCACAAGCAAATTAAACCAATCATAGCAATTCAACAATTACCGGTAGGACAACAAACATCTACTCAAGCATCATAGGATGGCAACACATCATTGGATAAAAATATGAAACGTAAAGCACCATGTTCAAGTAGAGGGTACATCAGGTTGCGGGAGAGTGGATCGATGTAGATATATGGGGGAAGGTGATGGAGTTGTTGGTAAAGATGACGAAGTTGTTGGAGTAGATCGCCGTCACACGATGATTGCCCCGGCGGCATTCTGGTGCCATCGGGAGAGATGGGGAGAGAGCCACCCTCCTTCTTCTTCCTTGGCCTCCCCCTAGATGGGAGGAGAGTTCTGCTACCTCCTGAGCATGCGTTGTTTTTCCCTTGAAGAGGAACTCAGTTTTTGAGAACCAAGGTATCAATCCAGTAGGAGGCTACACTCAAATCCCTCGTACCTGCACAAACAAATAAGAACCTTGCAACCAACGCGATAAAGGGGTTATCAATCCCTTCACGGCCACTTGCAAAAGTGAGATCTGATAGAGATAATAAGATAAATATTTTTGGTATTTTTATGATATAGATTGAAAAGTAAAGATTGCAAGATAAAATAGATCAGAAACTTATATGATGGAAAATAGACCCTGGGGCCATAGGTTTCACTAGTGGCTTCTCTCAAGATAGCATAACTATTACGGTGGGTGAACAAATAACTAACGAGAAATTGATAGAAAAGTGCATAGTTATGAGAATATCTAGGCATGATCATGTATATAGGCATCACATCAGCGACAAGTAGATCAAAACGATTCTGCATCTACTACTATTACTCCACACATCGACCGATATCCAGCATGCATCTAGAGTATTAAGTTCATAAGAATAGAGTAACGCATTAGGCAAGATGACATGATGTAGAGGGGTAAACTCAAACAATATGATATAAACCCCATCTTTTTATCCTCGATGGAAACAATACAATACGTGCCTTGCTGCCCCTGCTGTCACCGGGAAAGGACACCGCAAGATTGAACCCAAAGCTAAGCACTTCTCCCATTGCAAGAAAGATCAATCTAGTAGGCCAAACCAAACTGATAATTCAAAGAGACTTGCAAAGATAACAAATCATACATAAAAGAATTCAGAGGAGATTCAAATATTGTTCATAGATAATCTTGATCATAAACCCACAATTCATCGGATCTCGACAGACACACCACAAAAAGTATTACATCGAACAGATCTCCAAGAAGATCGAGGAGAACTTTGTATTGAGATCCAAAGAGAGAGAAGAAGCCATCTAGCTAATAACTATGGACCCGGAGGTCTGAGGTAAACTACTCACACTTCATTGGAGAGGCTATGGTGTTGATGTAGAAGCCCTCCATGATCGATTCCCCCTCCGGCGGAGCGCCAAAGAAGGCCCCAAGATGGGATCTCACGGGTACAGAAGGTTGCAACGGTGGAAATAGGGTTTTGTGGTGCTCTCGGATGTTTTCAGGATATATGAGTATATATAGGCGAAAGAAGTTGGTCAGGGGAGCCACAAGGGGCCCACGAGGGTGGGGGCCGCGCCTCCCTGCCTCGTGGCCGCCTCGTTGCTTCGTTGACGTCCACTCCAAGTCTCCTGGATTGCATTTGTTTTAGAAACGACTCTCCCAAAGGTTTCATTCCATTTGGACTACGTTTGATATTCCTTTTCTGCGAAACACTGAAATAGGAAAAAAAACAGCAATTTGGACTGGGCCTCCGGTTAATAGGTTAGTCCCAGAAATAATATAAAAGTGTATAATAAAGCCCATTAAACATCCAAAACAGATAATATAATAGCATGGAACAATAAAAAAATTATAGATACATTGGAGACGTATCAAGTTCCCCCTCTGGTCCATGGCCTCCATGGTGGCGGAGCGGAGAGAGGCCCTCCGAGATTGGATATGTATCTCTATTCTCTTCTGTTCTGCGTTCCTATGTTCTGGCCCTTCACCATTTTTTAAATTCCCGGAGATCTGTAACTTCGATTGCACTAAGTTTTTTACATGATTTTTCCATAAATTATCTTTCTTGCGCCTGAAGAAGAGCCCAACCGACTTACGGGGAGCCCACAAGACACCTGAGTGCACCAGGGGGTGCCAGGCGCGCCCTGGTGGGTAGTGGAGGCCGTGGGCCTCCGTTTGCGTCGATTCCACCTTCAAAAATCACATATATTTCAAAATAATTCCCCATAAATTTTTATCATGTTTGGACTTCGTCTGATATGGATATTATGTAAAACAAAAAACATGGCACTGGGCACTGGATCAATATGTTAGTCCAATAAAATCATATAAATTGTTGCCAAAAGTATGTGAAAGTTGTATAATGTTGGCATGAAACAATAAAAAATTATAGATACGACGGAGACGTATCAGCATCCCAAAGCTTAATTCCTGCTCGTCCCCGAGTGGGTAATTGATAAAAGAGATAATTTTTTATGTGGAATGCTACCTAGCATAATCTTGATCATATATCTAATCATGGCATGAATATTAACACATGAGTGATTCAAAGCAATCGTCTATAATTTGACATAAAGACATTAATACTCAGGCATCCCAACAAACAATAATGTCTTCCAAAATATGAATTCTTAAAGAATATTGTCCCTACAAAATGATATAGTCTTGTCATGCTCCATCTTCTTAACACAAAGTATTTATCATGCACAACCCCGATAACAAGCCGAGCAATTGGTTTATACTTTTTAACGCGCTTCAGCCTTTTCAACCCCCACGCAATACATGAGCGCAAGCCATGGATATAACACTATGGGTGGAATAGAGTATGGTGATAGGGGTTAACATAGAGAAGACAAAAAATTAAGAAAGTCTCACATCAATGCGGCTAATCAACGGGCTGTGGAGATGCCCATCAATTGATATAAAAGAGAGGAGTAAGGATTGCCATGAAATGGATGCACTGAGAGCAATAAGTGCATGAAAGCTCAATATGAAAACTAAGTGGGTGTGCATCTAGCTCTATAATGAAAAATTCCCACTAGTATATGAAAGTGACAACATAGGAGACTCTCTATATGAAAACCATGGTGCTATTTTGAAGCACAAGTGTGGCATTATCATGCCCCTTCTCTCATTTCTCTCATTTCTCTCATTTTTTTCTTTTTTTTCCTTTTTTCTTTGGCCCTTTTTGGCCTTGCTTTTTTCTCTTTTTATATATATTTGTCTGGAGCCCCATCCTGACTTGTGGGGGAATCATAGTATCCATCATCCTTTCCTCACTGAGACATGCTCTAATAATGAATAATGATGATCATCACACTTCTATCTACTTACAACTCAATATTACAAGTTGATACCTAGAACAAAATATGACTCTATATGAATGCCTCTAGCAATGTACCAGGATGTGCAATGATCTAACTAGCAGAGATATAAAAAAACGGACAAGTCATGGAAATATCATGCTAGCTATATTACAAATTTACGATCATGCAAAGTAATATGACAATGAATGCTCAAGTCATCAAAACGGAAGGATGGAAGTTGCATGGAAATATATCTTGGAATGGTATGGAAAATGCCATAATAGGCAGGTATGGTGGCTGTTTTGAGGAAGATATAATAAGGATTATGTGTGATAGAGTGTATCATATCACGGGGTTTGGATGCACCTGCGAAGTTTGCACCACATCTCGAGGTGAGAAAGGGAAATGCACGGTACCGAAGAGGCTAGCAAATTGAAGAAAGGTAAGCGTGCGTATAATCCATGGACTCACATTAGTCATAAAGAACTCATATACTTATTGCAAAATTTTATTAGTCCTGGAAGCAAAGTACTACTATGCATGCTCTAGGGGGATAGATTGGTAGGAAAAGACCATCGCTCGTCCCCGACCGCCACTCATAAGGAAGACAATCAATAATAAATCATGCTCCAACTTCATAGCATAACAAGTATATGTGCATGCTTCCGGAATCACCAACCTTCACACCAATATTCCTACTAACCACAACCGTTTACTAGTACCTCCCACATATTAACATCTCTATATCACAAAACTATTGCAAGGAATCAAACACATCATATTCAGTGATCCACAAGCTTTATGTAGGATTTTATGACTAACCATGCAAATGGCCAATTCATGTTGACTCTCTAAATAGATATAAGTGAATCAAGAGAGTTTAATTATTTCTACAAAAACCATGCTCTAATAATATAAGTGAAGCAAAAGAGCATTCTACAAACAACGGTTTTCTATGGGAAGAGTAACAGGCAATCCAAACTTCAAATGATATAAGTAAAGTACATGAAGCATTCTATAAAGCCATACTCAAAAGATATAAGTGAAGTGCAATGAAAAATCTATAAATCAACCAAGGACCATCTCATACGAACATAGTGCATAAAAGTAAAGGAAAAATAAACACAAAAGACACTCCAAGATTTACGCATATCACGTGAACGAAACGAACACCGAAACATACCGATACTTGTTGAAGAAAGATGGGATGCCTTCCGGGGCATCCCCAAGCTTAGACGCTTGAGTCTCCTTGAATATTTACTTGGGGTGCCTTGGGCCCAAGCTCGACCTCTTTCCTCTCCTCCTCCTCATATCAAGACCTCCTCGATATTTGAACACTTCACCCACACAAAACTTAACATAAAACTCGGTGAGATCCGTTAGTATAATAAAGCAAATCACTACTTCAAGTATTGTTGAAAACCCATTCATATTTTATTTTTTGCATTATCCCTACTGTATTATAACTTCTCCATGGCTTATACCATTGATACACTCCATAGTTCCATCAAAACAAGCAAAACGGTACATGAAAAACATAATCTGTCAAAAACAGGACAATCTGTAGCAATCTGAACTTTGAAAATACTTCTGTACTTCCAAAATTCTGAAAAATGAGGACAAAATAAATTTTTTGCATAGAAATACTGTGTAAAAATATGAGAAACTTTTGACATTCCAGTAAAAAAATATAAATTCACGCACTACAGCCAAAGTTTCTGTTTTTGCACTGCACATACCGACAAGCAATCTAATCATCCTAAAGGCACATTACTTTTATAATACAATGAATTTGTACAAGGGGATAATTATTTTTATTGAAAAGTTTCTGTAATTTAAGATTCCCAAAGTTTCCATGGGCAAGAATAAGTTCAAGGATATCCCCCACTCCAACGGTGTTCATCCTTCTCACTTTCACTTTTCCTTTTGCAAAGTTTTAAGTTCCCCTCTATATTTTTTTTGTTTTTAAAATTTATAAAAGCACACAATAGAAATAAAATGACTCTCTAAAACTTCCGGGTTGTCTCCCTGGCAGCGCTTTCTTTAAAGCCATTAAGCTAGGCATAGAGTGCTCAAGTAATTGATCCACCCGGATCCCAAGGTACATCAAAGCCATTTTTAATTAGCAATGATTTATAATTTAGTAGTGATCAGAAAGCAACATATATCATATAATGACAAAGTCTAGCTCTCTTCCTATGCATTGGCATGTCATAAAAGAACAATTCATGCACATCAAATAAAGGCCAATGCATAGCATAAGCAGTTTCTTGCAATTTTATCGTGTTGGAAACATAGAGAGGTAGAGGTGTAGTTCCTCTCTCATAATAATTGCAAGTAGGAGCAGCAAGCACATGCATATTATATTCGTCAAATCATCATGTGTAATGGTAGAATGCAACCCATCAATGTAATCCTTAATAAGAGCAAACTTCTCCGATATAGTGTAGTTGGGAGAATTCAAAAAGATAATAGGACTATCATACTTGGGTGCAATAGCAACAATTTCATCTTAACATAAGCACTAGTGCAGAGACCTAGTATACAAACGATTTTTAACCCCTTTCCGTGACGGCATTTGGAACTGTCACCAAGTGAGTGTGGACGATAGGGGGGGGTCCTTCCCACACGACCCAGAAACCGTTGGGAATAGGCCCTCCTGGCACACGTGCTGGGGCAAAATGAGATCGTGTGCGATCTTGCGGGGCATCAAAACCCAATTGTTTCCGTTCGTATGTACATCCCACATGGTGAATCCCAGAAAAACATTTCCGTTTGTATGTATATCACACACAGTTTTTTGTGTGGAAACATTTGTGCGAGGTGGCCTAACGCAAACAGTTCTCTGCCGCAAGCTGTGTGTGATTGTTAGTTGATCGAACACGCCTACTTTCTAGGAACCGTGCGGGTTGTTTGAGTTCATCGCCCACGATGCTGTCTGAGTAACCATCTGCAATAGAAAACCCCAATAAGCAGGGTAATTAGCCTATTATTGATAATCCATGTACTAATCAAATTAACATTTCTTATAAAAACACACAAGATATTTCATATCCGTTTAACATCATCCAGGATTCCGTAATCGAATTACATCAGATAGCTTCGGCACACAGTTCCGCCATTACACAACAACACCAAGTTTCACATGCAACATCAAAAACCTTTGGAAATTAGCATCATACATGGTAAATAGACAGATGAATCTCATCTGGGAAACTTCAAAAGCGGAAGGCAAATATTGAGCCTTCAGTGATGTTGAATGTCCTTGCAACTTTGGCCAGTGGCTATGGATAATTGCCCGCCCAACCTTCGTCCTCTTCAGCAAGACTTCAATATTGTACCGTGGGTGTTGACTGAATACCTTCCTCGCCTTTGACCATGCAGGTGGTTTGAGAGGTAATCATCGGTGAACTGCTATGAAAAGTACTGAAAACAAAGATATGCATAAATCGCTGCTATAAATTTTGAAATGGCGCAAGGGGAAAAACAAGGTAAAATAATTAGTATCATCCTATAGTTGACTGATGTCTTCTTCATTGTGCAAACAAAGATCTTGCTGTTATTCTTCGCAAATTCTTCATCCTAACAATCTTTCTGAGTTTGTTAACTTGCTGATATTCATGGACATCTCATTTCCCCATATGCAAAATGGGTCGAACAGTGGGTCTAAGCCTCTGACAGCAGGACCTACATGTGCAAGACCAAATTGTAAGAAACCTAAATATTAGAATGATTCCTGTAACTGCACAATAATGTTCTATTAGCCAAAGGGCCATGCTTGAACAAAACTCGATGGTAAACCGCAGTGTCTCCCATTGTTTCCCTGCAACACACATAAGGAAGATCTTGATCAGGTTAACTGAGAGTTGTCATACTATCAGTAGAATATGTATTGAGTACAACCAAATTCGAATTATTTCACATGCGTAACAATACAAAATTGTACACACAACAAATGAAAATCAAATTGCAGAACTGAACCAAACAGTTAAATGGACAGCAGACCAAATGAACCAAAATAGTTAACTGAGCACGACATTGCAGAATAGAAACATGTACTAGAAGATAAGACAGTTAACAAAACAAAGAATGCTTGAGAACACTACTACGAAATATAGCAATTGTTGGACCAAACTGTTAACTGAACATTACATTTCAGAGGACCAAAGTGTTAACTAAACATTACATTTGAGAGGACCAAACTGTAAACTGAACATCAGATTGCATATTAACATTACAGAGGACAAATCACTAGAAGGCATTGGCGGTGGCCTCACTATATTTTAAAGTAGACAACCGCATGGCGGTGTCGATGGTGGCCTCGAAGACGAGGCACTCCTCCAAGATCTAGCCGTCGGCATGCATGGCAGCCATAGCGACCTCGTGCGCGCGTGTGATACATCTCCAACGTATCTATAACTTTTGATTGTTCCATGCTATTATATTACCTGTTTTGGATGTTTATCGGCTTTATTATACACTTTTATATTATTTTTGGTACTAACCTATTAACCGGAGGCCCAACCCATATTGCTGTTTTCTTGCCTATTTCAGTGTTTCGAAGAAAAGGAATATCAAACGGAGTCCAAACGGAATGAAACCTTCGGGCGCATTATTTTGGAACGGAAGCAATCCAGGGGACTTGGAGTGCAAGTCAGTGAAGCTTCGAGGAGGCCACGAGGCAGGGGGCGCGCCCACCCCCTGGGCGCGCCCTCCACCCTCGTGGGCCCCTTGTGGCTCCCCTGACCGACTTCTTTCGCCTATATATTCCCATATACCCTAAAAACATCTAAGACAAGAATAGATCGGGAGTTCCGCCGCCTGAAGCCTCTGTAGCCACCAAAAACCTCTCGGGAGCCCGTTCTGGAACCCTGCCGAAGGGGGGATCCCTCACCAGTGGCCATCTTCATCATCCCGGCGCTCTCCATGACGAGGAGGGAGTAGTTCACCCTCGGGGCTGAGGGTATGTACCAGTAGCTATGTGTTTGATCTCTCTCTCTCTCTCTCTCTCGTGTTCTCTCTATGGCACGATCTTGATGTATTGCGAGCTTTGCTATTATAGTTGGATCTTATGATGTTTCTCCCCCTCTACTCTCTTGTAATGGATTGAGTTTTCCCTTCGAAGTTATCTTATCGGATTGAGTCTTTAAGGATTTGAGAACACTTGATGTATGTCTTGCCGTGCTTATCTGTGGTGACAATGGGATATTCACGTGATCTACTTGATGTATGTTTTGGTGATCAACTTGCAGGTTCAATGAACTTATGCATAGGGGTTGGCACACGTTTTTGTCTTGACTCTCTGGTAGAAACTTTGGGGCACTCTTTGAAGTACTTTGTGTTGGTTGAATAGATGAATATGAGATTATGTGATGCATATCGTATAATCATACCCACGGATACTTGAGGTGAAAATGGAGTATCTAGGTGACATTAGGGTTTTGGTTGATTTGTGTCTTAAGGTGTTATTCTAGTACGAACTCTATGATAGATTGAACGGAAAGAATAACTTCGTGTTATTTTACTACGGACTCTTGAATAGATAGATCAGAAAGGATAACTTTGAGGTGGTTTCATACCCTACCATAATCTCTTCATTTGTTCTCCACTATTAGTGGCTTTGGAGTGACTCTTTGTTGCATGTTGAGGGATAGTTATATGATCCAGTTATGTTATTATTGTTGAGAGAACTTGCACTAGTGAAAGTATGAACCTTAGGCCTTGTTTCCTAGCATTGCAATACCGTTTGTGCTCACTTTTATCATTAGTTACCTTGCTGTTTTTATATTTTCATATTACAAAAACCTATATCTATCATCCATATTGCACTTGTATCACCATCTCTTCGCCGAACTATTGCAATTGTATTGGGTGTGTTGGGGACACAAGAGACTCTTTGTTATTTGGTTGTAGGGTTGTTTGAGAGAGACCATCTTCATCCTATGCCTCCCACGGATTGATAAACCTTAGGTCATCCACTTGAGGGAAATTTGCTACTGTCCTACAAACCTCTGCACTTGGAGGCCCAACAACGTCTACAAGAAGAAGGTTGTGTAGTAGACATCAGTGTGCGGTCACGATTTTCTTCTCCACTGCCAGATGCTACTGAGATCCACGTTATACTACGTGCAAAATGGTTGTGGGCGGCGCTTAATTGGAGGAGAGGGACAATGATTTTGGCGGAAGGTGTCGCGTCGTTGGTCGGGGCATGTGGGACGGGAAAGGAGGAGGATGGTCTGGGTGGGGTGTGGATTACCTGACCATATCGACGAGGCCACGCAACAAGAAGGGTCACCGGCAAGGAGGCGACACTGTGAGAAGAAGGGTCGGCGGCGAGGAGGTGGCGTTGCAAGAAGAAGGATCGCCGGCAAGGAGGCGGCGCTGCAAGAAGAAGGGTAGCCGGTGAGGAGGCAGCGCTGCAAGAAGAAGGGTTACCGGCGAGGAGGCTGAGCTGCCAGTAAGCAGGAGTGAAGGTTTGAACTTGGAATGCAAGGAGGAACAATGGAAATGTGGCTTTTGGTGGGAGGGAGGGGGCGAGGAGATAGATATTTCCATGGTGGCAAAACAATTTCCTCAGTTCCGCGAGAAATTGGCGTGCAAGTGTGGTTCAAGCGGGGGCGATGGACTGTAGACGACGAAGCTTCCTGCATAAGCCAGACAAGATGGTGCGCCAAGATATTTTATATCGCATCCCGCACGATTCTTTCTAGTAATCTGTTTTTGGTATACCTTATTTTTTCATTATGTTTTGAAAGAGAAAATGGTGTTACGGAGGGAAAAGATAGAGTTTGAATTGCTAGAACATTTATGTACAGTGAACATGCAACTAAACAAGTGTCGTGTTTAAATTTGGAATTATTCCGGGTTCGTTTGGCATTTTTATGGATTAATTGAGTTTCTCGGCATTTAATGTGCATAATTCAAATTTGAACTACAAGCACATGCTCCAGTGCACCAAAGTTTGTTGAAAAATCACATGTGTGTCTTTGGGTGAATTTATAGGTCCCATGCAAGAAACGGGAATGAAATTCAAAAATCTGGGGGTTGTGTATCGGTCGGGAACATTGAGAAACTTGGTTTTTAAATTCCTAGGAATTCAAAACTCACTTGCAAATCATGAAACTTGGCATGGTGTCATTTCATGGCACCAACACTCTGGTAAAAAAATTGGCCGCATTTGGACAAGTTTTTGGTATAAGCTTCTTGCAAACCGGAGCTTCTCTCGAGAAGACTCGTGGTTCCCAAGGGGGGACGTGTCACCTTTGTGTTTGAAATGATATATGCTGCCCCCCCCTTGTTTTTTTACAGAGGCAACATAGAATTATATGAGTTCCATGTTAAAATTTGGAAGTATTCCAGGTTCATTTGGACTTTCTTATACATTAATTGAATTTCTGGTCATTTAATATGCATAATTCAAATTTGAACTACAAGCACATGCTCCAATGCACCGAAGTTGGTTGAAAATTCAGATGTGTGTCCTTGGGTGAATTTCTAGGTCCCATGCAAGAAATGGGAATGGAATTCAAACATCTGGGCGTCGTGGCTCGGTCAGAAAGATTGAGAAACTTGATTTTTAATTCATGTAGATCCAAAACACGCCTAAAAATCATAAAACTTGGCATGGTGTCATGACATGGCACCAACATGCTGCGGTAATTTTTTTGGCCAAATTGGGACAAGCTTTGGTATAAGCTTCTTGCAAACCGGGGCTTCTCTCAAGAAGGCTCGTGGTTTCGAGAGGAACGTGTCACCTCTGTGTGCGAAATGACATACGTACACTGCCTTCTCCCGCCTTAATTTTTTTACACACGCAGATTAGACCAAATAGAAGTATCGTGCTAAATTTTGGAATTAGTTCGGGTTTCTTTTGGCCTTTTTTATACATTAATTGAATTTCTAGTCACTTAATGTGCATAATTCAAATTTGAACTACAAGCACATGCTCTAGTGCACCAAAGTTGGTTGAAAAATCACATGTTTGTCCTTGGGTGAATTTCTAGGTCCCATGCAAGAAAGGGAATGAAATTCAAACATCTGGGCATCAGGGCTCGGCCAGAAAGATTGAGAAACTTGTTTTTTCTAATTCATGTAAATCCAAAATACACCTGAAAATCATGAAACTTGGCATGGTGTCATGACATGGCACCAACATGCTGTGGTAAATTTTTTGACTGAATTGGGACAAGCTTTGGTATAAGTTTCTTGCAAACCAGAGCTTCTCTCAAGAAGGCTCGTGGTTTCGAGAGGGAACGTGTCGCCTCCGTGTGTGAAGCAACATATGTACACTGTCTTCTACCGCCTTAATTTTTTTTACACAGGCAGATTAGACCAAATGGAAGTATCATGCTAAATTTTGGAATTATTCCAGGTTGGTTTGACCTTTTTTATACATTAATTGAATTTCTGGGCATTTAATGCGCGTAATTCAAATTTGAACTACAAGCACATGCTCCAGTGCATCAAAGTTGGTTGAAAATCACATGTGTATCATTGGGTGAATTTCTAGGTCCCATGCAAGAAATGGGAATGAAATTCAAACATCTGGGCATCGTGGCTTGACCGGAAAGATTGAGAAACTTGGTTTTTTTAATTCATGTAAATCCAAAACACGCCTAAAAATCATGAAACTTGGCATGGTGTCATGACATGGCACTAACATGCTGCGGTAATTTTTTTGGCCAAATTGGGACTTGCTTTGGTATAAGCTTCTTGCAAACCGGAGCTTCTCTCAAGAAGGCTCATGGTTTCGAGTGGGAACGTGTCACCTCCGTGTGCGAAACGACATACGTATACTGCCTTCTCCTGCCTTAATTGTTTTACACACGCAGATTAGACCAAATAGAAGTATCATGCTAAAATTTGGAATTATTCCGGGTTTGTTTGGCCTTTTTATACATTAATTGAATTTCTGGGCACTTAATGTGCATAATTCAAATTTGAACTACAAGCACATGCTCCAGTGCACCAAAGTTGGTTGAAAAATCACATGTGTGTCCTTGGGTGAATTTCTAGGTCCCATTCAAGAAATGGGAATGAAATTCAAACATCTGGGCATCGTGGCTCGGCCAGAAAGATTGAAAACTTTGTTTTTTAATTCCTATAAATCCAAAACATGCCTGAAAATCATGAAGCTTGGCTTGGTGTCATGACATGGCACCAACATGTTGTGGTAATTTTCTGTCCAATTTGCGAAGGCGCACACATTAACAATCAACAAAGTCATTTGGGAACAAGTGTTGTCACGTTACAAATCGGAAACACAGATATTATTGAAACTGTGGGCGTTCTACTTACCAATTACATACAGCCACGCGTCCCCTTTTTTATTGGTTAGGAGGTGTCGTGCGGTGTAGCTATTTGAGTACAGGAGGCATGCGATTAGGCCCCGCGCATGCTCATCGGGAGGAGAGCCCTTTGACCTCTATCTGCCACACACCTCCCTCCCAACGTCTCCATTAATGGCGCCCAAGCCCCTGCTTCACGGCGTGGCTATGTCTCACTGGACTGAGATTTAAGAGAGAAATATGAAAATCTGAAAAGAAAGTTTTGCACGGATCTTGATGTAAGATCCAACGGACCTATATAGCATCGACTGCGACTTATAGCAAGCATGATGAATATAAGGACGATAACAGTGGATAATAATTGTCTTACATATTTAGGAACCTAATTAAAAAAAAGACACATGCAGCAACGCCCGAAATACACAAGGGCAAAACAAGAAGGAAGACAAGGATCTGGCTCCCTGATCTCTACTTTCTTGATGCGTTGTTGTGGGCTGCGGGAACTAGTCTCTGCGGCGAGCGGCGATGAGCTCTTTCCTGTCCTCAATATGTGTAACGCCCCGGATTCGATGCGCCAGGTGTCTGCCAGTTATTCGCCGTCGCTGCCATGTCATTTGCTTGCGTGTTGCATTTTGCCATGTCATCATCTGCATGTTTTTCAAAACTTGCATCCGTTCGGGTTCTCCGGTTTCTCTCCGTTGTCTGTTCGGAGTCCGGACCTCTCGCGCGCGCCCGCCGCCCCTCTCTGACCTCTTTTCATGTGCGGGTGTTAAACTTTCTCGGAATGGACCGAGTCTTACCAAGCGGCCTTGGTACACCACCGGTAGACCGCCTGTCAAGTTTCGTGCCATTTGGAGTCCGTTTGATACTCCAACGGTTAACCGGGTAACCGTAAAAGCCCCTTTTGTCTTGCAGCCCAACACCCCTCCAAAGTGGCCCAAAGCCCATCCAAATCACCTCCATGCTCTCCGCCGTTCGATCGCGATCGCGTGGCCGAAAACCGCTCCTCATTTGGACTCTCCTAGCTCCCAGAATCTATAAATATGCCCTCCCCGTCCAAATTCGCGATCTAATCCCGGTCTAACCCTAGTCATCTTCATCCTCGTGCCGCCGGACACGTCCGCCCGAGCCGCACATGTCCGCCGGCCACCTCGCTCTGCCCTATCCGGTCCTGCCATGTCATCTCCGCCGCCGTCTCCTCCAACCATCCGCCGCCACATCATCGCCCCGGCCTCCCCGCGCCGCGCCAGGCCCTGCGGGCCCAGATCCGGCCCGCCAGGCCCG
>NC_057804.1:277034894-277042209 GCF_018294505.1 Triticum aestivum | reverse complement strand
CGCCCCGCATCTCCGCCCGGCGCCGCCCCATCGTCCCGTGCCTCCCCCGCCGGCCGCCGCCTCGCCAGAGTTCGTCAGCCTCGCCGGAGTTTCGCCGGATCTGGAGGTGGACCAGATCCACCAATGCATCCATCCAAACACGCCTCCGCCATCCCGATCCGCTCCGTCCCAGATCCCTCCGTCCCGTGTTGACTTTCGCGGAGGTATAAATCTGCCAAGTCCCGAAGTTTTTCAACATTATCATGCCATGTTCAATGCATCATATCTCTGCATCCGTAGCTCCGTTTTGTGCGTGTAATATGTCAAATCGTTCGCCTGAACGAGTACTTCATTTCATTCCATTGCATCATGTTCGTTTGAGCTCATCTTGATGCCTGAATCTCTGATGCAAGAGTGCTATGTGATGTTAATCTGCTGAAACTGTTATAACATGCTCATTTGTCATTTTTGCCATGATTGATGTGTGCATCCTATGAGGTTGATGTCTACATGTGTTTGGAACTATGCCATGCCATCTTTACAGGGGTGTATGCCATGTATTTTTGTGATCTCTGTGGTGACTAGCACAAGCATGCAAACTAGGCTTCGTGATGTTGCTGATTTTAGTCCCTGTTCTGCTATTATTTTGATGCCATGTAAGCTTGATGCTACAGAGAGATCCATGCATATTTTGAGATACTTCAGTAAGGATGTTTTGAACATATGGTTATCCTCTATCCATTCATGCCCCTATTTGCAATTATGGAGTAGTCTAGCATGTCATTTTCGTGCTCTACTTTTGCTACAAAATGTTTCCTGGCAGATTGTTTACATGTTATTCAATTTTGCCAAGGTTGTTGTAGTCGATCCTTGCATGCTATGAACTTGTTCTTGCCTTGATTTGTTTCATAAACATGTCTTATTGATGATGCTATGCTTATATTGTCATGCAATGACTTGTGGTGAGTGAACCGAGCTTGGTAAGTAAGGTACTTGTTGTTGCTGTTTTGCTAGGCTGAATCTGTTATTTCGTGATGCTATGTAAACCTGATGCTACAAATCATTCTATGCATAATCTAGAGATGTTCACTAAGGATGTTTTGTTCTACATGTCATGATCTATCCATTCATGTCCCTGGTTGCAATTATAGCTTGCTGTATCTTGTTCATATCTTGCTCCAAAGTTGCTAAATAATGTTGCTGTCAGCCTGTTAACATTAAGTTCAGTTGTTGCCATGATTGTTGCTAGTGTTCCATGCACCCTATGAACTTGCTCTTGCCATTCTTAGCTTCATAAACATGCCTTATTACTGTTGGTTGCCTTGCCATGCCATGTATTGTTCTGTGGTGAGTGGTACAAGCTCATCTACATGCCTACCTGTCATTGTTCCTGCCATGTTTGAATCTGTAATATAACTTGCCATGTTTACATGGGTGCCATCGTATTTTCTGCTCCTTTTTGGCTCATGGTCAGTAAAGGACTTTTGTTTTATGGGTTTAGTAGATTCATTCCATGCCTTTGTTTGCCATGATAAGATCCTGTAACATGTTGTTTGATAGCTCTGAACATTGCAACCTGATGTTATTTTCTGCAAAGTCTGAAACTATTATCATTTGCAATCTTGCAATGTGTGTTTGAGCTTGTTCTAGTGATTTCTGGAGATAGCTCAGTGTTCATGTTTTGTTATGCTTTACCTGTACACCATGCCCATGTCTTTTGTTTTCATGTTGAGATGCTGTAGCATATTGTTTTGGTGCTTGCAATATGCCTAGTTGCTGTTTTGGACAGCTTGTCCTTTAAACTTGTTTCATGTGTGTGTTGAACCGTTGCTCCGTTTTGAGTGTGCTCTATATGAAACTTGCTTGATTTCGCATATAGTTTCATATTATCATGTTGCATCCTTGTTTTGAGGTGTTTGCTTGATGTTTGGGTGCATTTTGCATCAATGCCATGTTAACTTGTTTTGCTCATATCTTCTAGGCCGTAGCTCCGAACTAAATGAACTTTATATGTAACTTGACTAGAATCTCGTGTAGATCATCTTGGTGCATGTTAACTTACTGTTTAACAACTTGAACATAAGGTTATTCAGATCTGGAACAATTTCGAAATTTGCATATGAGGACTTACCGGAATTGTCATATGTTGTTCCCCGCCTCATTTAAACTTGCCTTGTTGTGTTGCTCTTGTTTGCATCATCTCTTGCCATGAGTAGCTTCATCTAGATTTGTCATGCATCATGCTTGTTGTGCATCATGTCATGTTCATGTGTGGTGTGTTTACCTTGTTGTGTGCTTCTTCTCGATAGTTCCTGTCCGTTGCGATCGTGAGGATTCGTCGTCTACGCTTGGTTCGGCTTCATCCGTCTGTCTTCTTCATGGACTCGTTCATCTTCCTAGCGGGATTTCAGGCAAGATGACCGCTACCCTGGATCTCACTACTATCATTGCTATGCTAGTTGCTTCGTTCTATCGCTATGCTGCGCTGCCTATCACCTGTTTATCAAGCCTCACTAATTGCCATGTCAGCCTCTAACCTTTGACACCTTTCCTATGCAAACCGTTGTTTGGCTATGTTACCGCTTTGCTCAGCCCCTCTTATAGCGTTACTAGTTGCAGGTGAAGTTGAAGATTGCTCCATGGCGGACAGGATTTTGTTGGGATATCACAATATCTCTTATATTATTAATGCATCTATATACTTGGTAAAGGGTGGAAGACTCGGCCTTATGCCTGGTGTTTTGTTCCACTCTTGCCGCCCTAGTTTCCGTCATACCGGTGTTATGTTCCCGGATTTTGCGTTCCTTACGCGGTCGGGTGATTTATGGGACCCCCTTCACAGTTCGCTTTGAATAAAACTCCTCCAGCAAGGCCCAACCTTGGTTTTACCATTTGCCTCACCACCACCTACCTTTCCCTTGGGTCGGCCAACTCGAGGGTCATCTTTATTTTAGCCCCCCCGGGCCAATGCTTGTCTAAGTGTTGGTCCAAACCGAGCGATGTCCGGCGCCCCCTGGGCAACCAGGGTCTATGCCAACCCAACGTCTGCCTCATCCGGTGTGCCCTGAGAACGAGATATGTGCAACTCCTATCGGGATTTGTCGGCACAGTGGGAGGCTTTGCTGGTCTTGTTTTACCATTATCGAAATGTCTTGTAAACCGGGATTCCGAGTCTGATCGGGTCTTCCTGGGAGAAAGTATATCCTTTGTTGATCGCGAGAGCTTATCATGGGCTAAGTTGGGACACCCCTGCAGGGTATAATCTTTCGAAAGCCGTGCCTGCGGTTATAGGCAGATGGGAATTTGTTAATATCCGGTTGTAGATAACTTGACACCAGATCCGAATTAAAACGCATCAACCGTGTGTGTAGCCGTGATGGTATCTTCTCGGCGGAGTCCGGGAAGTGAACACGGTTTCTGGGTTATGCTTGACGTAAGTAGGAGTTCAGGATCACTTCTTGATCATTGCTAGCTTCATGACCGTTACATTTGCTATCTTCTCGCTCTTATTTGCGTATGTTAGCTACCATACTTGCTTAGTTGCTGTTGCAACCTCACCACTTTACCCCTTCCTTTCCCTTTAAGCTTTGCTAGTCTTGATACCCATGGTAATGGGATTGCTGAGTCCTCGTGGCTCACAGATTATTACAACAACAGTTGTAGGTATAGATTATGCGATGATCATGACGCGAGAGCGATGTTTGCTTGTCTTGGAGTTCTTCTTTTGCTTCTTCTTCGATCAGGGGATAGGTTGCAGGTCGGCAGCCTGGGCTAGCAGGGTGGATGTCGTTTGAGTTTCTGTTTGTGTTTCATCCGTAGTCGGATGTTGCTCTTGTAAGATGATGTTGTATTCGTGTGGCATTGTATGCCTTTTGTATGTATCCCCATCTATTATGTAATGTTGATGTAATGATATCCACCTTGCAAAAGCGTTTCAATATGCGGGTCTATCCTTGGTGGGACCTTCGAGTTCCTTTTGGATAGGGTCGCATATTGGGCGTGACAAGTTGGTATCAGAGCCTCGACCGACCCTAGGAGCCCCCTTGATTGATCATGTAGCTTGGCCGTTGTTGAGTCTAGAAGAAAACTGTTTTCTGAGTCTAGTTATATTGGAGAGTAGGAATTCTTTTTACTCCTCAACCCCTTCGTCGCTCTAGTGAGGAATCTTGACGTAGGTGTTTTGAATTACTCCTCTTCCCTTTGAAATTTTCTTTAGGATCACGCAGTTGGTTTTCCGATCGCTGGTTCTCATCTCTTTTCATCCGGTGCATTTCTTGTCAAGTTGACTCGAGCCTCTTCATCTTTGAGTTCATTCCTCAGTTGTTTTCTTTTCCAACCTGCCCACCCCTTTTCTTCTAGAAGCCGAAGTCCGTAATCGAGTATCCATCCTACTCGTGTGAAGCCTTTGCCTTCTTTCAACCGGTGTCTTCTCTTCAAGTTATTCGTCGTTTCCCCTTCCAAGTTGCCTTTGTTTTTCCCGCCCTCCCACCCTTTTTCTTCCTGGAGCCTGAGTCTGTTTCGACCATCTATTTCATTTGTGTGGAGCCTATTCAGTCTTCCCCTAAATTATTTCAACGGGTGAATTCTCGTCTTGTTCGTCATTCTTCATCTCTTTTTCTTTCCGGTGGATTCAATTCAAGTTTTTCGGGTTGATCACATTCTTTTCCTTGGATCAAGTGTTTTCCCTTCTCGTTCGCCTCTCGCCAATTTATCCTTCTGGAGTGTTCAAGACATCTCAGGAGATTTGTCTGTGTTCCAATTAATTCGAGGTTGTCACCTCATTCAAATATTTCAATTGTTCCGGTGCATCATCTATCTGTTCAATAATCCCTTTCCAACGGTGTTTTTCTCTTCAGTGGGCCCTAACCCACAGGTCTTTTCCCAAGATCTTACCTGACTCTTCTAATTATTCCGGAGCCATTCCTAATCCTTTTCAAAGTGTGACGTAAGAATGAATTTCATCAGTCAGATGTCATCTCTAAGATCTTTTTCAAATTCTTTTCATTGTTGGCTCAAACCCCTTTGTCTTTCATTCTACTGGAGTATCTCAGTAATTTTGGTGGTGTTTCTCGTCGTCATTTGAAGATCGAAGAAGAGTTTTCCTCAAAATTCTTGTCCGTCCTCTCGAAGTTCCGTGGTTCTAGCTTCATGCTATCCTCTCGAATTATTCCATTTGTCAGATATTCCTTTTCTCACCCATCCGGAGTATTTCAGGAAGTGTTTTCTATTTCTTTTGACCGAAGGCCATCATTCCAGCTATCGTTCTCTATTATCCCGGTGCTTCGTTCAAGTGTTCTTTAATCAGCTCATGATCTCTTTGTTCTTTTGCATTTAAATCCCCTCAAGCATTTTATTCTTCTAAGTCTTCCTGGTGATTCATTCTCTTTCGTCAGTCATTTTCGAATTCTTACGGTGGTTAAACAAGATTCTTTTTCCTTGTTTATCATTTTAATCCATTCGTTCTTTCAATCCTACCGGTGCTTCATGAAGACCTTCTCAAGTTTGCAATATGTCCCTTCTCGATCCTTTTTTTCAAGAAGAATAAGTAGTATGCAAAATCCATTGCTTGTCATCAATTTAATTTGATGAAGGATAAGCATACAATAAATCTTATTCTTATTTCATCCAAGTGATTAATCCCTTCCTTCGGAGTTTGTTCGTGAGGAATAAATTCTAGTTCCAAGTGTTTTCATCTTTTCTTTTCCGGAGTTTAAATTTCCTCAGCCATCTCGTCAGAACCTACATCTAAATCATCGCAAGGCTCATCTTATTCTTTCATCCTTCAATCTTATCTCGTCATCCTTTTGGCACCGGAGTTCTTCATGGTGGTTCTTCACGATTTAATTCATTCCTCAAGTGTTCATCAAGATCCTTATAGGCAAAGCTCAAGTTTTCTTCTTCTTGCTTCGCGAGGTGCATTTAATTCTATGTTTTCTTTTGAAATGGAGTTTTGCAATTCTTCTTTCTTCCCAGTTATTTAATCTTTTCCGCTCGTGGTCGGTTCTCAGCTCATAAATTTTGAGATGTTATCCATAAGTACACGACAAGCTAATTCTTTTCATTGTTGATTTTCTCAACAACTCCGTTCAATCTTTTCTTCTAAGGTTTCTTTATATTTCATTCGTGGTAGAAGATGTTGTCTTCTTCTCCGTTCTTTTTCTTTCAACTTTTTTCAAGTCTTCCGAAGGTTAGGTGTCATGTCTTCATCAAGTACCATTCCATCCTCTCAAGTTGATGTTCTATTCTTTCCATGTTCAGTCAGAGTGCTGCCTAAATCATTTCAGTCTTATTCGTTTCTTATCTCGTTCTAACCGGAGTGGTTTCATAGTCTATCTGATTCCTTGAGCTTTCGATTCTTGTCATTCTCGTCGTTCCTCTCTTCTTCTCGAGTGCTCTCGATTCTTTGCTTCTTCTCTTGAGTTCTTGTTTCACCTCATCCCTTTCCCTTCCGTCTCGGTCCTAAGATCTCGGGACGAGATCTCTTGTTAGTGGAGGAGTGTTGTAACGCCCCGGATTCGATGCGCCAGGTGTCTGCCAGTTATTCGCCGTCGCTGCCATGTCATTTGCTTGCGTGTTGCATTTTGCCATGTCATCATCTGCATTTCATCTACATGTTTTTCAAAACTTGCATCCGTTCGGGTTCTCCCGGTTCTCTCCGTTGTCCATTCGGAGTCCGGACCTCTCGCGCGCGCCCGTCGCCCCTCTCTGACCTCTTTTCATGTGCGGGTGTTAAACTTTCTCAGAATGGACCGAGTCTTGCCAAGCGGCCTTGGTACACCACGGTAGACCGCCTATCAAGTTTTGTGCCATTTGGAGTCCGTTTGATAATCCAACGGTTAACCGGGTAACCGTAAAAGCCCCTTTTGTCTTGCGGCCCAACACCCCTCCAAAGTGGCCCAAAGCCCATCCAAGCCACCTCCATGCTCTCCTCCGTTCGATCGCGATCGCGTGGCCGAAAACCGCTCCTCATTTGGACTCTCCTAGCTCCCAGAATCTATAAATATGCCCTCCCCGTCCAAATTCGCGATCTAATCCCGGTCTAACCCTAGTCATCTTCATCCTCGCGCCGCCGGACACGTCCGCCCGAGCCGCACATGTCCGCCGGCCACCTCGCTCTGCCCTATCCGGTGCTGCCACGTCATCTCCGCCGCCGTCTCCTCCAACCATCCGCCGCCATGTCATCGCCCCGGCCTCCCCGTGCCGCGCCAGGCCCTGCCGGCCCAGATCCGGCCCACCAGGCCCGTCCGCCGCCGCCGCGCGCTCGCACGCGCCCCACCGCCGTGCCCCGCTCCCCCGTTGCCGGGCCCGCTCACCGCTGTCCCGCCTCGCCGACCCT
>NC_057804.1:276990549-277034377 GCF_018294505.1 Triticum aestivum | reverse complement strand
CACGGAGCTCGGCGGAGCTCGGCGCTGCTGCCTCCGCCCGCCGGCGCCCCATCTCCCTCGCTGGACCCCGCCGCCCCGCATCTCCGCCCGGCGCCGCCCCGTTGTCCCGTGCCTCCCTCGCCGGCCGCCGCCTCATCGGAGTTCGTCAGCCTCGTCGGAGTTTCGCCGGATCTGGAGGTGGACCAGATCCACCAATGCATCCATCCCGATCTGCTCCGTCCCGGATCCCTCCGTCCCACGTTGACTCTCGCGGAGGTATAAATCTGCCAAGTCCCGAAGTTTTTCAACATTATCATGCCATGTTCAATGCATCATATCTCTGCATCCGTAGCTCCGTTTTGTGCATGTAATATGTCAAATTGTTCTTCTCAACGAGTACTTCATTTCATTCCATTGCATCATGTTCATTTGAGCTCATCTTGATGCCTGAATCTCTGATGCAAGAGTGCTATGTGATGTTAATCTGCTGAAACTGTTATAACATGCTCATTTGTCATTTTTGCCATGATTGATGTGTGCATCCTATGAGGTTGATGTATACATGTGTTTTGAACTATGCCATGCCATCTTTACAGGGGTGTATGCCATGTATTTTTTTGATCTCTGTGGTGACTAGCACAAGCATGCAAACTAGGCTTCATGATGTTGCTGATTTTAGTCCCTGTTCTGCTATTATTTTGATGCCATGTAAACTTGATGCTACAGAGAGATCCATGCATATTTTGAGATACTTAAGTAAGGATGTTTTGAACATATGGTTATCCTATATCCATTCAAGCCCCTGTTTGCAATTATGGAGTAGTCTAGCATGTCATTTTCGTGCTCTACTTTTGCTACAAAATGTTTCCTGGCAGATTGTTTACATGTTATTCAATTTTGCCAAGGTTGTTGTAGTTGATCCTTGCATGCTATGAACTTGTTATTGCCTTGGTTTGTTTCATAAACATGTCTTATTGATGATGCTATGCTTATCTTGTCATGCAATGACTTGTGGTGAGTGAACCGAGCTTGTTAAGTAAGGTAATTGCTGTTGCTGTTTTGCTAGGCTGAATCTGTTATTTCGTGATGCTATGTAAAGCTGATGCTATAAATCATTCTATGCATAATCTGGAGATGTTCACTAAGGTTGTTTTGTTCTACATGTTATGTTCCATCCATTCATGTCCCTGGTTGCAATTATAGCTTGCTGTAGCTTATTCATATCTTGCTCCAAAGTTGCTAAATAATGTTGCTGTGAGCCTGTTAACATTAAGTTCAGTTGTTGCCATGATTGTTGCTAGTGTTCCATGCACCCTATGAACTTGCTATTGCCATGCTTAGCTTCATAAACATGCCTTATTACTGTTGGTTGCCTTGCCATGACATGTATTGTTCTGTGGTGAGTGGTACAAGCTCATCTACATGCCTACCTATCGTTGCTCCTGCCATGTTTGAATCTGTAATATAACTTGCCATGTTTACATGGGTGCCATCGTATTTTCTGCTCCTTTTTGGCTCATGGTCAGTAAAGGACTTTTGTTCTATGGGTTTAGTAGATTCATGCCATGCCTTTGTTTGCCATGATAAGATCCTGTAACATGTTGTTTGATAGCTCTGAACATTGCAACCTGATGTTATTTTCTGCAAAGTCTGAAACTATTATCGTTTGCAATCTTGCCATGTGTGTTTGAGCTTGTTCTAGTGATTTCTGGAGATAGCTCAGTGTTCATGTTTTGTTATGCTTTACATGTACACCATGCCCATGTCTTTTGTTTTCATGTTGAGATGCTGTAGCATATTGTTTTGGTGCTTGCAATATGCCTAGTTGCTGTTTTGGACAGCTTGTCCTTTAAACTTGTTTCATGTGTGTGTGTTGAACCGTTGCTCCGTTTTGAGTGTGCTTTATATGAAACTTGCTTGATTTCGCATATAGTTTCATATTATCATATTGCATCCTTGTTTTGAGGTGTTTGCTTGATGTTTGGGTGCATTTTGCATCAATGCCATGTTAACTTGTTTTGCTCATATCTTCTAGGCCGTAGCTCCGAACTAAATGAACTTTATATGTAACTTGACTAGAATCTCGTGTAGATCATCTTGGTGCATGTTAACTTATTGTTTAACAACTTGAACATAAGGTTATTCAGATCGGGACCAATTTCGAAATTTGCATATGAAGATTTACCGGAATTGTCATATGTTGTTCCCGACCTCATTTAAACTTGCCTTGTTGTGTTGCCCTTGTTTGCATCATCTCTTGCCATGAGTAGCTTCATCTAGATTTGTCATGCATCATGCTTGTTGTGCATCATGTCATGTTCATGTGTGGTGTGTTTACCTTGTTGTGTGCTTCTTCTCGATAGTTCCTGTTTCGTTGCGATCGTGAGGATTCGTCGTCTACGCTTGGTTCGGCTTCATCCGCCTGTCTTCTTCATGGACTCGTTCATCTTCCTAGCGGGATTTCAGGCAAGATGACCGCTACCCTGGATCTCACTACTATCATTGCTATGCTAGTTGCTTCGTTCTATCGCTATGCTGCGCTGCCTATCACCTGTTTATCAAGCCTCACTAATTGCCATGTCAGCCTCTAACATTTGACACCTTTCCTATGCAAACCGTTGTTTGGCTATGTTACCGCTTTGCTCAGCCCCTCTTATAGCGTTGCTAGTTGCAGGTGAAGTTGAAGATTGCTCCATGGCGGACAGGATTTTGTTGGGATATCACAATCTCTCTTATATTATTAATGCATCTATATACTTGGTAAAGGGTGGAAGACTCGGCCTTATGCCTGGTGTTTTGTTCCACTCTTCCGCCCTAGTTTCCGTCATACTGGTGTTATGTTCCCGGATTTTGCGTTCCTTACGCGATCGGGTGATTTATGGGACCCCCTTGACAGTTCGCTTTGAATAAAACTCCTCCAGCAAGTCCCAACCTTGGTTTTACCATTTGCCTCACCACCACCTACCTTTCCCTTGGGTCGGCCAACCCGAGGGTCATCTTTATTTTAGCCCCCCCGGGCCAATGCTTGTCTAAGTGTTGGTCCAAACCGAGCGATGTCCGGCGCCCCCTGGGCAACCAGGGTCTATGCCAACCCGACGTCTGGCTCATCCGGTGTGCCCTGAGAACGAGATATGTGCAACTCCTATCGGGATTTGTCGGCACAGCGGGAGGCTTTGCTGGTCTTGTTTTACCATTATCGAAGTGTCTTGTAAACCGGGATTCCGAGTCTGATCGGGTCTTCCTGGGAGAAGGTATATCCTTCATTGATCGCGAGAGCTTATCATGGGCTAAGTTGGGACACCCCTGCAGGGTATAATCTTTCGAAAGCCGTGCTTGCGGTTATAGGCAGATGAGAATTTGTTAATGTCCGGTTGTAGATAACTTGACACCAGATCCGAATTAAAACGCATCAACCGCGTGTGTAGCCGTGATGGTCTCTTCTCGGCGGAGTCCGGGAAGTGAACACGGTTTCTGGGTTATGTTTGACGTAAGTAGGAGTTCAGGATCACTTCTTGATCATTGCTAGTTTCACGACCGTTCCGCTGGCTCTCTTCTCGCTCTTATTTGCGTATGTTAGCCACCATACTTGCTTAGTCGCTGCTGCAACCTCACCACTTTACCCCTTCCTTTCCCTTTAAGCTTTGCTAGTCTTGATACCCATGGTAATGGGATTGCTGAGTCCTCGTGGCTCACAGATTATTACAACAACAGTTGCAGGTACAGATTATGCGATGATCATGATGCGAGAGCGATGTTTGCTTGTCTTGCAGTTCTTCTTCTGCTTCTTCTTCGATCAGGGGATAGGTTCCAGGTCGGCAGCCTGGGCTAGAAGGGTGGATGTCGTTTGAGTTTCTGTTTGTGTTTCATCCGTAGTCGGATGTTGCTCTTGTAAGATGATGTTGTATTCGTGTGGCATTATATGCCTTTTGTATGTATCCCCATCTATTATGTAATGTTGATGTAATGATATCCACCTTGCAAAAGCGTTTCAATATGCGGGTCTATCCTTGGTGGGACCTTTGAGTTCCTTTTGGATAGGGTCGCATATTGGGCGTGACAATATGCTACTTGAGAGCATCCACGGATTCCTCCACCAGCCTTTTGCGCTTTATGCGCATCACAGCATTCTCGTCCATAAGTTTCTCGATGATGACGCTGGTCCTCTTCAACAAGGCAGTGGTCTCCTCCTGCTGCTCTGCACTTCCAACGATCTTCGCCCTCAGCAGGTCATGCTCGGCCTGGAGCTTCTCATTGCTCTCCCATAGTTGTCGGATGACGCCGGTAGCCTGTTCAAACGAGGCTTTCATGTCGTCCTGCAACCTCGCCCAACCAGAGATCTGATCATCTGGCTATGGACCACATGCATGCGCCTGTAAGAGTCCTCGCCTGCCTGCGAGACATTTTCCCAGTCTGCCGCAGTGCGGGAGGACATCTTTGCTGCTTTCGCGGCGCGGCCGCACCAGTCTGCTGCATTGATGGCGCGGCGGGACCTCCGTGCTGCCTCGGCGGCATGGCAGGACCTCTATGCTACGATGGCCGCACGGTGGGACATGTCGCTTGCTTTCGCGGCGAGGCGGGACATCTCTCGTGCTTCCGCTTCCATGCTCGCCTCTCCCTGGTGGCAATCTCTCGACCCAGAATAGACGCAAGGGAACGATGATGAATGACTTGTTTGTTTTTGTGGATGAGGAGTTGAGGAGGAATGTGGAGCATTCTTGGAGTAGTAGTATTTATAATCGAGTACTAATACGCTCCTAAGTGGGAAACCGTTTAGGTTTTGATCGGTGTGAACATGTTTGTAATTTGGAATGTAACGGGACGCAGGCTCAAAATTTATTTACGTTTCTATAATTTCTAAGTGCAGCACTATTTCCGGACGGCGTAACGTGGGCACGCTTTCTCGGCCGCGTACGTGGCATTTGCACCATAGGGTGCACCGCAATAGGCAATGTCAGCACACGTCTTGTTCCGAGAACCGTGCGCGCTCATTATTACCATCGCGCATGCTTATTTTAATTAGAATGTATGCCCGTCTAGCGCGCACACATTGATCTGTCTAACTGTTTCTGTTTGTTGTGGCTAATCGCAAACAGTTCATCTGTGTGAAGTGTATGCCATCAATCGCACACACCTTTGATCTGGCTGACCGTTTCTATTCTGTTGCCTAATCGCAAACAGTTAATCCTTCTGAAGCATATGCCCTCAATCGCACACACCTTTATCTAGATGTCTGTTTCTGTTGTTCCGCCTCATCAGAAACAGTTAATCTGATTGAACTGTATGTCGTATATCACACACGCCTTCATCTGGCTGCCCGTCTCCATTTTTCTTCCTCATCGCAAACAGTTCATTGAACTGAACCGTATGCCCTGCATTGCACACGCAACTAAAATTTGAACCGTGTTTGATGCATCCTCCATCACAAATGTTTTGCACCTTTTTTGACGATTTTTTACACCACCGTTTGCGATTATTGCATCGCACACAGTTTCATCGAAGGGTCTCTGATCGTAGTGTTGCATTAGCAGCATCCTGCAGTAGTGAAGGAACTATAGTAAGTTCATCTTCATAAGCATAATTCATATTGACATCTTGGCCACAAGCATAGCAAGCATCAAGTTCATCAAAAAGTGGTATTTCAAAAGAATCTACGGGATCATAGCAATTATCATAGCATTCATCCTTCGGTAAGCACGAAGGGAAATTAAATAATGTATGGGATAAAGAGTTACTCTTAGAAGGTGGGCATGGGTAGCTAATCCACTCTTCCTCCTTTTGTTCTTCGCTTTCCTCCTCATCTTTTTCATCCAGTGAGCTCACAGTGTCATCATTTTCTTCTTCCATAGTTTCCTGCAAAATATTAGTCTCTTCTTGGACATTGGAGACTTTCTCAATAAATACATCAATATCGGAATTGTATTTATAATTCTCATAGTAATATTTAAGTATAGCAAAATTTTCAGGTCTGTAAACAGAATCATCATAATCTTCATACTTTTCAAACAAAGATTCTATTTCATAAGCACCCTTAAAAACAACAAATTATTCTATTCATTCCACATCATAGTAATCATGTCTACCATTAGCATAAGAAGCCAAGGTTTCATTATCATTAAATTCACATGAAAAGGGAAGGTGTCTGCTACCTCTTGAGCATGCGTTGGTTTTTCCCTTGAAGAGGAAAGGGTGATGCAGCAAAGTAGCGTAAGTATTTCCCTCAGTTTTGAGAACCAAGGTATCAATCTAGTAGGAGACGACACACAAGTCACCTAGTACCTGCACAAACAATCAAGAACCTTGGAACCAACGCGATAAAGGGATTGTCAATCCCTTCACGGTCACTCGCAAAAGTGAGATCTAATAGAGATAATAAAGTAAATATTTTTGGTATTTTTGTTGTATAGATTGGAAAGTAAAGATTGCAGTGTCCTTTCTTTTGTGGTGTGTTTGCTGATATCCCATCTTTTGTGGTGTGTTTGCCGAGATCTGATCCCAGTGTCCTTTCCCAGTGACAGCAGGGGTAGCAAGGCACGTATTGTATTGTTGCCATCGAGGATAAAAAGATGGGGTTTATATCATATTGCTTGAGTTTATCCCTCTACATCATGTCATCTTGCCTAATGCATTACTCTGTTCTTATGAACTTAATACTCTAGATGCATGCTGGATAGCGGTCGATGTGTGGAGTAATAGCAGTAGATGCAGAATCGTTTCGGTCTACTTGTCGCGGTCGTGATGCCTATATACATGATCATGCCTAGATATTCTCATAACTATGCACTTTTCTATCAATTTCTCGACAGTAATTTGTTCACCCGCCGTAATACTTATGCTATCTTGAGAGAAGCCACTAGTGAAACCTATGGCCCCCGGGTCTATATTTTATCATATAAGTTTCCGATCTACTTTATTTTGCAATCTTTACTTTCCAGTCTATATCATAAAAATACCAAAAATATTTATCTTATCTTATTATCTCTATCAGATCTCACTTTTGCAAGTGGCCGTGAAGGGATTGACAACCCCTTTATCGCGTTGGTTGCGAGGTTCTTGTTTGTTTGTGTAGGTACGAGGGACGTGTGTGGAGCCTCCTACTGGATTGATACCTTGGTTCTCAAAAACTGAGAGAAATACTTAGGCTACTTTGCTGCATCACCCTTTCCTCTTCAAGGAAAAACTAACGCAGTGCTCAAGAGGTAGCAGGATCTCACGGGTACAGAAGGTTGCGGCGGTGGAGAAGTAGTTTCGTGGCTCCCCCTGATGTTTCTAGGGTATAAGAGTATATATAGGTGAAAGAAGTACGTCGGTGGAGCTACGAGGGGCCCACGAGGGTGGGGGCGCGCCTACCCCCCTTGGTGCACCCTCCTGCCTCGTGGAGTTCCAGACTTCAACTCCAAGTCTTCTGGATTGCTTTCGGTCCAAGAAAGATCCTCACGAAGGTTTCATTCCTTTTGGTATTCCTTTTCTGCAAAACTCTAAAATAGGAACAAAAAAAAAGAAACTGGCACTGGGCCTCCGGTTAATAGGTTAGTCCCAAATATAATATAAAAGAGCATATTAAAGCCCATTAAACATCCAAAACAGATAATATAATAGAATGGAACAACAAAAAATTATAGATACATTGGAGACATATCAAGCATCCCCAATCTTAATTCCTGCTCGTCCTCGAGTAGGTAAATGATAAACAGAATTTTTGATGTGGAATGCTACCTAACATAATTATCAATGTAATTTTATTTATTGTGGCATGAATGTTCAGATCCTAAAGATTCAAGACAAAAGTTTAATATTGACATAAAAATAATAATACTTCAAGCATACTAACAAAGTAATCATGTCTTCTCAAAATAACATGGCCAAAGAAAGTTCATCCCTACAAAATCATATAGTTTGGCTATGCTCCATCTTCATCACACAAAATATTCAAATCATGCACAACCCCGGTTTCAGCCAAGCAATTGTTTCATACTTTAGTATTCTCAAACTTTTTCAACTTTCACGCAATACATGAGCGTGAGACATGGACATAACACTATAGGTGGAATATAATGGTGGTTGTGGAGAAGACAAAAAGGAGGAAGATGGTCTCACATCAACTAGGCATATTAATGGGCTATGGAGATGCCCATCGATACATGAGCGTGAGACATGGACATAACACTATAGGTGGAATATAATGGTGGTTGTGGAGAAGACAAAAAGGAGGAAGATGGTCTCACATCAACTAGGCATATTAATGGGCTATGGAGATGCCCATCGATAGATATCAATGTGAGTGAGTAGGGATTGCCATGCAACGGATGCACTAGAGCTATAAATGTATGAAAGCTCAACAAAAAGAAACTAAGTGGGTGTGCATCCAACTTGCTTATCACAAAGACCTAGGGCATTTTGAGGAAGCCCATCATTGGAATATACAAGCCAAGTTCTATAACAAAAATTCCCACTAGTATATGAAAGTGACAAAATAAGATACTCTCTATCATGAAGATCATGGTGCTACTTTGAAGCACAAGTGTGGAAAAAGGATAGTAGCATTGTCCCTTCTATCTTTTTCTCTCATTTTTCTGTTTGGCTTCTTTGGCCTCTTTTTTTTCATTGGCTTCTTTGGCCTCTTTTTATTTATTTCCTCACACGGGACAATGCTCTAATAATGATGATCACCACACTTCTATTTATTTACCACTCAAGGATTACAACTCGATACTTAGAACAAAATATGACTCTATATGAATGCCTCAGGCGATGTACCGGGATGTGCAATGAATCAAGAATGACATGTATGAAAAAATTATGAATGGTGGCTTTGCCACAAATACGATGTCAACTACATGATGATGCAAGGCAATATGACAATGGTGGAGCGTGTCATAATAAATGGAACGGTGGAAAGTTGCATGGCAATATATCTTGGAATGGCTATGGAAATGCCGTAATAGGTAGGTATGGTGGCTGTCTTGAGGAAGTTAAATGGTGGGTTTATGGTACCGGCGAAAGTTGCGCGGTACTAGAGAGGCTGGAAATGGTGGAAGGGTGAGAGTGTGTATAATCCATGGACTCAACATTAGTCATAAATAACTCACATACTTATTGCAAAAATCTACAAGTCATCAAAACAAAGCACTACATGCATGCCCCTAGGGGAAGAGTTGGTAGGAGTTAACCATCGCGCGATCCCGACCTCCACACATAAGGAAGACAATCAAAGAAACACCTCATGCTTCAAATTTGTTACACAACGGTTACCATACGTGCATGCTACGGGACTTGCAAACCTCAACACAAGTATTTATCATATTCACGATTACTCTACTAGCATGACTCTAATATCACCATCCTCATATCTCAAAACAATCATCAATAATCAAACTTCTCATAGTATTCAAAGCACTTTATATGAAAGTTTTTATTATCTCATCTTGGATGCCCATCATATTGGGACTAGTTTTATAGCCAAAGCAAATTACCATGATGTTTTAAAATACTCTCAAAATAATATAAGTGAAGCATGAGAGATCAATAATTTCTATAAAATAAAACCACTACCGTGCTCTAAAAAGATATATGTGAAGCACTAGAGCAAAATTATCTAGCTCAAAAGATATAAGTGAAGCACATAGAGTATTCTAATAAATTCCGATTCATGCGTGTCTCTCCAAAAAGGTGTGTACAGCAAGGATGACTGTGGTAAACTAAAAATTAAAGACTCAAATCATACAAGACGCTCCAAGCAAAACACATATCATGTGGTGAATAAAAATATAGCCTCATGTAAAGTTACCGATAGATGAAGACGAAAGAGGGGATGCCTTCCGGGGCATCCCCAAGCTTATGATTTTGGTTGTCCTTGAATTTTACCTTGGGGCGCCTTGGGAATCCCCAAGCTTAGGCTCTTGCCACTCCTTATTCCAAAATCCATCAAATCTTTACCCAAAAACTTGAAAACTTCACAACACAAAACTTCAACAGAAAATCTCATGAGCTCCGTTAGTATAAGAAAATAAACCACCACTTTAAGGTACTGTAATAAACTCATTATTTATTTATATTGATATTAAACCTACTTTATTCCAACTTCTCTATGGTTCATACCCCCCGATACTACTCATAGATTCATCAAAATAAGCAAACAACAAACAAAAAACAGAATCTGTGAAAGACAGAACAGTCTATAGCAATCTATAACTTTCGAATACTTCTGTAACTCTAAAAACTCTGAAATAAATTGGTGGACGTGAGGAATTTGCCTATTAATCATTTTCAAAAGGAATCAACCTAAAAACACTCTCCAGTAAAAATGACAGCTATTCTTGTGAGTGCAAAAGATTCTGTTTTTTACAGCAAGATCGGAAAGACTTCACCCAAGTCTTCCCAAAGGTTCTACTTGGCAAAAACACTAATTAAAACATAAAACCACATCTAAACAGAAGCTATATGAATTATTTATTACTAAACAGGAGCAAAAAGCAAAGAACAAAAATAAAATTGGGTTGCCTCCCAACAAGCGCTATCATTTAACGCCCCTAGCTAGGCATAAAAACAAGAATAGATCTAGGTATTGCCATCTTTGGCATGCAATTCTTCAATTGAACACACATAATCCTTAGGAGGTTCTTTGGTTTTGTTAATGATCAAACTCCTAGGCAAGAAATCAATAAATTCATTTGTGGCAAAAGGTTCCTTAATGATATCGAAAAAATTGGGGTGAACACTTATTGATTTGAGATCTTCATTTTCCTTACTAGAAGATTCACCCTTATTCTTAGGAACGTAAATAAGCTTGGCGACTTCGGTAGGAGGAGGATTTGAGATGTTTTTAAAAGCAGAAAAAGTGGACCCAAGTTGGTAATAATATCTTCGAGTTTATCAATTCTAGTAGAATCTTGATCTATCTTTTCATTAACCATGGGTTCCTTTTCCCTAAGATTTTTCAGAGTAACTCATACCTTAGATCCATATTGAGTAATTTGGTTATGGATCTTTTTATCCAAATTTTTGATTAATTCAACAGTAGAAATTTTGTTTTCAATAATATCAAGCCTTTGCATCACATGTTCCAAGGTTAAAATAATTCCATTGACCAAAAGAGGTGGTGAGCCTAACAAATCTATCATGGCATTATAAGAATCAAAAGTATGGCTTCCCAAGAAATTCCCTCCAGTAATGGTTTCAAGAACATATCTATTCCAAGGAGTAATGCCTACATAAAAATTGCGAAGAAGAACGGAAGTGGATTGCTTTCTAGTAGATCTATATTGAGCATTACAAATTCTATACCAGGCATCTTTTAGATTTTCTCCCTCCCTTTGTTTAAAATTGAGAACTTCATTATCGGAAGTACTAACAATGATAGGAGGACTAGCCATGAAGGCAAATCAAGCGACCTAACACACGAACACTCAGGAAGCAAGCAAAAAGAGGCGAACGGAGGAAGGGCGAAGAAAAGGCAAAGGTTTTCGAAAACCGTTTTAGAAGTGGGGGAGAGGAAAACGAGAGGCCAATGGCAAATAATTTAATGCGAGGGAGAAGAGTTTGTGATCGGTACTTGGTATGGCTTGACTTGGCGTAGATCTCCCCGGCAACGACGCCAGAAATTGGCAAGTTGACGGGAGATCAAATCTTGTCTTGACTTGGTGTAAGTCTCCCCGGCAACAGCGCCAGAAATCCTTCTTGCTACCTCTTGAGCATGCGTTGTTTTTTCCCTTGAAGAGGAAAGGGTGATGCAGCAAAGTAGCGTAAGTATTTCCCTCAGTTTTGAGAACCAAGGTATCAATCCAGTAGGCGACGACACACAAGTCACCTAGTACCTGCACAAACAATCAAGAACCTTGCAACCAACGCGGTAAAGGGGTTGTCAATCCCTTCACGGTCACTCGCAAAAGTGAGATATAATAGAGATAATAAAGTAAATATTTTTGTTGTATAGATTGGAAATTAAAGATTGCAAAATAGTAAACGAGATGCGAAATAATGGAAAAGAGATGTAATATAATAGGAAAGAGATCCGGGGGGCATAGGTTTCACTAGTGGCTTCTCTCAAGATAGCATGTATTACAGTCGGTGAACAAATTACTACCGAGCAATTGATAGAAAAGCACATAGTTATGAAGATATCTAAGGCAATGATCATGAACATAGGCATCACGTCCGTGTCAACTAGACCAAAACGATTCTGCATCTACTGCTATTACTCCACACATCGACCGCTATCCAGCATGCATCTAGAGTATTAAGTTCATAAGAACGGAGTAACGCATTAAGCAAGATGACATGATGTAGAGGGATAAACTCAAGCAATATGATATAAACCCCATCTTTTTGTCCTCGATGGCAACAATACAATACGTGCCTTGCTGTCCCTACTGTCACTGGGAAAGGACACCGCAAGATTAAACCCAAAGCTAAGCACTTCTCCCATTGCAAGAAAGATCAATCTAGTAGGCCAAAGTAAACCAATAATTCGAAGAGACTTGCAAAGATATCAAGCCATACATATAAGAATTCAGAGAAGAACCAAATAATATTCATAGATAATCTTGTTCATAAATCCACAATTCATTGGATCTCGACAAACACACCGCAAAAGAGTATTACATCGAATAGATCTTCAAGAACATCGAGGAGAACTTTGCATTGAGAATCCAAGAGAGAGAAGAAGCCATCTAGCTAATAACTATGGACCCAAGGTCTATGGTAAACTACTCACGCTTCATCGGAGAGGCAATAGTGTTGATGTAGCCCCTCCGACAGATCACCGGAAAAGGCCCCAAGATGGGATCTCACGGGTACAGAAGGTTGCGGTGGTGGAAAAGTGGTTTCGTGGCTCCCCCTGATGTTTCTAGGGTATAAGAGTATATATAGGCGAAAGAAGTATGTTGGTGGAGCTACGAGGGGGCCACGAGGGTGGGGGCGCGCCTACCCCCCTGGGCGCGCCCTCCTGCCTTGTGGCCTCCTTGTGGAGTTCCAGACTTCAACTCCAAGTCTTCTAGATTGCTTTCGGTCCAAGAAAGATCCTCGCGAAGGTTTCATTCCATTTGGACTCCGTTTGGTATTCCTTTTCTGCAAAACTCTAAAATAGGCAAAAAAATAGAAACTGGCACTGGGCCTCCGGTTAATAGGTTAGTCCCAAAAATAATATAAAAGAGCATATTAAAGCCCATTAAACATCCAAAACAGATAATATAATAGCATGGAACAATCAAAAATTATAGATACGTTGGAGACGTATCAGTGTCTAACCTTCATCCTAGAGCAACAAGTGTAATCATATCTCGAGCATAAATTCCAAGCATACAATTGCAACATTTCAATTTGATCCCTTAACAGTTTCCCCTATTGATTCAAGCGATAATTAATCCCTAAATTATTCACTTTGATCCAACGTGTCTCTCATTATCAAGTTGATGGGTTTTTCTCAAGATTATCAAAGTAGATTTAATATTTTTCACATAACGAGCATCGTGGGTTTTAGGAGGTTCCCCATCTCCATGAGTAGCAAGTACAACTATTTTTCTTGGTATTTCGTGTTCCATATCCATAACTAAAGATAGAGAACAACTTAGAACAGAAAATAAAAACTACTTATTGATAAAGCAAACAAGCACACACGAGAATATTCACCCCACGCCATTGCTCCCACAAGTATAGGGGGTCATTTGGAGCCTTTTTTGATAAATAAGAGTGTCGAACCCAACGAGGAGCTAAATGCACAACAAATATTCCCTCAAGTTCTATCGACCACCGATACAACTCTACGCACACTTAACGTTTGCTTTACCTAGAACAAGAATAAAACTAGAAGTACTTTGTAGTTATGAAGGGATAAGTTTGCAAGATAATAAGGAACATAAGAAATAAAAAGTAGGTGATGTTCTAATTAAAGTACAATTACATTAGTATAGCGAGTGTAGATTAGTAGTGGTAGGATTTGTGGAGTTGTTCCTAAGCAATTGACTACGTTACTAGACCGATAGCAAGTTTTATGTGGGAGAGGCCACTGCTAGCATGTCGTCCCTTACTTGGAATTCTATGCACTTATGATTGGAACTATTAGCAAGCATCCACAACTACTAATGTTGTAGGACCTTGAGAAGAGGTGTCTAGAGGGGAGGGGGTGATTAGACACTAAGTACCAAAGTTGCAGTTTTTAAGATTCTTTATGTTTAAGTGGAGTTTAGGTACAAGTTTAACAATCACAATACATAACAAGCAAGCATGCAAGGAGTATATGAGCAACGGAAAGTAAAGCATGCAACTTGCAAGAATGTAAAGGGAAGGGTTTTGGAGGATACAAAGACAATTTGAGACACGGATGTTTTTGGCGTGGTTCCGATAGGTGGTGCTATCGTACATCCACGTTGGTGGAGACTTCAACCCACAAAGGGTAACGGTTGCGCGAGTCCACGGAGGACTCCACCCACGAAGGGTCCACGAAGAAGCAACCTTGTCTATCCCACCATGGCCGTCGCCCACGAAGGACTTGCCTCACTAGCGGTAGATCTTCATGAAGTAGGCGATCTCCTTGCCCTTACAAACTCCTTGGTTCAACTCCACAATCTTGTCGGAGGATCCCAAGTGACACCTAGCCAATCTCGGAGACACCACTCTCCAAGAAGTAACAAATGGTGCGTTGATGATGAACTCCTTGCTCTTGTGCTTCAAATGATAGTCTCCCCAACACTCAACTCTCTCTCATGGGATTTGGATCTGGTGGAAAGAAGATTTGAGTGGAAAGCAACTTGGGGAAGGCTAGAGATCAAGATTCATATGGTAGGAATGGAATATCTTGGTCTCAACACATGAGTAGGTAGTTCTCTCTCAGAAAATGTATGCTGGAAGTGTAGGTTCAGTCTGATGGCTATCCCCATGAATGAAGAGGAGGTGGAGGGGTATATATAGCCTCCACACAAAATCTAACCGTTACACACAATTTACCAAACTCGGTGGGACCGAATCAACAAACTCGGTCAGACCGATTTAGCAAATCTAGTGACCGTTAGGATTTTCGGTGAGACCGACATGCAACTCGGTAGGACCGATATGGTTAGGGTTAGGGCATAATGTAATCTCGATGAGACCGATTACACAAACTCGGTGAGACCGATTTTGGTAATAAGCTTTCCAGAGAGTTGGTCAGGTAAACTCGGTGGGACCGATTACTCAAACTCGGTAGGACCGATTTTGGTAATAAGTTAACCAGAGAGTTTGCATTGTAATCTCGGTAGTATCGATTGCTCAAACTCGGTGAGACCGATTTTGGTAATGGACATACACAGAGAGATTACAATCCCATCTCAGTGAAACCGAGATCCCTATCGATGAGACCGATTTGCCTAGGGTTTGTGGCAGTGGCTATGACATCTGAACTCGGTAGCGCCGGATAGAAAGAATCGGTGGGGCCGAGTTTGACTTTAGGTTAAGGTCATATGTGGATGTGAGAAAGTAGTTGAGGGTTTTTGGAGCATATCACTAAGCACTTGAAGCAAGAGACTCATTAAGCAACGCCTCATTCCTTCTTGATAGTATTGGCTTTTCTTATAGACTCAATGTGATCTTGGATCACTAAAATGTAAAAATGAAGAGTCTTGAGCTTGAAGTTTGAGCCAATCCTTTGTCCTTAGCATCTTGAAGGAGTTCCCACATCCTTTAGTCCATGCCACTCCATTGTTGAACTTATCTAAAACATACTAGATAAAAGTGTTAGTCCAACAAGAGATATGTTGACATTAATTACCAAAACCACCTAGGGAGCACTTGTGCTTTCAAATGTTCATTAAGGTATAACCCAACCATAGTATTAAGATGTATGTTGGTCCCCCTTCAATCCCGTATGCATCAATTTCTAAGCTTAGGAAGAAGCGTCTGTCACTCTTGCCCTCCAATGCTTAGTCCTATCAACATACAACTAACCCTATGGTGTGATCCACACGCACGCAAATATGTTGGGCACCAAAGGACAGCAACATAACCACAAGCAAATTACACCAGTCATAGCAATTCACAAATTACCGGTAGGACAAAAAAATCTACTAAAGCATCATAGGATGGCAACACATCATTCGATAATAATATGAAGCATAAAGCACCATGTTCAAGTAGAGGGTACAACAAGTTGCGGGAGAGTGGACCGTTGTAGATAGATGGGGGAAGGTGATGGAGTTGTTGGTGAAGATGACGCAATTGTTGAGTAGATCGCCATCACATGATGATTGCCTCGGCGGCGTTCCGGCGCCACCAGGAGAGAGGGGGAGAGAGCCCCCCTCCTTCTCCTTCTTCATTGGCCTGCCCCTAGATGGGAGGAGAGCTCCCCCTCTGGTCCATGGCCTCCATGGCGGCGGAGGGATGATAGCCCCTCCGAGATTGGATTTGTCTCTCTATTCTCTTCCGTTTCGCGTTCCTGTTTTCCGGCCCTTCGTCGTTTCTTAAATCCCCAGAGATCCGTAACTCCGATTAAGCTGAAAGTTTTACACATTTGTTCCATAAATTATCTTTCTTGCGTCCGAAGAAGAGTCCCAACTGACTTATGGGGAGCCCACAAGACACCTCGGTGCGCCAGGGGGAGCCAGACGCGCCCTAGTGGGTAGTGGAGGGTGTGGGCCTCCGTTTGCGTTGATTCCACCTCTCAAAAATCACATATAATCCAAAATTATTCTTCATAAATTTTTATCGCGTTTGGACTTTGTTTGATATGGATATTCTGCGAAACAAAAAACATGCAACAAACAGGAACTGGCACTAGGCACTGGATCAATATGTTAGTTGATAACCCGCAAGTATATGGGATAGTTGTAACCTCTTTCGATAAGTAAGAGTGTCGAACCCAACGAGGAGCTAAAGGTAGAATAAATACTCTCTCAAGTCCTATCGGCCACTGAGACGACTCTACGCACGCTTGATGTTCGCTTTACCTAGAACAAGTATGAAACTAGAGGCACTTTGTAGGTGTGATAGGATAGGTTTGCAAGATAATAAAGAACACGTAAATAAAAAGTAGGGGTTGTTTAGATAAAGATGCAATAAAGTAAATATAGCGAGTGTGGAAAAGTGGTGGTAGGAGTTATGAAAGTGTCCCTAAGCAATTGACTACGTTACTAGACCGATAGCAAGTTTTATGTGGGAGAGGCCACTGATAGCATGTCATCCCTGACTTGGAATTCTATGCACTTATGATTAGAACTATTAGCAAGCAGTCCTCAACTACTAACGTTCATTAAGGTAAAACCCAACCATATCATTAAGATATATTGGCCCCCCTTCAATCCCATACGCAACAATCCCCTTACTCGGGTTTAAGCTTCTGTCACTCTAGCAACCCACTATAAGCGAATCATAAACGTATTGCAACACCCTACAGAGGGAATCCCTCATGCTTGTGTGACATGGAGGGCACAATAGGACAGCAACATAACCACAAGCAAATTAAATCAATCATAGCAATTCATCAACCACCAACAGGACAACGAAAATCTACTCAGACATCATAGGATGGCAACACATCATTGGAAAATAATATGAAGCATAAAGCACCATGTTCAAGTAGAGGGTACAGAAGGTTGCGGGAGAGTGGACCGCTGAATATAGATGGGGGAAGGTGATGGAGATGTTGGTGAAGATGGCGGAGGTGTTGGTGAAGATCGCGGTGATGATGATGGCCCCTGGCGGTGTTCCGGCGCCACCGGAAGCAAGGGGGAGAGAGCCCCCCTTCTTCTTCTTCTTCCTTGACCTCCTCCCTAGATGGGAGAAGGGTTTCCCATCTGGTCCTTGGATCCCATGGCGTGGGAGGGGCGAGAGCCCCTCCGAGATTGGATCTACTCTCTATTTCTGTCTTCTCAGATTCTACCCTTTCACCGTTTCTTAAATATCCGGAGATCCGTAACTCCGATTGGGGTGAATCTTTTGCCCAGATCTTTCTCATAAAATTAGCTTTCTTGCGCCAAAACAAGAGCGTCAACCGCCTTAGGAGGGCCCAGGAGAGTCTAGGGCGCGCCTGCCTCCCTGGGGCGCGCCCCTATCTCCTGGCCCCCTCGGGCACCGTCTCGCGTTGATTTTACTTCCAAAAAATCACAAATATTCCAAAAAAAAATCTCCGTCTGTTTTTATCCTGTTTGGACTCCGTTTGATATTGGTTTCTGCAAAACAAAAAACATGCAACAGACAAGAACTGGCACTAGGCACTGGATCAATATGTTAGTCCCAAAAATGGTATAAAAAGTTGCCAAAAGTATATAAAAGTTGTAGAATATTGGCATGGAACAATCAAGAATTATAGATACAACAAAGACGTATCAGCATCCCCAAGCTTAATTCCTGCTCGTCCTCGAGTAGGTAAATGATAAAAAAGATAATTTTTGATGTGGAATGCTACCTAGAATAATCTTGATCATATGTCTAATCATGGCATGAATATTAAGACACGAGTGATTCAAAGCAATAGTCTATCATTTGACATAAAAACAATAATACTTCGAGCATACCAATAAAGCAATCATGTCTTTTCAAAACAACAAGGCCAAAGCAAGCTTATCCCTACAAAATCATACAGTTTGGCCATGCTTCATTTTCGTCACACAAAATGCCCTCATCATGCACAACCCCGATGACAAGCCAAGAAATTGGTTCATACTTTTTAACGCGCTTCAGCTTTTTCAACCCTCACGCAATACATGAGCGCAAGCCATGGATATAGCACTATAGGTGGAATAGAATATAATGATGGAGGTTATGTGGAGAAGACAAAAAAGGAGAAAGTCTCACATCGACGTGGCTAATCAACGGGCTATGGAGATGCCCATCAATTGATGTCAATGCGAGGAGTAGGGATTGCCATGCAACACATGCACTAAGAGCTATAAGTGTATGAAAGCTCAACAAAAGAAACTAAGTGGGCGTGCATCCAACTTGCTTGCTCATGAAGACCTAGGGCATTTGAGGAAGCCCATCGTTGGAATATATAAGCCAAGTTCTATAATGAAAATTCCCACTAGTATATGAAAGTGACAACATAGGAGACAATCTATATGAAGAACATGGTGCTACTTTGAAGCACAAGTGTGGAAACATTGCCCCTTTTTATTTTTTTATTTTTTTCTCTTTTTTTTCTTTTTCTTCTTTTTCTTTTTTTTCTTTTTCTTTTTTTTCTTTGGCCTTTCTTTTTTTTTGGGGGGACAATGCTCTAATAATGATGATCATCACACTTTTATTTACTTACAACTCGATATTACAACTCGATACTGGAACAAAGATATGACTCTATATGCATGCTTCCGACGGTGTACCGGGATGTGCAATGATCTAGCGTAGCAATGACATCAATAAACGGACAAGCCATGAAAACATCATGCTAGCTATCTTACGATCATGCAAAGCAATATGACAATAAATGCTCAAGTCATGTATGTGATGATGATGAAAGTTGCATGGCAATATATCTCGGAATGGCTATGGAAATGGCATGATAGGTAGGTATGGTGGCTGTTTTGAGGAAGATATAATGAGGCTTATGTGTGATACAGTGTATCGTATCACGGGGTTTGGATGCACCGGTGAAGTTTGCACCAACTCTCGAGGTGAGAAAGGGCAATGCACGGTACGAAGAGGCTAGCAATGATGGAAAGGTAAAAGTGCGTATAATCCATGGACTCACATTAGTCATAAAGAACTCATATACTTATTGCAAGAATTTATTAGCCCTCGAAGCAAAGTACTACTACGCATGCCCCTAGGGGGATAGATTGGTAGGAAAAGACCATCGCTAGTCCCCGACCGCCACTCATAAGGAAGACAATCAAAGAAACACCCCATGCTTCAAATTTGTCACACAACGGTTACCATACGTGCATGCTACGAGACTTGCAAACCTCAACACAGGTGTCTCTACAATCCACAACCACCCACTAGCATGACTGTAATATCACCATCTTTATATCGCAAAACTATTGCAAGGAATCAAACATATCATATTCAGCGATCTACAAGTTTATGTAGGATTTTATGACTAACCATGTGAATGACCAATTCCTGTCATCTCTCTAAATTGATATAAGTGAAGCAAGAGATTTTAATTCTTTCTACAAAATATATGCCCACTCTCTAACAATTATAAGTGAAGCAAAAGAGCATTCTACAAATGGCGGTTTTCTACGTGAAGAGAAACAGGCAATCCAGACTTCAAATGATATAAGTGAAGCACATGAAGCATTCTATAAAGCCACACTCAAAAGATTTAAGTGAAGTGAAATGAGCATTCTATAAATCAACCAAGGACTATCTCATACCAGCATGGTGCATAAAAGAAAAATGAAAACTAAATGCAAAAGACGCTCCAAGACTTGCACATAATGCATGAACGAAACGAATTCGAAAACATACCGATACTTGTTGAAGAAATAGGGGATGCCTTCCGGGGCATCCCCAAGCTTAGACGCTTGAGTCTCCTTGAATATTTACTTAGGGTGCCTCGGGCATGTCCAAGCTTGATCTCTTGCTTCTCTTCCTTTTCCTCATATCGAGTCATCCTCGATTAGACACTTCATCCACACAAAACTTCAACAGAAAACTCGGTAACATCCGTTAGTATAATAAAGCAAATCACCACTCTAAGTACTGTTGCAAACCAATTCAAATTTTGTTTTTGCATTGCGTCTACTGTAATATAACTTTTCCATGGCTTAATCCACTAATATAAATTGATAGATTCATCAAAACAAGCAAACTATGCATCAAAAACAGAATCTGTCAAAAACAGAACAGTCTGTAGCAATCTGAACATCCACCATACTTCTGGTACCCCAACAATTCTACCAAAATTATTAAAAATAAAAAAGTTGTATAGAAAGACAGTTCAAAAGGAATCAGAACCAATTGACGTTCCAGTTAAAAATGTAAAATCACGCACTACAGCCAAAGTTTCTGTCCTGCACCGTACAAACCAACAAGCATTGTAAACATCCTAAAGGCAAACCTTAGCACATTATTTTTATAATACAATGGAATTATACAAGGGGATAATTATTTTTGTTGTAAAGTTTCTGTAATCAAGATTCACAAAGTTTCCGTGAGCATGAACAAAGTTCAAGGCTAGCTCCCACTTCAATAATGCTTGTCTTTCTCACTTTCACTTTCCTTTTTGAAAAGTTTTTAGGTTCCCCTCTTTATTTTTTTGTTTTTAAACTATATAAAAGCACTCAACAGAAATAAATGACTCTCTAAAACTTTCGGGTTGTCTCCCTGGCAGCGCTTTCTTTAAAGCCATTAAGCTAGGCATTTAGTGCTCAAGTAATGAATCCACCCGGATCCCAAGGTATATCAAAGCCAATTTTAATTAACAATGTTTTGTAATTTAGTAGTGAGCACACAGTAACATATATCAAGCAACAACGAAGTCTAACTCTCTTCCTATGCATCGGCATGTCATAAGAGAACAATTCATGCACACATAGTAAAGGCCGAAGCATAGTATAAGCAATTTCTTGCAATTTCATAGTATGGGAAACATAGAGAGATGGAGAAATAGTTCCTCTCTCATAATAATTGCAAGTAGGAGCAGCAAGCACATGCATATTACATTCATCAAAATCATCATGTGCAATGGTAAAAGGCAACCCATCAATATAATCCTTAATAAGCACAAACTTCTCCGATATAGTGTAGTTTGGAGAATTCAAAAAGATAATAGGACTATCATGCGTGGGTGCAATAGCAACAATTTCATGTTTAACATAAGGAACTATAGAAGTTCATCTCCATAAGCATAATTCATATTGGCATCTTGGCCACAAGTATAGCAAGCATCATCAAAAAGGGATATTTCAAACAAATTCAAGGGATCATAGCAATCATCCTTCGGTAAGCACGAAGGGGAATTAAATAATGTATGAGTTGGAGGGTTACTATCATTAGAAGGTGGGCACGGGTAGCTAATCCGCTCTTCCTCCTTTTGTTCTTCGCTCTCCTCATCATCTTTTTCATCCAATGAGCTCATAGTTTCATCAATTTCTTCTTCCATAGCTTCCTGCAAAATATTAGTCTCTTCTTGGACAGCGGAGACTTTCTCAATAAATGCATTAATATAGTAATTGTATTCATAATTTTCATAGCAATATCTAAGTATAGCAAGATTTTTAGGCCTATAAGCATCATCATCTAAAGCTTCATACTTTTCAAACAAAGATTCAATTTCATAAGCAGCCTTAAAAGCAACAAATTCTTCTATTTGTTTCACATCATAGTAATCATATATACCATTAGCATAAGAAGCTAAGGTTTCATTATCATTAAATTTGCATGAAAAGGGAAGGTGTGGAGCCTTCATCCTAGAGCAACAAGTAATATCATATCTCAAGCATAGATTCCGGCACACCAACGCAACATAATAAATTGATCCCATAATAGTTTCCCTTTTCGTGTCGAGCGATAATCCCTAAAGTATTCACGTTGATCCAACGTGTCTCCCATTATAAAGTTGAATGGGGTTTTCTCAGGATTATCAAAGTAGTACACAATATCTTTCGCATAATGAGAATCGAGGGTTTTAGGAGTTACCCCATCCTCATAAATAGCAAGTACAGCTAATTTTTTTTGGTATTTTGCGTTCCATATCCATAACTAAAGATAGAGAACAACTTAGAACAGCAAATAAAAATTACTTAGTGATAAAGCAAACAAGCACACACGAGAATATTCACCCCACGCTATGACTCCCCGGCAACGGCGCCAGAAAAAGGTCTTGATAACCCGCAAGTATACATGATAGTTGTAGCCTCTTTCGATAAGTAAGAGTGTCGAACCCAACAAGGAGCTAAAGGTAGAACAAATACTCTCTCAAGTCCTATCGGCCACTGATACGACTCTACGCACGCTTGATGTTCGCTTTACCTAGAACAAGTATGAAACTAGAGGCACTTTGTAGGTGTGATAGGATATGTTTGCAATATAATAAAGAACACGTAAATAAAAAGTAGGGGCTGTTTAGATAAAGATGCAATAAAGTAAATATAGCGAGTGTGGAAAAGTGGTGGTAGGAGTTATGAAAGTGTCCCTAAGCAATTGACTACATTACTAGACCGATAGCAAGTTTTATGTGGGAGAGGCCACTGATAGCATGTCATCCCTGACTTGGAATTCTATGCACTTATGATTGGAACTATTAGCAAGCAGTCCGCAACTACTAACGTTCACTAAGGTAAAACCCAACCATAGCATTAAGATATATTGGTCCCCCTTCAATCCCATACGCAACAATCCCCTTACTCGGGTTTAAGCTTTTGTCACTCTAGCAACCACTATAAGTGAATCATGAATGTATTGCAACACCCTACAAAGGGAATCCCTCACGCTTGCGCGACACGGAGGGCACAATAGGACAGCAACATAACCACAAGCAAATTACATCAATCATAGCAATTCATCAACCACCAATAGGACAACGAAAATCTACTCAGACATCATAGGATGGCTACACATCATTGGAAAATAATATGAAGCATAAAGCACCATGTTCAAGTAGAGGGTACAGAGGGTTGGGGGAGAGTGGACCGCTGAATATAGATGGGGGAAGGTGATGGAGATGTTGGTCAAGATGGCGGAGGTGTTGGTGAAGATCGCGGTGATGATGATGGCCCCCGGCGGCGTTCCGGCGCCACCGGAAGCAAGGGCGAGAGAGCCCCCCTTCTTCTTCTTCTTCCTTGACCTCCTCCCTAGATGGGAGAAGGGTTTCCCATCTGGTCCTTGGCTCCCATGGCGTGGGAGGGGCGAGAGCCCCTCCGAGATTGGATCTATCTCTCTGTTTCCGTGTTCTCAGATTCTACCCTTTCATCGTTTCTTAAATATCCGGAGATCCGTAACTCCGATTGGGGTGAATCTTTCGCCCAGATCTTTCTCATAAAATTAGCTTTCTTTCTCCAAAAGAAGAGCGTCAACCGCCTTATAGGGGGGCCAGGAGAGTCCAGGGCGCGCCTGCCTCCTTGGGGCGCGCCCCCCTATCTCCTGGCCCCCTCGGGCACCGTCTCACGTTGATTTAACTTCCGAAAATTCACAAATATTCCAAAAAAAAACTCTATCCGTTTTTATCCCGTTTGGACTTCGTTTGATATTGGGTTTCTGCGAAACAAAAAACATGCAACAGACAGGAACTGGCAATGGGCACTGGATCAATATGTTAGTCCCAAAAAATGGTATAAAAAGTTGCCAAAAGTATATAAAAGTTATAGAATATTGGCATGGAACAATCAAAAATTATAGATACAACGGAGACGTATCATTAGTTCAATAAAATCATATAAATTATTGCCAAAAGTATGTGAAAGTTGTATAATATTGGCATGAAACAATCAAAAATTATAGATACGACGGAGACGTATCATGCGCCCACCCCCTAGGCGCACCCTGGTGGCTCGTGGGGCCCCTGGCTGGCCTCCGAAGCCCATATTCTGCTTTATGAAGCAATTTTCCCTAAAAAAACAAGGGAAGGACCTTTGGGATGAAGCGCTGGCGCATCGATACGGAACCTGGGCAGGAGCACTTTTTCTCTCTAGCGAAGCAATTCCACCGGGGATACTTACTTTTAGGAGGGGAAAATCGAATCCATCGACATCACCAACAACCTTCTCATCGTGGGAGGAACAATCTTCATCAACATCTCCACCAGCTCCATCTCATCTCATACCCTAGTTCATCTCTTGTATTCAATGTTTGTCTCAAAACCTCAGATTGGTACCTGCGGGTTTCTAGTAGTGTTGATTACATCTTGTAGTTGATGCTAGTTAGTTTATTTGGTGGAAGATTATATGTTCAGATCCTTGATGATATTCAATACCCCTCTGATCTTGAACATGAATATGATTTCTGAGTAGTTACTTTTGTTCTTGAGGACATGGGAGAAGTCTTGTCATAAGTAATCATGTCAATGTGGTATTTGTTCGATATTTTGATGATATGTATGTTGTTGTTTCCCTTAGTGGTGTCGCATAAACGTCAACTAGATGACATTTCACCATATTTGGGCCTAAGGGAAGGCATTGCATAGTAGTAATTAGATGATGGGTTGCTAGAGTGACATAAGCTTAAACCCTAGTTTATGCGCTATTCTATAAGGGGCTGATTTGGATACATATGTTTCATGCTATGGTTAGATTTATCTTAATCCTTCTTTCATAGTTGCGGATACTTGCAAGAGGGGGTAATCATAAGTGGGAGGTTTGTTCAAGTAAGAACATAACCCAAGCACCGGTCCACCCACATATCAAATTATCAAAGTAGCGAATGTGAATAAAAAACATGATGAAAGTGACTAGATGAAATTCTCGAGGGTCCTCAAGAACGCTTTGCTTATTATAAGAGACCGTTCTGGCCTGTTCTTTGCTAAAAAAGGATTGGGCTACCTTGTTGCACCTTTGTTACCGTTACTCTTGTTGCTCGTTAAAAATTACCTTGCTATCAAACTATCTGTTACCGATAATTTCAGTGCCTGCAGACAATACCTTGCTGAAAACCGCTTGTCATTTCCTTCTGCTCCTCGTTGGGTTTGACAGTATTACTTATCGAAAGGACTATGATTTATCCCCTATACTTGTGGGTCATCAAGACTATTTTATGGCGCCGATGCCGGGGAGTGAAGCGTCTTTGGTGAGTGGAATTTGAAAAGGAAACATTTATATTACGTGTTGCAATTTACTGCCACTTGTTACCATGGAAATTAATCCTTTGAGGGGTTTGTTCGGGGTATCTTCACCTCGACCAGAAGCTCAAAGAGTTGCTCCTCAACCTAATTCACCTACTGAAAATATTTATCATGAGATTCCTTCGGGTATGATAGAGAAACTGCTAGCTAATCCTTATGCAGGAGATGGAACAATACATCCCGATATGCTCTTAATCTATGTGGATGAAGTTTGTGGATTATTTAAGCTTGTTATGGAGTTAAGAAGAAGGTTTCCCTTTATCTTTGGAGAGAAAGGCATTGACATGGTATAGGCTATGTGATAATATTGGAACGTGGGATTGGAACCGATTGAAATTGGAATTTTATTAGAAGTTTTATCCTATGCATCTGGTTCATCGTGATCGGAATTATAGATATAATTTTTGGCTTGTGAAGGAGAAAGTATCGCTCAAGCTTGGAGGAGGCTTAAGTACATGATCTACACATGCCCCAATCATGAGCTCTCAAGATAAATTATCATACACAATTTTTATGATCAACTTTCTCATAATGATCAAACCATGCTCGATTCTTCTTCTACTGGTTCCTTTATGAAGAAAACTATTGAATTCAAATGGGGTCTTATGGAAAGAATTAAACGCAACTCTAAAGATTGGGAACTCGACAAAGGTAAAGAGTAGGGTATAAAACTTGAGTTTTGTTAAATCTTTTATGGACACCGATGCTTTGCATAAGTTTAGTACTAAATATGGACTTGACTCTGAGATAGTAGTCTCTTTTTGTGAAACATTTGCTACTCATGTTGATCTCCCTAAGGAGAAGTGGTTTAAATAGCATCCCCTATTAAAGAAAAATATTGAGGAACTCGTTATAGTTAAAGATGGAACTATCATTTACAATGTTGATCCAGTTGTGCCTATTTCTTGTATTGAGAAACCTCATTTTCCTGTTAGGATTAAGGAACATGCTAAAATTTCAACTGTGGTTAACAAAAGTAACATTAGAGTACCTAGACCCTATGAACAAATTAAAGTTGAATCTTATGTTGCTATGGTTAAATATCTCTTGGTCGATAATATTGATGGGCATGTTATTTACTTCTATGATGAAGCTACTAGAATTGCTATGCCTGATCCCAAAGATAAGAATAATCATGTTGTTCGCATGCCAGTTGTTTATGTTAAAATAGGAGATCATTATTACCATGTTTTATGTGATTTTGGTGTTAGTGTGAGTGCTATCCCTTTTACCTTACATCAAGAGATTATGAACGGTATTGCACCTACTGAAATAGAGGATATTGATGTTACTATTAGCTTGCGAATAGAGATACGATTTAACCGCTTGGGATTGTTAGAGATGTTGAATTCTTGTGTGGAAAGATAAAATACCCTACTAATTTTCTAGTTCTTGGTTCTGCACAAGATGATTTTTGTCCCATTATATTTGGTAGACCTTTCTTGAATACAGTTAATGCTAAGATTGATTGCAATAAAGAAACTATCAATGTTAACTTTGGTGATGTATCTCATGAGTTTAATTTCTCTAAATTCCATAAGCAACCTCATGATAAAGAATTGCCTAGTAAGGATGAAATTATTGGTCTTGCTTCCATTGTCGTACCTAATACTGATCCGTTAGAACAATATTTGCTAGACCATGAAATGATATGCATATGAATGAAAGAAATGAAATAGATAAGATATTCTTTGATCAAGCACCTATCCTTAAACGTAATTTGTCTGTTGAAACTCTTGGAGGTCCTCCTCCACCTAAGGATGATCATGTGTTTGAATTTAAGCAATTACCTGACATGTTAAAATATGCTTATCTTGATGAAAAGAAGATATATCCTTTATTATCATTGCTAACCATTCAGAGCATGAAGAAAAGAGATTACTTAAAGCTCTGAGGAAGCACCACGCTGCTATTGGATATACTCTTGATGATCTTAAGGGCATTAGTCCCACTCTATGTCAGCATAAAATTAATATGGAGCCTAATGCTAAGCGGTTGTCGATCACCAACGACGGTTGAATACTAAGATGAAGGATGTGGTAAGAACTAAAATTAATATGGAAGCAGGTATAATTTTTCCATAGCTAATAGTAGATGGGTAAGTCATGTTATTGTGTTCCTAATAAAGGAGGTATAACTGTTGTTCCTAATGATAAAAATGAACTCATCCCACAAAGAATTGTAACTGGTTACAGGATGGTAACTGATTTCAGGAAATTAAACAAAGCTACTAAAAAGATCATTACCCCTTGCCCTCTATTGATCAAATGTTAGAAAGATTGTCTAAGCATACACACTTTTGTTTCCTTGATGGATATTCTGGTTTTTCTCAAATACCTGTGTCAAAAGAAGATCAAGAAAAAACTACTTTTACTTGCCCTTTTGGAACTTATGCTTATAGATGTATGCCTTTTGGTTTATGCAATGCACCTGCTACCTTTCAAAGATGTATGACTGCTATATTCTCTGACTTTTGTGAAAAGATTGTCGAGGTTTTCATGGATGATTTTTCCGTTTACGAGACTTCATTTAATGATTGCTTAAGCAACCTTGATTGAGTTTTCTAGAGATGTGAAGAAACTAATCTTGTCTTGAACTGGGAGAAGTGTCACTTTATGGTGAATGAAGGTATAGTACTTGGGCATAAAATTTCTAAACGAGGTATTGAAGTAGACAAAGCTAAAGTTGATGCAATTGAGAAAATGTCATGTCCTAAAGATATTAAAGGTATAAGAAGTTTCCTTGGTCATGCTAGTTTTTATAGGAGATTTATTAAAGACTTCTCTAAAATTTCTAGGCCTCTTACTAATCTCTTGCAAAACATGTTCCATTTATTTTTTATGGTGTTTCAGATCCTGGCGTGTTCGACGGCGGCGCAGGGATTCCAAGCGTCGTGGAGCTGTCTCATGCGGAGGTACCCAAGACTACAATGTAGAGCTTGTTTGGTTGCATGCAGCACCCCCAAACATGCCCGATAGCTGAAATAAAAATATGTTTGGTTGTGTACATGAAGTGTTGGCCCGTAAGCGCACGAAACTTAAAGCACTCCGGAGCCTGGCTCGCTAGGAACACTCATATCGGTCGTTTTTGTGGAGGCGGGCATAAGGTGGGGAACGATGTATGAGGGTGCAGACATGGAGATGGTAGGAGACCAAAATATGCAACACGGGATGGGGCGAAATCTAGCCTCACCCTTCCCCCTCTCCTTTACTCTCTCACCTCAACTAACAAATTAAATCCAAACTCAGTTCTTGGCACCAGCAACGACTTAGATTTGTGGTATCAATGACGATGATGACTTACAAATCCGGCACTAGGGCGTGCTCCTCCCCTCCATTAGCTGCTTGTCCACTTCATCTTCTTCTCCATCTCGCCCGCCTCGTCTCCGGCATGGGCGTGACATCGGCTCCAACAGCGATAACCAGTATACATACACCCTCCACCATTAGGTCGTTGGGTAAGGTGCAGGGTGCATTTCACCCTTACTTACCGCAACATTGATTTCAATAGGACGAGCAGATGAAATTTCTTGTTCAGCCATCAACACTCATAGTTATGATTTAGGTCTAGGCCATGTTGGTCCACAAGAGAACGATTTGTCGCAATTCAAAGCATATGATCCATCCACGATGCATTTTCTAGGATTGCAAGTAGGTCTAAAGGGGGGTGATTAGACTACTTGACCAATAAAAACCTAGCATTTTACCAATTTTAGTTTTTGACCGATTTTAGCAATTCTATTAAGTCTAGTAGCACCCTTTGCAAATCTAATATAGTGGCAGCGGAAAGTAAAGACTTCACATGTGAAGGTAGAGGAAGGGTTTTGGAGATAATCAAACACAATTAAGACACAGTAGTTTTTCTCGTGGTTCCGATAGGTGGTGCTATCGTACATCCACGTTGATGGAGACTTCAACCCACGGGAGTAACAGTTGCGCGATTCCGTGAAGAGCACCACCCAAGAAGGGCCCATGAAGAGGCAACTTTTTCTATGTCATCATGGCTTACGCCCATGAAGAACTAGTGTCACTCGGGTAGATCTTCACGAAGTAGGCGATTCCTTGCCCTTACAAACTCCTTGGTTCAACTCCACAAGCTTGAAGGCTCCCAGGTGACACCTAACCAATCTAGGAGACAACACTCTCCAAAAGGTAATAGATATTGTTGTTGATGATGAACTCCTTGCTCTTGTGCTTTAAAAGATAGTCTCCTCAACACCCAAATACTCTCTCACATATTTTGGCAATGTGGTGGGGGAGGGATTGGATCAGAAAACAACTTGGGGAGGCTAGAGATCAAGGATCAAAGGTTGGAGTGAAATCCTCTTGATCTCAACACAAGGGTACGTGGTTCTCTCTTAGAAAATGGATATAATAAGTAGTAGCTTCGAACTGGTTGCTCTCTAAGAGTTGGTGGAATGGGTGGCGGTATATATAGGCATCACCAAAAATCCAATCGTTGCACACCTTTATGCACTATTCGGTGGGACAAGGTGAAACCACTCGATGAGACCAACTAGTGCAAAAGATTTGAACTTTAGGCTTTTCAGTGAGATCAGATGAAACCTCTCTGTGGGACCGAATGATGATGACCTAATCACTTTCCACACTTCGGTGTCACCGATTGAAACCACTCAAAAATCTGAAGTGAAATCAATTGGTTACAGAAGGTTGGCAAATGCTCTTCGGTGGGACCAAATGGTCATCTAGGTGAGACCGAGACGCTAGGGTTTAGGGAGTGGCTATGTCAAGTGTATCTCGGTGTCCGGTTGTATGTGTTTAGATGGGACCAAGAAAGACTTTAGGGTTTTGGACATAGATGAATGTGAGAGTGTGACTGAGGGTTTTGGAGCGATATCTTTAAGCACTAGAGCAGTTAGACCATGATCAAAATCTCATCCCCTTTTAATAGTATTGACTTTTCTATGGACTCAATGTGATCTTGGATCACTTCACAAAAAAATGTAGAGTCTAGAAGCTTTGCCAGCACATGTCATTTGCGTTTTGAGGGGTCCACATTCACATCCCATTGTCATACCTGAATTGAACTTTCCTGAAACATTCTTTAAGTCGGCATTAGTTTAATGATGTATGTGTTGTTATGAATTACCAAAACCACCCAGGGATTAGTTGTACTTTCACATTGTTAGCTCAAGATAGAGAGAGGTCGGCAAATCTGAAACCATGCATAATGCATAGGACTACGCCCCCCCCCCACCCACCCACCCACCCCAACCCCATTTTCCAATTTTGCATTTGAAATACTTAATTGATTTTTTAGTCCTTTTAATTGACATACTCTTAGAACAAACCCCTCTTCTATATACAAGAAAAATGAAGTTTTCTTTGGTATACTGTGTGCTAAGTATTCTTTTCCTATCAATGAACTTTTCATAATTTTCATCTACAACAGTAACAATGTATAGGTTGTCAACACGCTTGGAATGCTAAGAGCACCTTTCGCCAAGCTTATGGGCACGTTTAGGGAGAGGGAGTTGCTAGAAGATAGCATCCACACCCTCGTGAAAGAGCAAGTAGCAATGCTCCTTCATATTGTGGGTCATAACCAGCTCAGTGGGATTCACAACACGTTCAGGAGATCCAGTGAAACAATTTTCTAGTATGTCAAGTAAATCTTGTATGCGATTGAGGAGCTCGGAGGAGAGATGACCAAGGAACTTACTGGTCAAACTCATTCAAAGATACACACGAGCCCCAAATGCTATCCATATTTCAAGGGAAACAATACTATTAGTTCAGGCCAGTTCTTTTGCTGGCTTTTTTGGGCTTCCAGAATAAGTTGTCCCTACCCAGCTTATTCTAGAAGCCCAACCAAAATTTTCTTTTTAGAAGTCTACTAATCAAGTCTTAACTACTAGGCTTCTAAAAAAATAATTTTGGTTGGGCTTCTAGAATAAGGGTAGGGGGCAGCTTATTCAGCTTATTCTAGAAGCCACCAAAAGAACTGGCCCTTCATTCCATGGCATGCTTGTGTTCTTGTGAGCTATAGCTGTTTTTTATGCTATCACATGATTATATTGGCACAATAGATGATGCTCCGGTGACTGCTAGAGTGCCAATGTCACAAACTGTAACATACATAGGTAGAAAGCACTACACAAGCCAATATGGTAACATATGTAGGTAGAAAGCACTACACAAGCCAATATGCTTGCTGCTATTGATCTCGATCTCAAGTTCACACATGTGTTGGCTAGATGGAACGATCAGGTCATGATGCTAATATTCTTGACATGAGATCAATATCCTTGATGGCATGTTCTACCTAGGATATGTTGGATATGCATGTCGGTCTAGTGTTCTTGCATTTGGTTAAAGAATAATTTTAAGATATGTTGGATATCCTAGGCATTTGGTTAAAGAATAATTTTAAGATCAAGGATCAGGACAGTTTACGCCTACGCCTTGCTACGATTAGCGAGCGCTCTGAATCACTTCAAAACTAAAGGTGCTTTAAGGATTTGATTGAAAAATGTTCATCCAGTCGTACAAATATCTCTCTTCAGTGTATGTTAATCCAAAGCCTGGGGGTTGGTTACATCAGTAATTATCGGAGCCTAATTTTTTTGCCTGTACCAAACAAGGCCCCTCTCATAGAAAAACCCACGTAACAACACCTCCTGAAACTGAGCCAGGGTCAGCTATAAACAGAAGGAACTAGGGAAGCTCCGAAGCCATCCTGCAAACTATTAGTCACCGGAATCACCTTTCTTTTGCCTCAGTGTGTCCTAAATGATGTATAAACTTCTACTTCTGGGTAAAGGTTAGCCGCCGTGGTTAAAACCCACCACCAGACTGCTAGAACCACCTGCGGAGTCTGCGAAATTTGTTGTACCTTTTCCTAGCTAATCCACTGTCACTAAAACTACCACCTTGAACCTGATCTTGAGCTTCTGAAAATTCCTCTGACCATGATTCCAGCGGAATAAGATGGCTGTCGTCCTTTGCCTTCCTCTTCTGCTTCTCAATCTGCTTTACATTCTCAGATATTAGGTGGAGTGTCTTATTTATCTTCGTGAAACTCCTTTCCATGGGCTCGACGACGTGGGAGACTGTGTATCTGACATCATCGACCATCTGAGAAGGTACCATAACACAAGTGAAACGAATGTGAGAGAATGATAAAGGAGGAAAAGAAAACTGACCACTAGTAGAAACTTACAATTTCACCGCTTCCTAACACAACATCACGAACACTCTGAGGAAAACTCAACCGCCTGTCTCTGGAATCAGGGCGAGAGGTTTCCATGATTGTTAAATTATCAATCTCTCGTTCTTCTTCAGGATCTGGAGCCCCCAGGGATGCATAATCAGACATGACAGCAGCATTATAAACACTTCTCTCGCCACGCCTGTAGGGCTTAGCTGGGAATACTTTCATATGAACCACTGCCGCCACCCCCATCTGTCATGCAAGGGACACAAAACGTTGTGGGAATAAACTTAAACAGAGACTCTTCTTAAACAATTAGAGAGCATAGTAGCATCGTTGTCTGCAGTAAATTCATCATCGGTTGTGAACACAAGTTCACATACAAAAATGTGCAAGCAAATAAAATCACTGATACAACAAGCGCATTGTATATACACTTGTGATAGTACAAGAAAATTCAAAGCAACACATGAACCAACCAATATTGGAAAAGGGATATGGGAACTTCCCATAACAATAACCTCCACATTTGTGAACATGTAACATAAAAAATGTAACTCAGAAACAATCCACAGTAAAATCATTCACTAATATGCAAACTACAGAAGGCACTCTAGGCATAGGCAATACATGGCTTAAGAGGTTAATATGCATATCAGAGCTAACTTGTTTCCAAAGTAAACTACATCGTGAATGAAAAAAATGAAGCATAGGCATGTAACAGTTGGACAAATGTTTTGCATGTACTCCTATGAGGGTAGATGAAGCATAGAGGTGACTTGCTGAGAAAACAAGTAAAAGCAAGTGAATCAATCCAAGACTAGAAACTGTAAAAAAAAACATAATGGATAAAACATACCTCCAGACATATTATATAATCCTGGATACGTGTTTGCAAACTTTGTGCCAGATGTCCATTAAAAAGCCCAGTTGAAAACAGAAATGCAACAGCAATACCTTGCCACCATGTCAAAAATATAATAGATTTGAAAGTTAGAAACTTGGACAGGGGCTTAATAGGTTCCAGCTTCTCCTTGGTAGCAGTGTAGAACTGTACAAGACAGTACAATGCCCATGTCTGGCTGAAATTTAGAACAACAGCCAAATATGGGTACCTGCAAAGGGATTGACTGAGACTGAGAACGCCAAACTTGAAATATTTTGCTCATTCCCCAATGCAGAATCAGATTAATTATGCATAAAACAATGATCATCTTTAAGTCTGCGACCAATATTCAAGAGATTGCTCAGGAAAAACTACAGGCAAAGGAAACGACTCCTACCCATATCTCCATGCAAATTTTCCTTCTCCATAGATACCCAGAAGTTCTAGCAAAATTGCCAAGATAGCACAAATAGGCTTGAGTATCATCTACAGAAAATCATAAACTACATCAGAGCAATTACATACATGAAGCAAAGAGGCACAAAGGTAAAAAGCTTGTCACCATAAAATACGTACGTATTGCACAATCCCAATCTTCACGGCATAATAAAAGTCAGGACCGAGGTACCAGTTTCTCATAAACCAGTTCAATGGGAATGGATGTTTCACAATACCATAATCATAATCAACGTCTAGCAGAGGAGAACTATCACTGGGTTGAAACTGATCCTCCATGTATCTGATGGTACTTTCCTCCCCGCCTAAAATGATAAAAGATAAAATCAAATGAACAGTATAGAAAATAAATAAGGAAACCTGAGAGCTATAGGCTAAAAAACTAGGTATTTGGCATATTGGCCCTCACTCCAATATAACAGGTCTTATGCACTGACCAAACTAAAGCAGCAAACAGAATAATGTGCTTCATCAGCATCGACATTCTTATGATTAAAAACTGATGAAAATGTAACTCCAAAGTCAGAGAGGCAATACCAACTCAAATTGTAACTTTTCTTATAATTAAATTCCTCTTTTGACGATTGATATTTCTGCATTACTAGAAAAAAAGAAGAAACCCATGTATTACCCAAAATAAGATTAATCGAGTAATCAATCCAATAACTAAAAGGTTAGTTTTAAAAACAGGTTAAAAGTCACAACCGTGTACAATTTGACTTCCAACTATTGGTAAAGAAGACAATTTCTTATAGGAAGGATCCAAATGGAGAAAGTACCAACCTAAGCATGCTATCAAATATCTCTCAAAGCAATACATTGCGAATGCCTCATAACAATCCCGCATCATCTCACAGATGAAAGCAACCTTTGAATTCAGTAATGAGAAGAACTACAAAAGAATAAGAAAGATCTGTTGGCATTGAAGGAAATAAAATCATAGTCACCATATACACAGAAAAGTAAGTTGGTGAAAGCCAAAAGGAGGTACAAGAAAGGAACAAAAGCACTAAAGAGTAATACTCCCTCCGTCCCATAATATAAGAACGTTCTTGACACTACTGTAGTGTTAAAAATGTTCTTATATTTTGGGACAGAGGGAGTATAACTTATCCTCAATAAGCACATTTTAAAATGGAATTACAGGGTGTTATATTAAATATAAAAAGAATATTCTAGACTTACTAGAGTACAAACACTCACAGAGCATACTTAAAATAGTGGAAGTATGTAACAATGCTACCAGGTATGTGTTTATAAATTATACACATGAATTATGATCACAGAATTATACTAGCAAAGTAATCGTTAGAAAAGGGTCACAAACATGATATGGTGAGCACAACATTGATGCTGTCAGTTTCCAAAATATTGATTGTTCATATGCTCACTCCAAGTATCAGCAATGTGACATCGACACTGAACTAAGAAGTGCAATAGCAGCTCATTGCACAAAAAACTGGAACAGAAAACAAGAACAGACAGGTCTACTTACTGATTGAACAGCATATACTGGAACCATCATAATGAGACCAATCAAGAACTTCTGCTCCTGCAATGGACAAAGTAGACAACTGAAATTGAAAGTGCAACAGTTGAAAAGAACAGGGTAGATAGTTGAAAACTTAGAACAAATGCAGCTCAGGGAGGTATGAAATCTTTCATACCAGAATATATTCTTCTAATAAACCGAAAACTGAAATTATGATAGAAACCTACCTCAGGTTGATGGTAAGCGCAGAGATGCTCGAAAGTTAGAAACAAGGACAGAACAAGTGAAACAGTTACAGATATCCCTGCACTGAAAATTGGCCAGCTTGACAATGACTTCGCCACTGAGATAAAGCTAGGAGAAAACATTTTCCCTGATCTACCCAAACAACTGCTCACATGGATCAGCACCAAAATGAAACGGATCACATTTTTCGGAGCCATACTGCCAAAGACTGTATTTTGGTGGGAAACTTGCTTGTGGTCTGTCCTCTTCTATCTATAATTCCGGCTTTCTTCTTCTACAAGCTAGAGAATTCAGGATTCAAAAACTGAGGGGGTAAATCTTCTTTTGTGCTTCTTCGATGTGCTCAAGCTCTCTTTAGTCTTCTGCAAAACTTTGCTGCGGAGCATACTGGTCCTTCCCTACAGATTGACAACGATTGTAAGATAAACACACAAATATTTGTTCTTAAGATATAGTGACAGAACTTATGGCAAAGGAAGGCATGCAAGATAAGAGCACTTTTAGCTTATAAGTACCAGCAATTGTACTTATAGCACCAACGACATGAAAAACACCCAGGAAATCACAAGAGACCCATCTTTTTCTAATAATTACGCCATGGAAGGTCGCACGTCTTAGATGCCCATCTCCATTGTGGAAAAAAATGGCAATAATGAATTAATAAATTTCTTCCTTTTAGTGTCATGTTCCCTTTGATTCAGTAGGGCATACCCAGTGCTGAAAGCTCCCACACAAGGTGGGGCTTGGGGAAGGGAATTTCTAGACAGCCTTACCCTTGCATAACATTCTGCAAGGAGGTTGGTTCGAACCCAGGACCTCCAGGCCACAAGTGGACAGATTCTACCACTGCACCAGGCCCGCCCTTCATTCCCTTTGATTCAGTAGAGGTAACAAATAATCCAAGGAAAACCGCTCAACCTTACACAGATAGAACCGTTCAATTACTCTGTGAATCACAAGCCATCCCTCTTGCTAAATCTTCAACATATTCATACAGAACTTCGTATAAATAATCGACAACAATCATCATTACTGGAACCAATCTGTTTAAGCTACAAGGTGGTAAGAAGCCAAAATCGTCAATAATAAACCATTTCCATCGTAGTAAAACAAAATATGAACGTAATTTTCCTCAAAGAAAAGTAGCAATGCGGCACAGAATTCCAAATAACTCGCTTAAAATAAAATTTCAGGCTATTTGCCCCAATTGTGAAGAGCATAGTTAAACCCTGAAATTAATGTAAGATCTATTCCACAGACATAGGCAATCAACCCAGGAATCAATAGAACTCTCTTTCAGTTCAGCAATGGTCGCACAAGGTTATGGTAGCTTTTACTGAGGGGCTAAGTCCTTCTACTCTTGTACAATGGAGTGGGAACACAGTTCTGGGGATACATCACGACGAAATGTTAGGGCATAGCAAGGGTAGAACAGGAGAGGTAGGTGTTTCCTGCTACAATGACTGGAGTGCAATTGTATTTGCCTGACTGCTTGATTTTTTAACGTGTGGGGAGATAAAGAGTTATTCCGTCCACAAGTCAAAACTAAGATAGGACGGGAGACTCGAACCTGGGCCAATGGGCAGGGCCATAAGAGAAAGACAATGCTGGCTGCCCTCCTTGGCCCTTGGGTATATTGAGTGAAAGAAAAACTAGAGAACACACTGCCAATTACATGACACGATGTGATGCGTGTATAGCATGACAAACTCGCATAAGGTCCACCTACCCTTCCCAACAACCAGTCGAAAGCTGAACCACCAACCTATTTATCCACATCACGAATTAGGAAACAACACAGGCAGCCGCAGATCAATGGGATACCCAGTTTCCAGACTCTGCACTGCCTAAGTGTGCAGAGTAGCAATCTAGCGAGCGACTCGTCAGTAATAATATAACAGCAGCAATAGAACGGGGTCAAACATCCCCGCCGACTAGATAATTAATTACTACTCGTAGTTCAGTCATCTCACCGGGTGGAAGCAGTTCGTAATAGAACAAAAATTAATAATAGCAGAAACGAGTAAAATAAAAGTGAAACAACCGGAACCACCCAGAACTACACCGACGCACCTCACGATTTACCCCCCACCACATCCGCGCGGACCACCCAGCATTGACGAGAAGTATGGATTAGCGCAACCTGGTGCCCCCTTCCCCGCCGCCCAGATCATCCAACTCCAGAGTCCATACAAACAACACCGATTTCTTGCAGCAGAACAACTAGCGCATCTATGGTATGAAATCAACCGCCTCCGACGGGTCAAACTGGAGGGGGAATCGCACTGAGACGAGGGATTCAGACCTTTGGAGTGGGAGGGGGGACGAGCAGATCGCGCCCAGGCGGCTAGGGCCCTCGGCCTCGGGCGTGGAGAAGGGGCCTCGCCTCGCCTCGCCTCGCCTCGGGCTCGGCTCCCGCTTCCGCTTCGCTTCCAACGAGACGTGTACTTGTTTTTGTTGGAAGGAAAATCTCTGGGTTGGCCTCGACTGGGACTAGGGGGAGTCGAGAGCGACGGGGTTTTTGCACTTGCACGCCTCGGCCGCTGTTTGTATCTGCGTGCCTGTGGGGATATGGGCCCGCATGCCAGTGAGAACAACAGATGACGCTTGGGGCCCCACCGAGCAGGTGGTGGTGGTTGACTCGTGGATGTGCTGTGCCTATTCTGCGGATGCGCGCAAGCGGTGGTGGCGTGAATAGGCGGCCAGGTCGTGGGCCCATCAGCCAGCCGCGGGAGACCTGGACCCGGATCGGATCGTCACTCACAAATTTCTCCTCTTTTTCAAGCAACAAGATATCAAGAGATCCAGGCTCCGAGATGTTTAGGCCTTCACAGGGTAGAAAAATCATAGGAATAGAAAAGTTATAGAAAATGAGATGATATGTATGTCAAATTTTATGAGTAAGAATAAAAAAAAATATACCCTTTGATTCACATCATAATTTTTTTTCATTGAATATACGATAATGTTTAGGTCTCCTTTGGTTTGGAAAACGGCCTCCCGGGTCGCTAGGCGACTCCGGAGGCACCCAACGCCGTCGCCAAAAAACTCCACCTCGAAGCCAGAACACCCTTCGCCGCCGCCGGAGGATGCTACCACCGGCGGACGGCGGCGGCGGGGCACGCTCGTCTTGTTTTTTTCCTGCTTCTCCATCGTCCCAGGCAGCCCAGATCACATTCGATCTGGATCGGGATTTCCTGGCAGCGAGGGCACCTTCCATCTAGATCGGGACTCCCAGGCAGCCAAGGCCCCGGCTACGCTCCAAGGCTTCGGCTCAGATGGCTGCTCTGCCGCTAGGAGTGGGGCGCTGCCGATGGATGTTACGATGGAGATGGACCAGGGATCATGGGTGTTGCAGTGGTTCTTGGCCAGCGGTTCGATATGCCTTTCGTGCTCCAGATCCGGCCATGTCGGTCCATATGCTGATGCCCTGGGCTGGGTCCTCTTCATGGAGGTGGCAGTCGGCGGTGAGGTGCTCCGCCATTAGTGTTGGTCTGAATGACCACTCAGGCTTGCACGGTGCGCCCAATGCGAATTGCGATGATCACCGAAAGGTCTTATGAGGGTTATACTCTTCAGATCCGGTGGTTGCCTTTGAAAATGAGATGCAATCTATGGACGATTGCTTGATGTAGAGGAATGATTGTGCAGTGGCATTAGTTGGTTTTGCCTGGCGTCTTGCAGCTGCTAGGGTTGAGGAAAAGTGGTGGCGACAACACATGATTGACTCCGATGGTGGTGCTCTCGAGTACCCGGTCTCGAGCTCCGGGGTGAAAACCTAGGTCTGACCCATTGGTCATACCTAGCAATGACGATGTTTTAGCGTCGTTACCTTGTTGAAGGCATTGCTCGGATATGTTCGGATTAGTTTGTCATGCCCAATATGCGACCCTATCCAAAAGGAGCTCGAAGGTCCCACCAAGGATAGACCCGCATATTGAAACGCTTTTGCAAGGTGGATATCATTACATCAACATTACATAATAGATGGGGATACATACAAGAGGCATACAATGCCACACGAATACAACATCACAATACATCAGATCATCATCCGACTACGGATGAAACACAAACAGAAACTCAAACGACATCCACCCTGCTAGCCCAGGCTGCCGACCTGGAACCTATCCCCCGATCGAAGAAGAAGCAGAAGAAGAACTCAACGCAAGCAAACATCGCTCTCGCGTCATGATCATCGCATAACCTGTACCTGCAACTGTTGTTGTAGTAATCTGTGAGCCACGAGGACTCAGCAATCCCGTTACCATGGGTATCAAGACTAGCAAAGCTTAAAGGGAAAGGAAGGGGTAAAATGGTGAGGCTGCAGCAGCGACTAAGCATATATGGTGGCTAACATACGCAAATAAGAGCGAGAAGAGAGCAAGCGGAACGGTCGTGAAACTAGCAATGATCAAGAAGTGATCCTGAACTCCTACTTACGTCAAACATAACCCAGAAACCGTGTTCACTTCCCGGACTCCGCCGAGAAGAGACCATCACGACTACACACGCGGTTGATGCGTTTTAATTCGGATCTGGTGTCAAGTTATCTACAACCGGACATTAACAAATTCTCATCTGCCTATAATCGCAGGCACGGCTTTCGAAAGATTATACCCTGCAGGGGTGTCCCAACTTAGCCCATGATAAGCTCTCGCGATCAATGAAGGATATACCTTCTCCCAGGAAGACCCGATCAGACTCGGAATCCCGGTTTACAAGACCTTTCGACAATGGTAAAACAAGACCAGCAAAGCCGCCCGATGCGCCGACAATCCCGATAGGAGCTGCACATATCTCGTTCTCAGGGCAACACCGGATAGGTCAGCCTACGAGTAAAACCAGCCCTCGAGTTGCCCCGAGGTGGCCCCGCAGTCTGCCCGGTTCGGACCAACACTTAGACAAGCACTGGCCCGGGGGGGCTAAAATAAAGATGACCCTCGGGTTGGCCGACCCAAGGGAAAGGTATAGGTGGTGGTGAGGCAAATGGTAAAACCAATGTTGGGCCTTGCTGGAGGAGTTTTATTCAAAGCGAACTGTCAAGGGGGTCCCATAAATCACCCGACCGTGTAAGGAACGCAAAATCCGGGAACATAACACCGGTATGACGGAAACTAGGGCGGCAAGAGTGGAACAAAACACCAGGTAAAAGGCCGAGTCTTCCACCCTTTACCAAATATATAGATGCATTAATAATATAAGAGATATTGTGATATCCCAACCAAAATCCTGTCCACCATGGAGAAATCTTCAACTTCACCTGCAACTAGCAACGCTATAAGAGGGCTGAGAAAAGCGGTAACATAGCCAAACAACGGTTTGCTAGGAAGGGTGTCAAAGGTTAGAGGTTCATGGCAATTTGGGATGGCTTGATAAACATGTAATAGGTAGCGCAGCATAGCGATAGAACGAAGAAACTAGCATAGCAATGATAGTATTGAGATCCAGGGTAGCGGTCATCTTGCCTGAAATCCCGCTAGGAAGAAGAACGAGTCCATGAAGAAGATGAAGCCACGAAGACGAACCAACCGTAGACGAACGAATCCTCACGATCGCAACGAAACAGGAACTATCGAAAAGAAGCACACAACATAGTAAACACACCACATATAGAAAAGGCATGATGCACAACAAGCATGATGCATGACACGGCTACATGAAGCTACTCATGGCAAGGGATGATGCAAACAAGAGCAACACATCAAGGCAAGTTTAAATGAGGCCGGGAACAACATATAACAATTCCGGTAAGTCCTCATATGCATATTTCGAAGTTAGTACAGATCTGAATAAACCTTATGTTCAAGTTGTTAAACAGCAAGTTAAGATGCACCAAGATGATCTACACGAGATTCTAGTCAAGTTACATATAAAGTTCATTTAGTTCGGAGCTACGGCCTAGAAGATATGAGCAACACAAGTTAAATATGACATTGATGCAAAATGCACACAAACATCAAGCAAACACCTCAAAACATGGATGCAACATGATAATATGAAACTACATGCAATTCTAAGCAAGTTTCATATAAAGCACACTCAAAACGGAGCAACGGTTCAACACATGCACTCTATACAAGTTTAAAGGACAAGCTGTCCAAAACAGCAACTAGGCATATTGCAAGCACCAAAACAATATGCTATAGCATCCCAACATGAAAACAAAAGACATGGACATGATATACAGGTAAAGCATAACAAAACATGAACACTGAGCTATCTCCAGAAATCACTAGAACATGCTCAAACACACATGGAAAGATTGCAAATAATAACAGTTACAGACTTTAGCAGAAATAACATCGGGTTGCAATGTTTAGAGCTATCAAACAACATGTTACAGGAACTTATCATGGCAAACAAAGGCATGGCATGAAACTACTAAATGCATAGATCAAAAGTCCTTTACTGACCATGAGCCAAAAAGGAACAGAAAATATGATGGCACCCATGTAAACATAGCAAGTTATATTACAGATTCATACATGGCAGAAACAGAATTATGAAGGCATGTAGATGAGCTTGTGCAACTCACTACAAAGCAATACATGGCATGGCAAGGCAACCAACAGTAAGAAGGCATATTTGTGAAGCTAAGCATGGCAAGATCAAGGTCATAGGGTGCATGGAACACTAGGAAAACACATGTCAACAACTGAACTTAATGTTAACAGGCTGACAGCAACATTATGAAGCAACTTTGGAGCTAGATATGAACAAGCTACAGCAAGCTATAAATGCAACCAGGGGCATGGATGGATAGTGCATGATATGTAGAATAAAACATGTTTAGTGATCATCTCCAGATTATGAATAGAATGATTTGTAGAAGCAGGTTTACATAGCATCGCGAAATAACAGATTCAGCCTAGGAAAACAGCAACATCAAGTACACTACTTAACAAGCTCGATTCACTCACCACAAGTCATTGCAAGACAAGATAAGCATAGCATCATCAAGAAGACATGTTTGTGAAACAAACCAAGTCAAGAACAAGTTCATAGCATGCAAGGATCAACTACAACAAGCTTGGCAAAATTGAATAACATGTAAACAATCTGCCAGGAAACATTTTGAAGCAAAAGTAGAGCACGAAAATGACATGCTAGACTACTCCATAATTATAACCAGGGGCATGAATGGATAGACAATAACCACATGTTCAAAACACCCTTACTGAACTATCTCAAAATATGCATGGATCTCTTTGTAGCATCATGTTTACATGACATCAAAATAACAGCAGAACAGGGACTAAAATCAGCAATATCATGATGCCTAGTTTGCATGCTTGTGCTAGTCACCACATTGATCACAAAAATACATGGTAAGCACCTCTGTAAAGAAGACGTAGCATAGTTCAAAACACATGTAGACATCAACCTCATCGGATGCACACATCAATCATGGCAAAAATGACAAATGAGCTCGTTCTGTTAACATACAGCAGAAAACATCATGAAGCACTCTTGCAACGATGATTTAGGCATCAAGATGACCTCAAATGAATATGATGCAATGGAATGAAATGATGTACTCGTTGAGATGAACAATTTGACATATTACATACGCAAAACGGAGCTACGGATGCAGAGTTACGATGCGATGAACATGGCATGATAATTACACAAAACTGGGACGGGCAAAATATCACCTCCGCGAAAAGTCAACGGGACGAGGAGATCCGGGACGGCGAGATCCAGGCGGCTCGGGGGCGTGTTTGGTTTCGGGACGGGTGGATCTCATCCCACCCGTCCGGATCTGGGACGGGGCGAAACGGCGGCGACGGTTGCCGGCGAGACGACGCGCTCCGGCGGCGACGGAGGTTGGCGGCGGCGAGGCCGGGCGCGGAGGCGATGGCGCCATGGTCGGGGCGGCGGGAGACGCCGAACGGTGACGAGACGCCGGCGCAGG
>NC_057804.1:276948856-276990198 GCF_018294505.1 Triticum aestivum | reverse complement strand
CCACGTGGCGCGCCCCGATTGGTGCGGGCGGCGGCGGCTGGACGGAACGGACATGTCCGGCCGTCGGCGGACATGTCCGGCGGCGCGGAGGGGAATTTTTAGGGTTAGGGTAGGAAACATCCGCGAATTTCGGGGCAGAGGGCATATTTATAGTTTCTGGGAGCTAGAAGAGTCCAAATGAGGCACGGTTTTCGCCCACACGATCGTGATCGAATGACCGAGAGCATGGAGGGGAGTTTGCTGGGTTTTGGGCCACTTTAGAAGGGTGTTGGGCTGCAAAGAGGAGGCCTTTACGGTTACCCGGTTAACCGTTGGAGTATCAAACGGACTCCAAATGGCACGAAACTTGACAGGCGGTCTACCGGTGCTATACCAAGGCCGCTTGGCAAACCTCGGGCCATTCCAAGAAAGTTTAACACCCGCTCACAACGAGAGACAAAAGGGGAATGCCGGAGGACATAGGAGTGCCGGATCGCAGAACGGACAACGGTGAAAAGGCTCGGATGCATGAGACGAACACGTATGCAAAATGAAATGCACATGATGACATGATAAAATGCACCACGCAAGCAAATGACATGGCAACTACGGTGAATAACTGGCAGACACCTGGCGCATCGGATCCGGGGCGTTACATAGTTCTTCAGGGTGAAAACCTAGACTCTGGCCTTTGTGGCTGGATCCGGTGACGATGACGCTCGAGCGTCGCTACCTTCTTGAAGGCGTTGCTGTTGAAGAACCTCGTTGTCTTTGTGGTGTCATGAGATGGTTGGTACAAATATGGTCATTGTTGTAGTATGTTGATCGCAGATTTGATCGCTTTGGAATTTTTTTCTTTTTACTCGCTTAGGCATAGCATTGGTTGTTGGGGAACGTAGCAAAAATTCAAAAAATTTCTACGTATCACCAAGATCTATCTATGGAGAGACTTGCAACGAGGGGAAGGAGAGTGCATCTACATACCCTTGTAGATCGCTAAGCGGAAGCGTTCAAGAGAACAGGGCTGAAGGAGTCGTACTCGTCGTGATCCAAATCACCGGAGATCCTAGTGCCGAACGGATGGCACCTCCGCGTTTAACACACGTACAACCCGGTGACGTCTCCCATGCCTTGATCCAGTAAGGAGAGAGGGATAGGTTGAGGAAGACTCCATCCAGCAGTAGCACGACAGCGTGGTGGTGGTGGAGGAGCATGGCAATCCTGCAGGGCTTCGCCAAGCACCGCGGGAGAGGAGGACTTGGGAGAGGGGGAGGGCTGCGCCAGAACTTTGGTAAAGCTCCCATGCGCCTCCCCACTATATATAGGGGTGGAGGGGGCTGGTTCCTTACCCTCCAAGTCCATTGGGGCGTTGGCAATGGTGGGAGGAAAGAAATCCCATCATTTCCTTCCCCACCGATTGTTATCCCCCCTTTTTAGGGATCTTGATCTTATCCCTTTGGGATATGATCTTATTCCTTCTAAGGAGAATCTTGATGCGCCTTGACCAGGGGTGTGGGGCCTTGCCCCCACTACCCACGTTCATGTGGGTCCCCCCATGAAGGTGGGCCCCACTCTGGAACCTTCTAGAACCTTCCCGGTACAATACCGAAAATTCCCGAACATTTTCCGGTGGCCAAAATAGGACTTCCCATATATAAATCTTTTCCTCCGGACCATTCCGGAACTCCTCGTGATGTCCGGGATCTCATCCGGGACTCCGAACAACATTCGGCAACCACATACAAACTTCCTTTATAACCCTAGCATCATCAAACCTTAAGTGTGTAGACCCTACGGGTTCGGGAACCATGCAGACATGACTGAGACGTTCTACGGTCAATAACCAACAGCGGGATCTGGATACCCATGTTGGCTCCCACATGTTCCACGATGATCTCATCGGATGAACCATGATGTCAAGGACTCAATCGATCCCGTATACAATTCCCTTTGTCTAACGGTATTGTACTTGCCCGAGATTCGATCGTCGGTATACCGATACCTTGTTCAATCTCGTTACCGGCAAGTCTCTTTACTCGTTCCGTAACACATCATACCGCGTCAACTATTTGATCACATTGTGCACATTATGATGATGTCCTACCGAGTGGGCCCAGAGACACCTCTCCGTCACACGGAGTGACAAATCCCAGTCTTGATTCGTGCCAACCCAACAGACACTTTTGGAGATACCTGTAGTGCACCTTTATAGCCACCCAGTTACGTTGTGACGTTTGGTACACCCAAAGCATTCCTACGGTATTCGGGAGTTGCACAATCTCATGGTCTAAGGAAAAGATACTTGACATTAGAAAAGCTTTAGCATACGAACTACATGATCTCTGTGCTAGGCTTAGGATTGGGTCTTGTCCATCACATCATTCTCCTAATGATGTGATCCCGTTATCAACGACATCCAATGTCCATGGTCAGGAAACCGTAACCATCAATTGATCAACGAGCTAGTCAACTAGAGGCTTACTAGGGACATGGTGTTGTCTATGCACCCACACATGTATCTGAGTTTCCTGTCAATACAATTATACCATGGATAATAAACAATTATCATGAACAAGGAAATATAATAATAACTAATTTATTATTGCCTCTAGGGCATATTTCCAACAGTCTCCCACTTGCGTTAGAGTCAATAATCTAGTTCACATCGCCATGTGATTAACACTCACAGGTCACATCGCCATGTGACCAACATCCAAAGAGTTTACTAGTGTCACTAAACTAGTTCACATCACCATGTGATTAAGACTCAACGAGTTCTGGGGTTTGATCATGTTTTGCTTGTGAGAGAGGTTTTAGTCAACGGGTCTGCAACATTCAGATTTGTATGTACTTCGCAAATCTCTAGGTCATATTGTAAATGCTGCTTCCACGCTCCACTTGGAGCTATTCCAAATGGTTGCTCCACTATACGTATCCGGTTTGCTACTCAAAGTCATTCGAATAGGTGTTAAAGCTTGCATCGATGTAACCCTTTACATCGAACTCTTTGTCACCTCCATAATCGAGAAACATATCCTTATTCCTCTAAGGATAATTTTGACCGCTATCTGGTGATCCACTCCTTGATCACCTTTGTACCCTCTTGCCAGATATGTAGCAAGGCACACATCAGGTGCGGTACACAGCATAGCATACTGTAGAACCTACGTCTAAAGCATAGGGGATGACCTTCGTCCTTTCTCTCTATTCTACCATGGTCGAGCTTTAAGTCTTAACTTCGTACCTCACATCTCAGGCAAGAACTCCTTCTTTGACTGATCCATCTTGAACACCTTCAAGATCACGTCAAGGTATGTGCTCATTTGAAAGTACCATTTAGCATTTTTTGATCTATCCTCATAGATCTTGATGCTCAATGTTCAAGTAGCTTAATCCAGGTTTTCTATTGAAAAACACCTTTCAAATAACCCTATATGCTTTCCAGAAATTCTACATCATTTCTGATCAACAATATGTCAACAACATATACTCATCAGAAATTCTATAGTGCTCCCACTCACTTCTTTGGAAATACAAGTTTCTCATGAACTTTGTATAAACCCAAAATCTTTGATCATCTCATCAAAGCGCACATTCCAACTCCGAGATGCTTACTCCAGTCCTTAGAAGGATCGCTGGAGCCAGCATACTTTTTAGCATCCTTAGGATCGACAAAACTTTTCTGATTGTATCAAATACAACCTTTCCTTACGAAAACTGGTAAGGAAACTCGTCTTGACATCCATCTGCCAGATTTCATAAATGCAGCTAATGCTAACATGATTCCGACGGACTTAAGCATCACTACGGATGAGAAAATCTCATCGTAGTCAACTCCTTGAACTTGTGAAAAACTCTTCGCCACAAGTTGAGCTTCATAGATGGTGACATTACCGTCCATGTCCGTCTTATTCTTAAAGATCCATTTATCTCAATGGCTTGCCGATCATCGGGCAAGTCCACCAAAGTCCATGCTTTGTTCTGATACATGGATCCTATCTCGAATTTCATGGCTTCTAACCATTTGTCGGAATTTGGGCCCACCATCGCTTCTCCATAGCTCGTAGGTTCATTGTTGTCTAGCAACATGACCTTCAAGACAGGATTACTGTACCACTCTAAAGTAGTACGCATCCTTGTCACCCTATGAGGTACGGTAGTGACTTGATCCAAAAAATTCATGATCACTATCATAAGCTTCTACTTCAATTGGTGTAGGCGCCACAGGAACAACTTCCTGTGCCCTGCTACATACTTGTTGAAGTGACCGTTCAATAACCTCATCAAGTCTCCACCATCCTCCCACTCAATTTTCGAGACAAACCTTTCCTCGAGAAAGGACCCGATTCAAGAAACAATCCCTATTGCTTTCGGACCTGAATTAGGAGGTATACCCAACTGTTTTGGGTGTCCTATGAAGATGCATTTTATCCGCTTTGGGTTCGAGCTTATCAACCTGAAACTTTTTCACATAAGCGTCGCAGCCCCAAACTTTTAAGAAACGACAACTTAGGTTTCTCCAAACCATAGTTCAAACGGTGTCGTCTCAACGGAATTACGTGGTGCCCTATTTTAAAGTGAATGCGGTTGTCTCTAATGCCTAACCCATGAACGATAGTGGTAATTCGATAAGAGACATCATGGTACGCACCATATCCAATAGGGTGCAACTATGAAGTTCGGACACACCATCACACTATGGTGTTCCAGGCGGTATTAATTGTGAAACAATTTCCACAATGTCTTAATTGCGTGCCAAAGCTCGTAACTCAGATACTCATCTCTATGATCATATCATAGACATTTTATCCTCTTGTCACGATGATCTTCAACTTCACTCTGAAATTACTTGAACCATTCAATAATTCAGACTTGTGTTTCATCAAGTAAATATACTTAGTATCTACTCAAATCATCTGTGAAGTAAGAACATAACAATATCCACTGCGTGCCTTAGCACTTATTGGACTGCACACATCAAAATGTATTACTTCCAACAAGTTGCTATCTTGTTCCATCTTACTGAAAACGAGGCTTTTCAGTCATCTTGCCCATGTGGTATGATTTGCATATCTCAAGTGATTCAAAATCAAGTGAGTCCAAACGATCCATCTGCATGGAGTTTCTTCATGCGTATACACCAATAGACATGGTTCGCATGTCTCAAACTTTTCAAAAACGAGTGAGTCCAAAGATCCATCAACATGGAGCTTCTTCATGCGTTTTACACCAATATGACTTACATGGCAGTGCCACAAGTAAGTGGTACTATCATTACTATCTTATATCTTTTGGCATGAAAATGTGTATCACTACGATCGAGATTCAATAAACCATTCCTATTAGGTGCAATACCATTGAAGGTATTATTCAAATAAACAGAGTAACCATTATTCTCCTTAAATGAATAAACGTATTGCGATAGACATAATCCAATCATGTCTATGCTCAACGCAAACACCAAATGACAATTATTCAGGTTTAATACTAATCTTGATGGTAGAGGGAGCGTGCGATGTTTGATCACATCAAAATTGGAAACACTTCCAACACATATCGTCAGCTCTCCTTTAGCTAGTCTCCGTTTATTCCGTAGCTCTTTTATTTCGAGTTACTAACACTTAGCAACCGAACCGGTATCTTAATACCCTGGTGCTACTAGGAGTACTAGTAAAGTACACCTTAACATAATGTATATCCAATATACTTCTATCGACCTTGCCAGCCTTCTCATCTACCAAGTATCTAGGGTAATGCTGCTCCAGTGGCTGTTCCCCTTATTACAGAAGCACTTAGTCTCGGGTTTGGGTTCAACCTTGGGTTTCTTCACTAGAGCAGCAGCTGATTTGCCGTTTCATGAAGTATCCCTTCTTGCCCTTGCCCTTCTTGAAACTAGTGGTTTCACCAACCATCAACAATTGATGCTCCTTCTTGATTTCTACTTTCGCGGTGTCAAACATTGCAAACCTCAAGGATCATCATATGTATCCCTGATATGTTATAGTTCATCACGAAGCTCTAGCAGCTTGGTGGCAATGACTTTGGAGAAACATCACTATCTCATCTGGAAGATCAACTCCCACTCGATTCAAGTGATTGTTGCACTCAGACAATCTGAGCACAAGCTCATCGATTGAGCTTTTCTCCCTTAGTTTGTAGGCTAAGAAAATCGTCGGAGGTCTCATACCTCTTGACATGGGCAGGAGCCTGAAATCCCAATTTCAGCCCTCAAAACATCTCATATGTTCCGCGGCGTTTCGAAAACATCTTTGGTGCCTCTACTCTAAACCATTTAACTGAACTATCACGTAGTTATCAAAACGTGTATGTCCGATGTTCGCAACATCCACAGACGACGTTTGGGGTTCTGCACACTGAGCGGTGCATTAAGGACATAAGCTTTCTACCGATCGCATAATCGCTACTATCAACTTTCAACTATATTTTCTCTAGGAACATATCTAAATAGTGGAAGTAAAGCGCGAGCTTACAACATAATTTGCAAAGATCTTTTGACTATGTTCAGGATAATTAAGTTCATCTTATGAACTCCCACTCAGATAGACATCCCTCTAGTCATCTAAGTGATTACATGATCCGAGTCAACTAGGCCGTGTCCGATCATCACGTGAGATGGACTAGCCATCATCGGTGAACATCTTCATGTTGATCGTATCTACTATACGACTCATGCTCGACCTTTCGGTCTCTTGTGTTCCGTGGCCATGTCTGTACATGCTAGGCTCGTCAAGTTAACCTAAGTGTTTCGCGTGTGTAAATCTGGCTTACACCCGTTGTATGTGAACGTAAGAATCTATCACACCCGATCATCACGTGGTGCTTCGAAATGACGAACTTTCGCAATGGTGCACAGTTAGGGGGAACACTTTCTTGAAATTTTAATGAGGGATCATCTTATTTACTACAGTCGTCCTAAGCAAATAAGATGCATAAACATGATAAACATCACATGCAATCAAATAGTGACATGATATGGCCAATATCATTTTGCTCCTTTTGATCTCCATCTTCGGGGCTCCATGATCATCGTCGTCACCGGCATGACACCATGATCTCCATCATCATGATCTCCATCATCGTATCTCCATGAAGTTGTCTTGCCAACTTATTACTTCTACTACTATGGCTACCGGTTAGCAATAAAGTAAAGTAATTACATGGCGTTGTTCAATGACATGCAGGTCATACAATAAATAAAGACAACTCCTATGGCTCCTGCCGGTTGTCATACTCATCGACATGCAAGTCGTGATTCCTATTACAAGAACATGATCAATCTCATACATCACATATCATTCATCACATTCTTCATGGCCATATCACATCACATAGCATACCCTGCAAAAACAAGTTAGACGTCCTCTAATTGTTGTTTGCATGTTTTACGTGGCTGCTATGGGTTTCTAGCAAGAACGTTTCTTACCTACGCAAAACCACAACATGATATGCCAATTGCTATTTACCCTTCATAAGGACCCTTTTCATCGAATCCGTTCCGACTAAAGTGGGAGAGATTGGCACCCGCTAGCCACCTTATGCACCAAGTGCATGTCAGTCGGTGGAACCTGTCTCACGTAAGTGTACGTGTAAGGTCGGTCTGGGCCGCTTCATCCCACAATACCGTCGAAACAAGATTGGACTAGTAACGGTAAGCATATTGAACAAAATCAACGCCCACAACAACTTGTGTTCTACTCGTGCATAGAAACTACACATATACCTAGCTCATGATGCCACTGTTGGGGAACGTAGCAAAAATTTAAAATTTTCCTACGTGTCACCAAGATCTATCTATGGAGAGACTAGCAACGAGGGGAAGGAGAGTGTATCTACATATCCTTGTAGATCGCTAAGCGGAAGCGTTCAAGAGAACAGGGTTGAAGGAGTCGTACTCGTCGTGATCCAAATCACCGGAGATCCTAGTGCCGAACGGACGACACCTCCGCATTCAACACACGTACAACCCGGTGACGTCTCCCATGCCTTGATCCAGCAAGGAGAGAGGGAGAGGTTGAGGAAGACTCCATCCAGCAGTAGCACGACGGCGTGGTGGTGGTGGAGGAGCATGGCAATCCTGCAGGGCTTCGCCAAGCACCGCGGGAGAGGAGGAGGACTTGGGAGAGGGGGAGGGCTGCGCCAGAACTTTGGTAAAGCTCCCATGCGCCTCCCCACTATATATAGGGGTTGAGGAGGCTGGTTCCTTGCCCTCCAAGTCCATTGGGGCGTTGGCAATGGTGGGAGGAAAGAAATCCCATCATTTCCTTCCCCACCGATTGTTATCCCCTCTTTTTAGGGATCTTGATCTTATCCCTTCGGGATATGATCTTATTCCTTCCTTCTAAGGGGAATCTTGGTGCGCCTTGACCAGGGGTGTGGGGCCTTGCCCCCACTACCCACGTTCATGTGGGTCCCCCCATGCAGGTGGGCCCCACTCCGGAACCTTCTAGAACCTTCCCGGTACAATACCGAAAATTCCCGAACATTTTCCCGTGGCCAAAATAGGACTTCCCATATATAAATCTTTACCTCCAGACCATTCCGGAACTCCTCGTGACGTCCGGGATCTCATCCGGGACTCCGAACAACATTCGGCAACCACATACAAACTTCCTTTATAACCCTAGCGTCATCGAACCTTAAGTGTGTAGACCCTACGGGTTCGGGAACCATGCAGACATGACTGAGACGTTCTACGGTCAATAATCAACAGCGGGATCTGGATACCCATGTTGGCTCCCACATGTTCCACGATGATCTCATCGGATGAACCACGATGTCAAGGACTCAATCGATCCCGTATACAATTCCCTTTGTCTAACGGTATTGTACTTGCCCGAGATTCGATCGTCGGTATACCGATACCTTGTTCAATCTCGTTACCGGCAAGTCTCTTTACTCGTTCCATAACACATCATCCCGCGATCAACTCTTGATCACATTGTGCACATTATGATGATGTCCTACCGAGTAGGCCCAGAGATACCTCTCCGTCACACGGAGTGACAAATCCCAGTCTCGATTCGTGCCAACCCAACAGACACTTTTGGAGATACCTGTAGTGCACCTTTATAGCCACCCAGTTACGTTGTGACGTTTGGTACACCCAAAGCATTCCTACGGTATCCGAGAGTTGCACAATCTCATGGTCTGAGGAAAAGATACTTGACATTAGAAAAGCTTTAGCATACGAACTACACGATCTCTGTGCTAGGCTTAGGATTGGGTCTTGTCCATCACATCATTCTCCTAATGATGTGATCCCGTTATCAACGACATCCAATGTCCATGGTCAGGAAACCGTAAGATCAACGAGCTAGTCAACTAGAGGCTTACTAGGGATATGGTGTTGTCTATGTACCCACACATGTATCTGAGTTTCCTGTCAATACAATTATAGCATGGATAATAAACGATTATCATGAACAAGGAAATATAATAATAACTAATTTATTATTGCCTCTAGGGCATATTTCCAACATTGGTCTTGTGTGATTTTGCTACTTGTCGTTGCGTTTGTTGGTGTTGGTTGTGTGCATTCTACCTATGCAGAGGCCGGATGTGTGCTCGTTATGTTTGTAGCCACTTGATGCTCCATTTTGAGCCAATAAAAGCCATCCTTTATCCAAAAAAGGTCTCCTTTGGTTTACAGGATTTTCATATGATATGATTTCTATAGAAAATATTCCTTTAGAGCCCTTTGGTTTGTAGGAATGGAATCTTATTCCTATGGAGGAATTCTTCCTATCCTCCATATTTCATAAGGAAATAAACATTAGCCTAGACTCAATGGAAAAAAAATCATATGATGTGAATCAAAGAGCATCTCCTTTCATATTCCTATTCATAGGATTTGAGTACATGTCATCGCATTTCCTATGACATTCCTATTCCTACGATTTTTCTACCCTATGAACCAAAGGAGGCTTTTTTTCTATGGAATGTGGAGGATATGAAGAATTCCTCCATAGGGATAAGATTCCATTTCTGCAAACCAAACAGCTCTAAAGAAAATTTTCCTAATAGAAATCCTATCCTATGAAATTCCTACAAGATTCCTCTAAACCAAAGGAGGCCTTACCCTACCGACCCATAAGACCAAGGGAAATCTGCCCGCCCGATTAAGCGCGGGGCATCCGCCGCCTCCCTTGCTCAATACGTGGCCTACTGGACCACGTCTCCTTCATTTTTTCTCTACAACAACGATGGTGTTGCAGAAGTGTGATAGCGAACGACTACCGCGCAAGTGCGCGACATGGTCAGAAATGTTGTTTCAATTTTTGTAACATGGATCTTGTTGTAGAAATTTAGATGCGACGGATATGCGTTTGTAACATTTACAATAAGGGTCTTGTTGCAAAAAAATGAAGAAGAAGAAGAGGTTTGTGTAACATGGGCCTTGTTGCAGAAATTTAGAGAAGAAGAGGTTTTCCTAACATGGGTCTTACTGCAGAAAATTAGAGAAGAAAATGTTTTGCAACAAATGTCTTAAAACAGAAATAAAGGTTTTGCAACAAAGGACTTGTTGCAAGAGGAACAATATATACAGCTTGCATCAACACATCCAACGGCTCGCTGCCGGCCGACGCATAGCACACCTCTAAAAACAAACCTATGACTCCTTGTTTTGCTTCTGTAACCGCACATAAATGATCTCTCAAACTGTTAGAGGTGGAAACAAAAAATAACAGCCCGCGACAAAAGGTAGCCAACTCTCTCAAATATACTCGACCAATCCCTCTCAAAGTAAAACTTCAGGTCCTCTCCCTTCCCACCCAAACGGCCACCACTTTCAGCCCGCTGCCGCTGCCAACACTGATGCCTTCGATTTTGGTCGGAATGGAACCGCAAGATCCTTCCACCCCCCCGCCAGTCATTGCTGACACAACATCGTCGGAGACAACCCACACGCCGCCGTCCACACTAAATAAGAGGTTGGGAAACAAAAACCTCTTTCGGGGTAACCACATCGGCAACAAAGGCCGGTAGCAAGGTCGATGGCAAGGCCACAAACGACTTCGGGCGACAACTGGTAGTCCTCCCACTGCTCCAACCGGCAACTGCGATGGTGCTCGTTGAGGAGAAGAAGAAGAAGAAGAAGAAGAAGAAGAAGAAGAAGAAGAAGAAGAAGAAGAAGAAGAAGAAGGCTCCGACATATCGTACCCTGTCTCCAGCAACCCCTACGCCCGCTCGTCCGGCGTGACCGACCATCGCTGCCATCACTGTATGTCGCCACCAACTAGTCGATGAAATGCCAAGGGGTCTCTCACCATGTCAACTCCCTGCCTAGTGGGCTGGGTTGAGGACCCTTGTCGGTACCGTCTTGGGCCGCATCGAGCAGCACATGAAGCGTAAAAGGAAGATCCAAAAGATTTGGCGTATACTACCATTTGCTAGATGCATGGAGGTTTCTATGTCCTCATAAGTAGCTGACGGTGTCCTGTCCTAGCTGGTCTAGTCCATGGACCGGACTGACAACCCGTTTATGAGGAAGGACTCTGGAGGCTTCTAACCTATGGCGTTAGCATATCGGGTGTAACACCCTGAGACCGACGATCCAGACGCCTTCCATTTATTTTCGTTGTCGTTGTGTGTTTTATTTGTTTGTTGCATTTCATCATGGCTTCATGCGCATTGCATCCGCATGTTTTCTAAACCTGCATTCGTTCATAGTTCATGCGCCCCCTTGCCTTCGTTGTCCGTTCTGAGACCAACCGGGTTTTTGATTCCCTCTTGTCAAACCACCTAGCCTCTCTGCATAGTGCACAAGCCCCCTCATGCGTGCATCCGAAACTTCCCCGAATTCGATCTTGGTTGTTGTTACCGATGGGTCCGGATCATCTCCAAACATCCCTAAAACATCTTCGGCTTCTCGTTTGGACTCCCATAGCATTTTATCCTCGACCGTCTGATTACGATTGGAGGGATCCGACAGCCACTACCCAAAAACCGACCTCCTATATAAACAGCCTAACCCTAGAACCTAGGCCTCCTGTCCTATCCATCCCCTCACCCACCACCGCCACCCTCTCCTCGGGATCCTCCCGATCAAAATCCACCCACTCTCCCTCGTTTTCCTCAACAAGCCTACCACAACCCGCAGTCGTCCTCGATCCAGATCGAGGTGAGCTGTCCCCGAGCTCCACACCACAGAGAGCTCCCGTGCTCGAGCTCATCCTATCGCACGACCTCAACCGCACGCCTCCTCCCCTGTGCCTCGACCTCACTGGAGACCAGCTCCCCTGCTCCTTTCCCTTCCTTCTCTCTCTCTCTCTCTCTTATGCGCTCAAGCTCTCTCCTTGTTCTCTTATTCATAGGGAACCGAGCCTCCATGGCGCCGCCACCTCATCATCGCCGTCCTTCATCTCGTTGCCGCCCCGGCCTCCTCCGCCCGTGCCAGAGCACGACACCGCGCCAACGACCAAGCCGCCGTCAAGTTCCCGGAGCCGTCCTTGCCTACTACTTCTCCCTGCGTCACCCTGCGCCGCCGTCAACATGCGCCTCCTTGATACGTCTCCAATGTATCTATAACTTTTGATTGCTCCATGCTACTTTATCTACTGTTTTGGACTATATTGGGCTTTATTCTTCACTTTTATATTACTTTTGGGACTAACCTATTAACCGGAGGCCTAGCCCATAATTGTTGTTTTTTGCCTTTTTCAGTATTTTGAAGAAACAGAATATCAAACGGAGTCCAAACGGAATGAAACCTTCGGGATTGTGATTTTACAACCGAACGTGACCCAGGAGACTTGGACCCTACTCCAAGAAGCACCAGAGGCGGTCACGAGGGTGGAGGGTGCCCCCCTGGGCGCGCCCCCCTACCTCGTGGGCCCCTCGGAGCTCCACCGATGTACTCCTTCCTCCTATATATACCTACGTATCCCCGAATGATCAGAACAAGAGCCAAAAACCTAATTCCACCACCGCAACTTTCTGTATCCACGAGATCCCATCTTGGGGCCTGTTCCGGAGCTCCACCGGAGGGGGCATCCATCACGGAGGGCTTCTACATCATCACCATAGCCCCTCCGATGAAGTGTGAGTAGTTTACTTCAGACCTTCGGGTCCATAGCTAGTAGCTAGATGGCTTCTTCTCTCTTTTTGGATCTCAATACAATGTTCTCCCCCTCTCTCGTGGAGATCTATTCGATGTAATCTTCTTTTTGCAGTTTGTTGAGACTGATGAATTGTGGGTTTATGATTCAGTATTATCTATGGAAAATATTTGATTCTTCTCTGAATTCTTATATGTATGATTGAGTTATCTTTGCAAGTCTCTTCGAATTATCTTTTTGGTTTGGCCAACTAGATTGGTAGTTCTTGCAATGGGAGAAGTGCTTAGCTTTGGGTTCAATCTTGCGGTGTCCTTACTTAGTGACAGAAAGAGTTGCAAGGCACGTATTGTATTGTTGCCATCGAGGATAACAAGATGGGGTTTTTATCATATTGCATGAATTTATCCCTCAACATCATGTCATCTTGCTTACGGAGTTACTCTGTTTTTACTTAATACTCTAGATGCATGCTAGATAGTGGTCGATGAGTGGAGTAATAGTAGTAGATGCAGAATCATTTCGGTCTACTTGTTTTGGATGTTATGCCTATATACATGATCATCGCCTAGATATACTCATAACTATGCTCAATTCTGTCAATTGCTCAACAGTAATTTGTTCACCCACCGTAGAATACTTATGCTCTCGAGAGAAGCCACTAGTGAAACCTATGGCCCCCGGGTCTATTCTCATCATATCCATCTATATCACTTTATTTACTTGCTTTGTCTTTACTTTGCCTTTACTTTTTGATTTGCATCTATCTATCAAAAATACCAAAAATATTATCTCTATCAGATCTCACTCTCGTAAGTGACCGTGAAGGGATTGACAACCCCTAAGCGTTGGTTGCGAGTTGCTATCGTTTTGTGTAGGTACAAGGGACTTGTGCGTGGTCTCCTACTGGATTGATACCTTGGTTCTCAAAAACTGAGGGAAATACTTACGCTACTTTAGTGCATCATCCTCTCCTCTTCGGGGAAATCCAACGCAGTGCTCAAGAGGTAGCAAGAAGAATTTCTTGCACCGTTGCTGGGAAGGCTCACGCAAGCAAGTCAACCATACCAAGTACCCATCGCAATCCCTATCTCTCGCATTACATTATTTTCCATTTGCCTCTCGTTTTCCTCTCCCCCACTTCACCCTTGCCATTTTATCCGCCCTCTCTTTCCCAATCTCCTCCTCTCTTTCCGTTTGCCTTTTTCCCTTTGCCTTTTTGTTTGCTTGTGTGTTGGATTACTTGTTGCCATGGCACAAGATAATACCAAATTGTGTGATTTCTCGAATACCAATAATAATGATTTCCTTAGTACTCCGATTGCTCCTCTTAATAATGATGAGTCTTGTGAAATCAATACCGCTTTGTTGAATCTTGTTATGAAAGATCAATTCGCCGGCCTTCCTAGTGAAGATGCCGCTACTCATCTAAACAATTTTGTTGATTTGTGTGATATGCAAAAGAAGAAAGATACGGATAACAATATTGTCAAATTGAAGTTATTTCCGTTTTCACTTAGAGATCGTGCTAAAGTTTGGTTTTCATCTTTGCCTAAAAATAGTATTGATTCTTGGAACAAGTGCAAAGATGCTTTTATCTCTAAGTATTTTCCTCCCGATAAGATTATCACTCTTAGGAACGATATCATGAATTTTAAACAACTTGATCATGAGCATGTTGCCCAATCTTGGGAAAGAATGAAATTAATGCTTCGCAATTGCCCTACTCATGGTTTGAATTTATGGATGATCATACAAAATTTTTATGCCGGATTGAATTTTGCTTCTAGAAATCTTTTAGATTTGGCCGCGGGAGGCACTTTTATGGAAATTACGTTAGGTGATGCTACCAAATTGCTTGATAATATTATGGCTAATTATTCTCAATGGCACACCGAAAGATCTTCTAGTAAGAAAATGCATGCTATAGAAGAAATCAATGTTTTGAGTGAAAAGATGGATGAACTTATGAAGATGTTTGCTCCTAAAAATACTCCTCTTGATCCCAATGATATGCCTTTATCTACCTTGCTTGAGAATAATAATTAATCTATGGATGTGAATTTTGTTGGTAGGAATAGTTTTGGAAACAATGCTTATAGAGGGAATTTTAATCCTAGGCCTTATCCTAGTAATCCTTCTAATAATTATGGAAACTCCTACAATAACTCTTATGGAAATTTTAATAAGATGCCCTCTGAATTTGAGAGTAGTGTTAAAGAGTTTATGAATTCACAGAAGAATTTTAATGCTTTGCTTGAAGAGAAAAAGTTGATGATTTGGCTAGGAACATTGATGGAATTTCTCTTGAAATTGATTCTTTAAAGCTTAGATCTATTCCTCCTAAGCATGATATCAATGAGTCTCTCAAAGCCGTGAGAATTTCCATTGATGAGTGCAAGGAAAGAACCGCTAGGATGCGTGCTTCCAAAGATGCCTTTATTAAAGCGTGTTCTTCCAATTCCTATGAAAATCAAGATGAAGATCTAAAAGTTATTGATGTGTCCCCCATTAAATCTTTGTTTTGCAATATGAATCTTGATGAATCTGAAGATTATCTTTCTTTACCTAGAAGGCATTCTAAGAATTCAGAGTTTCTAGATCTTGATGATGAAATTAATGAAAATGGGATTGAAATAAATAAAAACCGTGATGTTGCTAAACCCACTATTTTGGATCTCAAGGAATTTAATTATGAAAATTGCTCTTTGATTGGTTGTATTTCCTTGTTGCAATTCGTGCTAGAATCTCCTCATGCTTATAGTCAAAATAAAGCCTTTACCGAACACATTGTTGATGCCTTGATGCAATCTTATGAAGAAAAACTTGAGTTGAAAGTTTCTATCCCTTAAAAACTCTATGATGAGTGGGAACCTACTATTAAAATTAAAATTAAAGATTATGAGTTTCATGCTTTATGTGATTTGGGTGCTAGTGTCTCTACTATTCCCAAAACTTTATGTGATTTGCTAGATTTCCGTGATTTTGATGATTGCTCTCTAAACTTGCATCTTGTGGATTCCACTATTAAAAAACCTATGGGAAGAATTAATGATGTTCTTATTGTTTCAAATAGGAATTATGTGCCCGTAGATTTTATCGTTCTTGATATAGATTGCAATCCTTCCTGTCCTATTATTCTTGTTAGACCTTTCCTTAGAACGATTGGTGCAATTATTGATATGAAGGAAGGAAATATTAGATTCCAATTTCCCTTAAAAAAGGGTATGGAACACTTCCCAAGAAAGAAAATAAAATTACCTTATGAATCTATCATGAGAGCCACTTATGGATTGCCTACCAAAGATGGCAATACCTAGATCTATCCTCGTTTTTATGCCTAGCTAGGGGCGTTAAACGATAGTGCTTGTTGGGAGGCAACCCAATTTTATTTTGTGTTTTTTGTTTTTGCTTCTGTTTAGGAATAAATAATCCATCTACCTTTTGTTTGGATGTGGTTTTATGTTTTAATTAGTGTTTGTGCCAAGTAGGACCTATAGGATAACCTACGATGATAGTTGATTTGATTCTGCTGAAAAACAGAAACTTTGCACGCACGAATATAATTATGATAAATTGCAGGAACGTGATTTTGCGTTGATTCTATTTGATGCTGATCAATAAACAAATTGTCCAGAACTTCCTATTTTGGTAGAATTTTTAGAGTTCCAGAAGTTTGCATTAGTTACAGATTGCTACATACTGTTCTGTTTTTGACAGATTCTGTTTTTCGTGTGTTGTTTGCTTATTTTGATGAATCTATGGCTAGTAAATTGGTTTATAAACCATAGAGAAGTTGGAATACAGTAGGTTTAACACCAATTTAAACAAAGAATGAGTTCATTACAGTACCTTGAAGTAGTCTTTTGTTTTCTTTCTCTAACGGAGCTCACGAGATTTCTGTTGAATTTTGTGTTGTGAAGTTTTCAAGTTTTGGGTGAATTCTTTTGATGGATTATGGAACAAGGAGTGGCAAGAGCCTAAGCTTGGGGATGCCCATGGCACCCCCAAGATAATCCAAGGACACCAAAAAGTCAAAGCTTGGGGATGTCCCGGAAGGCATCCCCTCTTTCGTCCACTTCCATCGGTAATTTACTTGGAGCTATATTTTTATTCACCAACATGATATGTGTTTTGCTTGGAGCGTCTTGTATTATTTGTGTCTTTGCTTGTTAGTTTACCACAATCATCCTTGTTGTACACATCTTTTGAGAAAGCCATACATGATTTAGAATTTGTTAGAATACTCTATGTGCTTCGCTTATATCTTTTGAGCTTGCTAATTTTGCTCATAGTGCTTCACTTATATCTTTTGAGCGTAATAATTTTTGCTCTAGTACTTCACTTAGATCTTTTTAGAGCACGGTGGTGGATTTGTTTTAAAGAAACTATTTGATCTCTCATGCTTCCCTTAGATTATTTTGAGAGTCTTTAATAGCATGGTAATTTGCTTAATGTTAATATACTTGGTGTTCAAGATATGTGAACCTTTCTTTTGAGTGAATTGAATACTAAGATAAGTTTGATGCTTGATAATTGTTTTGAGATATGGAGGTGATAATATCATAGTCGTGCTAGTTGGGTGATTATGAATTTGAGAAATACTTGTGTTGAAGTTTGCAAATCCCGTAGCATGCACGTATGGTTAAAGTTGTGTAACAAATTTGAAACATGAAGTGTACCTGGCTTGTGCATCCTTATGAGTGGCGGTCGGGGACAAGTGATGGTCTTTTCCTACCAGTCTATCCCCCTAGGAGCTTGCGCGTAGTACTTTAATTTTTGATGACTTCTAAATTTTTGCAATAAGTATATGAGTTCTTTTGACCAATGGTGAGTCCATGGATTATACGCACTCTCACCTTTCCGCCAATGCTAGCCTCTTCGGTACCGTGCATTGCCCTTTCTCACCTTGAGGGTTGGTGCAAACTTCGCCGGTGCATCCAAACCCCGTGATACGATATGCTCTATCACACATAAACCTCCTTATATCTTCCTCAAAACAGCCACCATACCTACCTATTATGGCATTTCCATAGCCATTCCGAGATATATTGCCATGCAACTTCCACCATCATCATCATGACATGCATTACTTTTGTCATATTGCCATTGCATGATCTTGTAGTTGACATCGTATTTGTGGCAAAGCCACCATGCATTATTTTTATACATGTCATTCTTGATTCATTGCACCATCCCGATACACCGCCGGAGGCATTCATATAGAGTCATATCTTGTTCTAAGTTTCGAGTTGTAATCCTTGTGTTGTAATTTATAGAAGTGTGATGATCATCATTATTAGAGCATTGCCCAAATAAAGAAAGAGAAAGGCCAAAAAGAAAAAAAGAAAGGCCCAAAATAATAATATAAAAAGGGCAATGCTACTATCTCTTTTTCCACACTTGTGCTTCAAAGTAGCACCTTGTTCTTCATGTAAAGAGTCTCATATATTGTGCTTCAAAGTAGCACCTTGTTTTTCATGTAGTGAGTCTCATGTGTTGTCACTTTCATATACTAGTGGGAATTTTTCATTATAGAACTTGGCTTGTATATTCCTACGATGGGCTTCCTCAAAATGCCCTAGGTCTTCGTGAGCAAGCAAGTCGGATGCACACCAACTAGTTTTCTTTTGTTGAGCATTCATAGCTCTAGTGCATCCGTTGCATGGCAATCCCTACTCCTCATGTTGACATAAATTGATGGGCATCTCCATAGCCCGTTGATTAGCCTCGTCAACGTGAGACTTTCTCCTTTTTTGTCTTCTCCACACAATCCCCATCATCATATTCTATTCCACCCATAGTGCTATATCCATGGCTCACGCTCATGTATTGCGTGAAGGTTGAAAAAGTTTGAGATTATTTAAGTATGAAAATATTGCTTGGCTTGTCATCGGGGGTATAGAAGTTGGGAACATCTTTGTGTGACGAAAATGAAGCATAGCCTAACTATATGATTTTGTAGGGATGAACTTTCTTTTGCCATGTTATTTTGAGAAGACATGATTGCTTTGATTAGTATGCTTGAAGTATTATTATTTTTGTGTCAATATGAACTTTTGTCTTGAATCTTTCGGATCTGAATATTCATATCACAATTAAGAAGATTTATATTGAAATTATGCCAAAGTATCACTCCGCATCAAAAATTCTCTTTTTTATCATTTACCTACTCGAGGACGAGCAGGAATTAAGCTTGGGGATGCTTGATACGTCTCCAACATATCTATAATTTTTGATTGCTCCATGCTACTTTATCTACTGTTTTGGACTATATTGGGCTTTATTCTTCACTTTTATATTACTTTTGGGACTAACCTATTAACCGGAGGTCCAGCCCAGAATTGCTGTTTTTTTGCCTTTTTCAGTATTTTGAAGAAACAGAATATCAAACGGAGTCCAAACAGAATGAAACCTTCGGGATCGTGATTTTCCAACCGAACATGACCCAGGAGACTTGGAACCTACTCCAAGAAGCGCCAGAGGCGGTCACGAGGGTGGAGGGCGCGCCCCCTACCTCATGGGCCCCTCGGAGCTCCACCGACGTACTCCTTCCTCCTATATATACCTACGTATCCCCGAACGATCAGAACAGGAGCCAAAAACCTAATTCCACCGCCGCAACTTTCTGTATCCACGAGATCCCATCTTGGGGCCTGTTTCGGAGCTCCGCCGGAGGGGCATCCATCATGGAGGGCTTCTACATCATCACCATAGCCCCTCCGATGAAGTGTGAGTAGTTTACTTCAGACCTTCGGGTCCATAGCTAGTAGCTAGATGGCTTCTTCTCTCTTTTTGTATCTCAATACAATGTTCTCCCCCTCTCTCGTGGAGATCTATTCGATGTAATCTTCTTTTTGCGGTGTGTTTGTTGAGATCGATGAATTGTGGGTTTATGATCCAGTATTATCTATGGAAAATATTTGATTCTTCTCTGAATTCTTATATGTATGATTGGGTTATCTTTGCAAGTCTCTTCGAATTATCTTTTTGGTTTGGCCAACTAGATTGGTAGTTCTTGCAATGGGAGAAGTGCTTAGCTTTGGGTTCAATCTTGCGGTGTCCTTACTCAGTGACAGAAAGAGTTGCAAGGCACGTATTGTATTGTTGCCATCGAGGATAACAAGATGAGGTTTTTATCATATTGCATGAATTTATCCCTCTACATCATGTCATCTTGCTTACGGCGTTACTCTGTTTTTACTTAATACTCTAGATGCATGCTGGATAGCGGTCGATGAGTGGAGTAATAGTAGTAGATGCAGAATTGTTTCGATCTACTTGTTTTGGACGTGATGCCTATATACATGATCATCACCTAGATATACTCATAACTATGCTCAATTCTGTCAATTGCTCAACAGTAATTTGTTCACCCACCGTAGAATACTTATGCTCTCGAGAGAAGCCACTAGTGAAACCTATGGCCCCCGGGTCTATTCTCATCATATCCATCTATATCACTTTATTTACTTGCTTTGTTTTTACTTTGCCTTTACTTTTTTTACTTTGCATCTATCTATCAAAAATACCAAAAATATTATCTCTATCAGATCTCACTCTCGTAAGTGACCGTGAAGGGATTGACAACCCCTAAGCGTTGGTTGCGAGTTGCTATCGTTTTGTGTAGGTACGAGGGACTTGTGCGTGGTCTCCTACTGGATTGATACCTTGGTTCTCAAAAACTAAGGGAAATACTTATGCTACTTTAGTGCATCATCCTCTACTCTTTGGGGAAATCCAACACAGTGCTCAAGAGGTAGCACTCCTTTGCATTGAACGGGGAGGACGAGATGCACGTTTCCATCGCCATCGCTGCTGCCGTTGTTGACCCATGCGCCAAGCCTTCGCGTCGCCAGAGCCCTGTGCTGCTGTGCTGCTGCCTGCCTGCTCATCCTTTGCTTCGAGCCCCACCCTGCATCGACCCTATGCTGCGCCCCGTGTTGACCCTCTGCGTCGACCGCGCCAGCGCACGCGTCGCCCCGGCCCAGCGCATCCCCAGCCGCCAACGCTGAAGGAAATATGCCCTAGAGGCAATAATAAAGTTATTATTAATATTTCCTTATATCATGATAAATGTTTATTATTCATTCTAGAATTATATTAACCGGAAACTTAGTACATGTGAATACATAGACAACACATAGTGTCCCTAGTATGCCTCTACTAGACTAGCTCGTTAATCAAAGATGGTTATGTTTCCTAACCATAGACATGTGTTGTCATTTGATGAATGGGATCACATCATTAGGAGAATGATGTGATGGACAAGACTCATCCGTTAGCTTAGCATTATGATCATTACAGTTTCATTGCTATTGCTTTCTTCATGACTTATACATGTTCCTCAGACTATGAGATTATGCAACTCCCGAATACCGAGGAACACCTTGTGTGCTATCAAACGTCACAACGTAATTGGGTGATTATAAAGATGCTCTACACGTGTCTCCGAAGGTGTTTGTTGGGTTGGCATAGATCAAGATTAGGATCTGTCACTCCGTGTTTCGGAGAGGTATCTCTGGGCCCTCTCGGTAATGCTCATCACTATAAGCCTTGCAAGCAATGTGACTAATGAGTTAGTTACGGGATGAAGCATTACAGAACAAGTAAAGAGACTTGCCGGTAATGAGATTGAACTAGGTATGATAATACCGATGATCGAATCTATGGCAAGTAACATACCGATGACAAAGGAAACAACGTATGTTATTGTGCCGTTTGACCGATAAAGATCTTCATAGAATATGTAGGAACCAATATGAGCATCCAGGTTCCGCTATTGGTTATTGACCGGAGATATGTCTCAGTCATGTCTACATAGTTCCCGAACCCATAGGGTCCGCACGCTTAACGTTCGATGATGATTTGTATTATGAGTTATGTGATTTGATGACCGAAGTTTGTTCGGAGTCCCGGATGAGATCATGGACATGACGAGGAGTCTCAAAATGGTAAATACATAAATATTGATATATTGGACTATGTTATTTGGACACCAGAAGAGTTTTGAAAGGTACCGGGTAAAAACGGAGCGCCGGAGGGGTTACTGGACCCCTCTGGGGAAGCAATGGGCCAATATGGGCCATAGGGGAGAGAGAGGATAGCCCGCAAGGGAGTGGCACCCCCCATGGGGAGTTCGAATAGGACTAGGGGAGGGGGCGCAGCCCCCCTTTCCCTCTCCCTCTCCCTCTTCCTTCCTTCTTCCCCCCTTCCACCAAGTGGAATCCTACTAGGACTTGGAGTCCTAGTAGGACTCCCTCCTCTTGGCGCGTCCTACAGGGCCGGCCAGACTCCCCCTCTCCTCCTTTATATACGGGGGCAGTGGGCACCCCAAATCACAACAGACAATCTCTTAGCCGTGTGCGGTGCCCCCCTCCATAGTTTAACACCTCGGTCATATCATCGTAGTGCTTAGGCGAAGCCCTGCGCCAGTAATTTCATCATCACAGTCGCCACGCCGTCGTGCTGATGGAACTCTCCCTCGTCCTCAACTGGATCAAGAGCACGAGGGACGTTATCGTCCTGAACGTGTGCTGAACACGGAGGTGCCGTATGTTCGATACTTGGATCAGTTGGATCATGAAGACGTTCGAATACATCAACCGCGTTACTAAACGCTTCCGCTTTCGGTCTACGAGGGTATGTAGACACACTCTCCCGTCTCCTTGCTATGCATCTCCTAGATAGATCTTGCGTAATCGTAGGATTTTTTTGAATTACTACCTTCCCCAACAGTGGCATCCGAGCCAGGTCTATGCGTAGATGATATATGCACAAGTAGAACACAATGAGTTGTGGCCGATAATAGTCATACTTCTTACCACCAATGTCTTACTTTGATTCGGCAGTATTGTTGGATGAAGCGGCCCAGACCGAAATTACATGACCGCTTTCATGAAAATGGTTCTACCCACGTGCTTTGCACATAGGTGGCTGGCGGGTGTCTGTTTCTCCAACTTTAGTTGAATCGAGTTTGACTATGGCCGCTCCTCGTTGAAGGTTAAAACAACACACTTGACAAAAAATTGTTGTGGTTTTGGTGCGTAGGTAGGAACGGTTCTTGCTAGAAGCCCGTAGAAGCCACGTAAAACTTGCAACAACAAAGTAGAGGACGTCTAACTTGTTTTTGCAGGGCTTGTTGCGATGTGATATGGTCAAGACATGATGTGATATAAATTGTTGTATGAGATTATCATGTTTTGTAACAGAGTTATCGGCAACTGGCAGGAGCCATATGGTTGTCGCTTTATTGTATGAAATGTTATCGCCATGTAATTGCTTTACTTTATCACTAAGCGGTAGCGATAGTCGTAGAAGCAATAGTTGGCGAGCCGACAACGATGCTACGATGGAGATCAAGGTGTCAAGCCGGTGACAATGGAGATCATGATGATGCTCCTGTGATGGAGATCATGAGCACAAGATGATGATGGCCATATCATGTCACATATTATGATTGCATGTGATGTTTATCTCTTATGCATCTTATTTTGCTTAGTACAGCGGTAGCATTATAAGATGATCTCTTACTAAATTTCAAGGTATGTGTTCTCCCTCAGTATGCACTGTTGCTATAGTTCGTCGTGCCGAGACACCACGTGATGAACGGCTGTGATAAGCTCTACGTTCACATACAACGGGTGCAAGCCAATTTTGCACGTGCAGAATACTCAGGTTAAACTTGACAAGCCTAGCATATGCAGATATGGCCTCGAAACACTGAGACTGAAAGGTCAAACGTGAACCATATAGTAGATATGATCAACATAGTGATGTTCACCATTGAAAATTACTCCATCTCACGTGATGATCGGACATGATTTAGTTTATTTGGATCACGTGATCATTTAGATGACTAGAGGGATGTATATCTAAGTGGGAGTTCTTAACTAATATGATTAATTGAACTTTAATTTATCATGAACTTAGTCCTGATAGTTTTTGCATGTCTATGTTGTTGTAGATCAATGGCCCGTGCTACCGTTCCCTTGAATTTTAATGTGTTCCTAGAGAAAGCTAAGTTGAAAGATGATGGTAGCAATTACACAGACTGGGTTCGTAACTTGAGGGTTATCCCCATTGCTGCACAGACGAATGATGTCCCGGAAGCACCGCTAGGTGCAAGGCCTGCTACAGGAGCAACTACGGACGTTATGAATGTCTGGCAGAGAAAAGCTGATTACTACTCGATAGTTTGGTGTGCCATGATTTACGACTTAGAATCGGGACTTCAAAGACGTTTTGAACGTCCTGGAGCATATGAGATGTTCCAAGAGTTGAAGTTAATATTTCAAGAAAATGCTCGAGTTGAGAGATATGAAGTCTCCAACAAGTTCTGTAGCTGCAAAATGGAGGAGAATAGTTCTGTGAGTGAACATATACTCAGAATGTCTAGGTACCATAACCACTTGACTCAGCTGAGAGTTAATCTTCCTGATGATAGTGTCATTGACATAGTTCTTCAATCACTGCCACCAAGCTATAAAGGCTTCATGATGAACTATAATATGCAAGGGATGACGAAAAACATTCCCGAGCTCTTCGCAATGCTAAAGGCTGCGGAGGTAGAAATCAAGAAAGAGCATCAAGTGTTGATGGTTAACAAGACCACTAGTTTCAAGAAAAAGGGAAAAGGGAAGAAGGGGAACTTCAAGAAGAATATCAAGCAAGTTGCTACTCCCGGGAAGAACCGTTAAGATGTTTTAAAATAGTATGCCACTTTAATCCATGTTAAGATGTTTAAAATTGTTGTTTGCATTATTTTGTATAAATGATATGTTAAAATGGTTTATTTCATGACTAAATAACCGTAGATCCGAATTAAATAAATTATATATGTTACTTGCTTAAAAAATGCATAGATTAACTTGGTGCACTTTATTTTGATGTTTAACAACTTTAAAATATGATTTAGGGCAGAATAGTACCAAATTTGTAAATTGCATATGAGGATTTTCCGGAATTGTTGTTTGTTGTTTTCGGCCTCATTTAACTTGCCTAGATAGGTAGTTTGCTTGCTTCACCTCTTGCCATGTTTAACAACATTTAATATTGTTGGGGTGCATAAATGAGAGCGAACTAGATAATTTGAATGTGGTGTTTCATCAATATGCAACTCGTTGCATATTGAGCTCCACTTAATTTCTAGTGTTTTTTGTTGCACTTGCCATGCCATTAATCATTAAACCGGACATGCATCATACTTGGTTGCACATCATGACATGTTTATGCTTGTTGGTTTACCATGTTGTTTGCTTCTTTCCGGTGTTGCTTCTCCTTGATAATTCAGGTTATGTTGCGATTGTGAGGATCCGTTCGACTACGCCTTTCATCTTCTTCATGGATTCGGTCTTCTTCCTAGTGGGATTTCAGGCAAGATGATCATTACCTAGGATACCACTACTATCTTTGCGTTGCTAGTTGTCTCGATGCTATCGCTATGTCATGCTACCTACCACTTCTTTATCAAGCCTCCCAAATTGCCATGATAAGCCTCTAACCTTTTCTACCATCCTAGCAAACTGTTGTTTGGCTATGTTACCGCTTGCTCAGCCCCTCTTATAGCGTTGCTAGTTGCAGGTGCAGTGCAGGTTGTTCCATGTTGGGATATGGATATCTTGAGATATCACAATATCTCTTATTTAATTGATGCATCTATATACTTGGTAAAGGGTGGAAGGCTTGGCCTTTTTCTTGGTGTTTTGTTCCACTTTTGCCGCCTTACTTTTTGTCATACCGGTGTTATGTTCTTTGATTTTCCATTCCTAACACGGTCGGGGTTTATGTGCCCCCTTGATTCTTCGCTTAAAGTAAAGCTTTCCCGAGGAGATCCAACATTGGTTTTACCATTTGCCTAATAACAACTAAAACTCGCATAGGGACTAACCGGTACCCGAGGATTCTTAATCAACAACCCCGAGCCAGTGCTTGACATGAGTGTTGGTCCACCTACCCAGCAGTCGGCGGTGCTGCCTCGGGGCAACTCGAGGTATTTGGCTATCGTCCACTTAGCATAGATGGATGAGTCCGTAGATAGAGAGCGCGCGGCTCTGGACACGGATCTGACTCACCAGTAGACTTCCTTGGGGTAGTTTTCCTTTCTTCGAAGAACTTGTGCACCGGGATTTCGAGAACACTCGGGTTGTCCCATAGATGGTGTTTTTACCTCCGCGGATCGTGAGAGTTTGTGATGGACTAAGTTGGGACACTCCTGCAGGGTTTAATCTTTTTGAGAGCCATGCCCGCGGTTATGTGGTAGATGGGAAATTTATAATATCCGCTTGTAGAGAATTTGACACTAAACTTGAATTAAAATACACCAACCGCGTGCGTAACCATGACCGTCTCTTTTCAAGAGAGTTCGAGAAGAGAAATGGTGGGGTTATGTTTGACTCATAAGTAGTTCAGGATCACTTATTGATCATTCCTAGTTTGCGACCGTTATGCGTAGTCACTCTTCTTATTCTTGTACTCATAAGTTAGCCATCATACAATGCTTAGTGCTTGCTGCAACCACACCACTTATCCATTCCATACCCATTAAGCTTTGCTAGTCTTGATACCCATGGTAATGGGATTGTTGAGTCCTCGTGGCTCACAGATTACTACAACAACAACTACAAGTAGAGGCAATGCATTGGTCTGACGCGAGTGCGATTCTTGCTTGTTTGGAGTTCTTCTGCTTCTTCTTCTTCGATCAAGGGATAGGTTCCGGGTCGTGAGCCTGGGATTAGCACGGTGGATGTCGCTCTTCTTTTTCGTTTGGTTTCATCCGTAGTCGGATCCTGCTCTTTTGTATGATGATTGCTATGTATTGATGAATTGTTGTATTCATGTTGTAGCTTGTGGCGAGTGTAAGCCTTTATCTTGTATTCTCATCTATTCTGTACATGGTACGTTGTAATGATATCCACCTTCCTATGCGCTCGAAATACGTTTGTGCCCCAGTCATGTGTTCATCACGTGTTTGGGATAGAATCGCATCTTGGACACTACAAGTTGGTATCAGAGCCTTACTGACCGCAGGAGCCCCCTTGATTGATCGAACCGTTGTCGTTGTTGAGTCTAGAAGAAAACTATTTTGAGTCTAGTTATATATCAGAGAGTAGGAATTCTTTTTACTCCTTATCCCCATCGTTACTCTGGTGAGGACTCATGACGTAGGTGTTTTGGATCCATCACTCTCCTTTTTTCACTCAATTTTTTTAGGATCACGCGGGTATTGTGGAATCGGTCTGATATCATTGTGACTGGAATTCTGTTCTTGGTTCCTCCTGTCATTTAGGGGTTGTGGCAGTGTCCCGGGGTGTTGAGCTCCAAGGTGTTTTCGTCACGGTGCTTATCATTTTAGGTCCGGAATACCAGAGGATGCCGACATCGAAAACCCTTCTATACTCTTTGTGGTGAGAGTAGTTTGGCGCCACCCAATACTGGGGAGAGTGATCAGATGTATTGCCACAACTAGTATAGTTGTTGTCTTTCAAAGGTCTAAGGTACACAATTTCCAAGCATCTTGGTTATGTGTTGATGGAGGCAGTACATTTGGAACATAGAATTCTGCTACGAGTTTTGTGATGATATTTTGCTCCTTGCACTTGTTGTACCAGATTGCATAACCGAAAATTTCGGGAGTTCATAGGTCGGAATTCCAGTAGTAACCTAGGTTTATCTTTCCAACAAATGCATGAGGGGTTATGTATTTGTTTCTGGCTTATTCTGCAAGCCCGATCCTTTGTTTTGTGGTATTTGAGTTACTTCGATGTCAAGTGTTGATTCCATACCTTTCCTAAGCAGTGTTCTCATATTTCTATGTGAAAGCTTATCCTTCTGGATCATTGAAATTGTCATGTCAATCCTTTTAACCGGTGCACTTCTCTTCAAGTTATTCCGTACGAGCGCCGTTGAGAAGCCTGAGGATTTGTTTGTTTCATCCTTAATCCTTATTAATATTCAAGTTCATCATCCTTCGTTCTCGTTTCTTCTCTGGTGGATTCAATTCAAGCTTTCAGTGTCGAGCATATCATTTTTTCCTCGTTTCAAATGCTTTCTCATGCTAGTGCACCTCTTAATCATTCACCTCTCGCTATTCTTTTGTTCTGGAGTGTTGAAGATATATCAGAAGATTCATGTTTCCATTCTTAATCCATTCAAGCTATTTCGAGGTTGTTATCTCATTCATGCCATTTAATTCAACCGGTGCAATCTCTCTTTTAAAATTGTTTCGATGGTGTTTCTTTTAGTGGGCCCTAACCCACAGGTCTTTCCTAGGATCATACCTAAATCTTCTAAATTTTTTGGAGTTATTCTCAAATTGTTTTCAAAGTTTGACGTAAGAATGAGTTTTCATCAGTCAGATGCTTCCTCCAAGATCGTCTTCAAGTTATTTTCATCTTTGGCTCAACATTTATATTATTCATTGTCCTCGAGTGTCTCAACAATTTTGGTGGTGTTCCTCATCGTCATTTTCAACATTTGAAGACCGAAGAAGAATTTCTCCTAAATCTTGCCTGTTCTCTTCAAGATTTGTGGTGCTAGCTTCATGCCATCCTCACAATTGTTTTCATTGGGAGAATTTTTTTCATACCCATCTGGAGCACTTAAGGAGTTTTCGTTTCTTGATCATCCAAAGGCCATCATTTCAGAGGATTTCTTCTTTCTAAGTTTTCAGCTTCATTCTCCAATTATTCTAAATTGATGCCTCTTCGTTCATTTCTAATTTATTCTCGTGCATCGTTCAAGTATTCTTTAGCCAACTCGTGATCTCTTTGTTCTCTTGTATCCAAATTCCCTCAAGTAACTTCGCTCGTTTTCCAATTCTTCCCGGCGATTCATTCTCTATCTTTGTTCATTTTCAGATTCTTATGGTGGTTCATTCAAGATTCCTCTTCCTTTGTTATCACATTAGTTCTTTCGTTCTACCCAAAATTCTACCGGTGAGTCGTTCAAGATTTTTGTAAGTTTGTGTTATATCTCTCCTCAATCCTTGCCAGAAGAATAAGTAGCATGCATATCCGTTGCTTGTCATCATTTTAAGTTGATGAAGGGTAAGAATGACATAATTCTTATTCTTGTCTCCTCGAGATGGTTTAACTCTTTCTATCGGAGTTTGTTTGTGATATCAATTTCAAATCATTGCAAGGCTTCATCTTGTTCTTTTCAACTTTCCTTTCGTTTGATCATTCTTTTATTACCGGAGTTCTCACGAAGGCTAATCATGGTGGTTCATCAAAGGTTTCATTCATTCTCGAAGTCTTCAACAAGATTTTGTTGGAGGAGTTCAAGCATTCTTCATATTGCATTCCAGGTGCAATTCTTTCTATCTTATCTTTTGAGGTGGTGTTATGCCATTCTTGATAATTTCCCTTGGTGTTTCATGATTCAAAAGTTGTCAAGAACGAGATATTTTAAAACCATCATTTTCTCCTTGTTCCGGAGATATTTGCAACCCATCAATCTCTTACTTGGAGTTATCTTGGTATAGATTACACCTAAAGCCTTCCATTGGGAATGTTGCTAATTGTGGTGCTTATCAATGATCCAAGTATTCCTTTATCCTCTCGGTGAAGAATTTTTCATCTCTTCGTTGATCTCAATAAATCATTGTTTTCGTTAGTGGCGGGATTTCACCTCAAGTTTTGAGATGTCTCCATAAGCCCATGAGGATCATATCCTTTCCTATTGATTTTCCAACAACTCTGTTCAACCCTTCTTCATAACGATGTTTTTTTTTCAATTTTAATTGGGAGTGTTCTCATTTTTCTTCCCTTTTCTTTCTTTACAACTATCTAGTTTTCCATTCATTTGTTCCGGAGGCAATGTGTCGTTGCGCTCTTTGAAGTATCATCTCATTTTGAGTCTTTTCTACCAGAAGTGTTGTCCAAATTCTTTTGTTATTATCCCTTGTCTATCTCGTTTTAACTAGAGTGGTTTCAAAGCCCATCTTCTCCCTTGAGCTCTTGGTTCTCCCTGCATTCCTTGTACCTCTTGCTTAATGGAGTGTTTTCAATTTTGTTCAACTCTGTTGTGTGCTTTCTTTCAAGTTGTTCAACCTCTCAATGTCCATGGTTTCACTCGTTTTTCAAGAAGCAACTTAGTATTACCTCTTCTCTTCCTCTTCCATTTGTCATCTCTAGATCTTGGGGCGAGATCTCTTGTAAGTGGAGGAGAGTTGTAACACCCCGAGACCGACACTCCAGACGCCTTCCATTTTTTTCCGTTGTCGCCGTGTGTTTTATTTATTTGTTGCATTTCATCACGACTTCATGCGCATTGCCTCCACATGTTTTCTAAACTTGCATCCATTCATAGTTCCCACATTCCCCTTGCCTCCATTGTCCGTTCCATGACCAATCGGGTTTTTGATTCCCTCTTGTCAAACCACATATCATCTCTGCATAGTGCATAGGAACCCTCGCGCGTGCATCCGAAACTTCCCCGAATTCGATCCGGGATGTTGTTACCGATGGGTCCGGATCATCTCCAAACGTCCCTAAAACATCTTCGGTTTCTCTTTTGGACTCCCATAGCATTTTATCCTCGATCGTCCGATTACGATCAGAGGGATCCGATAGCCACTACCCCAAAACCGACCTGCTATATAAACAGCCTAACCCTAGAACCTAGGCCTCATGTCCCATCCATCCCCTCCGCCACCCTCTCCTCGGGATCCTCCCGATCCAAATCCACCCACTCTCCCTCATTTTTCTGAACGAGCCTACCACAGCCCGCAGTCGTCCTCGATCCAGATCGAGGTGAGCTGTCCCCGAGCTCCACGCCATAGAGAGCTCCCGTGCTCAATCTCATCCTCCTGCACGACCTCAACTATGCGCCTCCTCCCCTGCGCCTTGACCTCGCTGGAAACCAACTCCCCTGCTCCTTTCCCTTCCTTCTTTCTCTCTCTATCTCTCTTACGCGCTCAAACTCTCTCCTTGTTCTCTTCTTCACAGGGAACCAAGCCTCTATGGTGCCACCACCTCGTCCCCGCCGTCCTTCATCTTGTTGCCGCCCCAGCCTCCTCCGCCCGTGCCGGAGCGCGCCACCGCACCGACGACCAAGCTGCAGTCAAGTTCTCGGAGCCGTCCTTGCCTGCTGCTGCTCCCTGCATCACCCTGCGCTACCGCCAATACGCGCCTCCTCTTCATAGAATGGGGACGACAAGATGCATGTGTACATCGCCATCGCCGCTGCCGTTGTTGACCCACTCGCGCCAAGCCTCCACGTCACCTCCTTTGCATCGAACGAGGTATTTGGCTATCATCCACTTAGCATAGATGGATGAGTCTGTCGATAGAGAGCGTGCGGCTCTGGACACGGTTCTGGCTCACCGAGAGATCTCCTTGGGATAGTTTTCCTTTCTTCAAAGAACTTGTGCATCGGGATTCCGAGAACACTTGGGTTGTCCCTAGATGGAGGTTGTACCTCCGCAAATCGTGAGAGTTGTGATGGATTTGTTGGGAAACGTTGCATGGAAAACAAAAAAAAATTCTACGCACACGCAATGATCTATCCATGGAGATGCATAACAATGAGGGGGAGAGTGTGTCTACGTACCCTCGTAGACCGTAAGAGGATGCGTTTCTCAACGCGGTTGATGTAGTCAAACTTCTTCGCACTTCAACCGATCAAGCACACGTTCAGCTCGATGATGTCCCTCGCCTTCTTGATCCAGCAAGACGTCAAGGTAGTAGATGAGTTCCGTCAGCACGACGGCATGGTGACGGTGATGGTGAAGTGATCCTCGCAGGGCTTCGCCTAAGCACTACAAAAATATGACCGAGGGTGTAAACGGTGGAGGGTGGCGCCGCACACGGCTAAGCAATTATATGGGGTGTGCTAGGGGAGCCCCCCACGTATATATAGGTGGGAGGGAGAGGGGAGGCAGCCAGGGTGCGCCCCAAGTAGGATCCGAATCCTACTAGGGGTTTCCCCAAGTGGCGGCCCCTGCCTTATTTCACCGGAGAAGAAAGGGAAGGGGGAAGAGAGAAAGGAAAGGGGGAGGGGGCGAACCCCCCTTTTCCTTCTCCCAATTCGGCCTCCTGCCATAGCGGGGTGCTCTGATAACCCACAAGTATAGGGGATTGCAACAACTTTCGAGGGTAGAGTATTCAACCCAAATTTATTGATTCGACACAAGGGGAGCCAAAGAATATTCTTGAGTATTAGCAGTTGAGTTGTGAATTCAACCACACCTGGATAACTTAGTATCTGCGGCAAAGTGTTTAGTAGCAAAAGTGATATGATAATAATAGTAGCGGTAGCAAAAGTAAAGATAAATGTTTTTGGGTTTTTGTAATAGTTGTAACAGTAGCAACAGAAAAGTAAATAAGCGAAGAACAATATGTGAAAAGCTCGTAGGCAATGGATCAGTGATGTATAATTACACCGGATGCGATTCCTCATGCAATAGTTATAACATAGGGTGATATAGAACTAGTTCCAGTTCATCAATGTAATGTAAGCATGTATTCCGTAAATAGTCATACGTGCTTATGGAAAAGAACTTGCATGACATCTTTTGTCCTACCCTCCCGTGTTCAGCGGGGTCCTAGCAGAAACTAAGGGATATTAAGGCCTCCTTTTAATAGAGAACCGGAACAAAGCATTAGCACATAGTGAATACATGAACTCCTCAAACTATGGTCATCACCGAGAAGTATCCCGATTATTATCACTTCGGGGTTGTCAGATCATAACACATAATAGGTGACTATAGACTTGCAAGATAAGATCAAGAACACACATATATTCATGAAAACATAATAGGTTCAGATCTGAAATCATGGCGCTCGGGCCCTAGTGACAAGCATTAAGCATAACAAAGTCATAGCAACATCAATCTCAGAACATAGTGGATACTAGGGATCAAACCCTAACAAAACTAACTTGATTACATGATAAACCTCATCCAACCCATCACCGTCCAGCAAGCCTACGATGGAATTACTCACGCACGGCGGTGAGCATCATGAAATTGGTTACGGAGGATGGTTGATGATGACGACAACGTTGAATCCCCCTCTCCGAAGCCTCGAACGGACTCCAGATCAGCCCTCCCGAGACAGATTAGGGCTTGGCGGCGGCTCCGTGTCATGAAACGCTATGAAACTTTCTCCTTGATTTTTTCTCCCCGAGACGGTATATATGGAGTTGGAGTTGAGGTCGGGAGGTGTCCAGGGGGTCCACGAGATAGGAGGGCGCGCCCTAGGGGGGCGCCCCCTATCTTGTGGACAGCCCGTGGGCCCCCTGGCCTTCATTCTTTCGCCAAAAATTCTTATTAATTCTGAAAATTGCCTTCGTGGATTTCCAGGACATTCCGAGAACTTTTATTTTCTACACATAAAACAACATCATGGCAGTTCTGCTGAAAACAACGTCAGTCCGGGTTAGTTTCATTCAAATCATGCAAGTTAGAGTCCAAAACAAGGGCAAAAGTGTTTGGAAAAGTAGATACGTTGGAGACGTATCAACTCCCCCAAGCTTAAACCTTTGCTTGTCCTCAAGCAATTCAGTTCATAAACTAAAAGTGATGAAGAAAAACTTTTACAAACTCTGTTTACTTTTGTTGTTGTAACATGAAAAGCCAGAATTCAAGTTTCAGCAAATATTATGAACTAACCATACTAACAATAATACATAGGTCTCACAATTACTCATATCAATAACATAATCAGCTAGCGAGCTATAATAATAAAACTCGGATGCCAACACTTTCTCAAAATAATCATAACATGATATAACAAAATAGTATCTCGCTAGACCTTTCTGAGACCGCAAAACATAAATGCAGAGCACCTTTAAAGATCAAGGATTGACTAAACATTGTAATTCATGGTAAGAGAGATCCAGGCAAGTCATACCCAATATAAACCAATAATAATGAATCCAAACGACAGTGTGCTCTCCAGCGGGTGCTTTTTAATAAGAAGGGTGATGACTCAACATAAAAGTAAATAGATAGGCCCTTCGCAGAGGAAGCAGGGATTTGTAGAGGTGCCAGAGCTCGATTTTAAAATAGAGATTGAATAACATTTTGAGCGGCATACTTTCGCTATCAACGCAACAACTATGAGATGGCTGTATCTTCCATACTACATGCATTATAGGCAGTTCCCAAACAGAATGGTAAAGGTTTATACTCCCCCAACCACCAACAAGCATCAATACATGGCTTGCTCGAAACAACGAGTGCCTCCAACATACAACAACCCTGGGGGAGTTTTGTTTAATTATTTTGATTTGCTTTGATCTTTTTGGATCATGGGACTGGGCATCTCGGTTACCGGCCCTTCCTCGTGAATGAGGAGCGGAGTCCACTCCTCTTGAGAATAACCCACCTAGCATGGAAGATATAGGCAGCCCTAGTTGAAACATGAGCTGCTCGAGCATACAAAACAGAATTTCATTTGAAGGTTTGGAATTTGGCACATACAAATTTACTTGGAACGGTAGGTAAATACCGCATATAGGAAGGTATAGTGGACTCATATGGAACAACTTTGGGGTTTAAGGAGTTTGGATGCACAAGCAGTATTCCCACTTAGTACAGGTGAAGGCTAGCAAAAGACTGGGAAGCGACCAACTGAGAGAGCGACAACAGTCGTAAACATGCATTAAAATTAATTTACACCGAGTACAAGCATGAGTAGGATATTATCTACCATGAACATAAATATCATGAAGGCTATGTTGATTTGAATCAACTACATGCGTGAACATGTGCCAAGTCTAGTCACTCAATTCATTTAAAGGAGGATACCATCCCATCATACCACATCATAATCATTCTAATAGCATGTTGGCATGCAAGGTAAACCATTATAACTCATAGCTAATCAATCATGGCACAAGCAACTATAATCTCTAAATGTCATTGCAAATATGTTTACTTCATAATAGCTGACTCAGGAACAATGAATCATCATATTTACAAAAACAAGAGAGGTCGAGTTCATACCAGCTTTTCTCATCCCAATAAGTCCATCATATATCGTCATTATTGCCTTTCACTCGCATGACCGAACGATGTGTATAATAATAAGAGTGTACATGCATTGGACTAAGCTGGAATCTGCAAGCATTCAACTCAAGAGAGAAGACAAGTAATATGGGCTCTAAGTTAAATAAACAATCATGCATATAAGAGCCACTAAGCATTTTCACTATGGTCTTCTCGACCCCCAAAAGAAAGAAAAGAAAATAAAACTATTTACACAGGAAAGCTCCCAACAAGTAAAAGAAGAACGAGAAATCTTTTTGGGTTTTCATTTTAATTTCTTCTACAAGCAAGGAAATTAAACTAACTAATTTTTTTGGTTTTTCTTAAGGTTTAGCAAACACACAAGAAGAAAGCTAGAAAAATAAATTTAAACTAACATGGATAATACAATGAAAGAGTGTGAGCACCGACGACTAGTGTGTGAACATGAATGTAAAGTCGGTGAGAAATACGTACTCCCCCAAGCTTAGGCTTTTGGCCTAAGTTGGTCTAATACCAATGACCGCCTGACTGATATCCATAAGAATAGCCGGGGTAGTACTGAGATGAAGAGGCAACCGCCTCCTGAGCAGCAGCGTGTTGGTGAGATGCCTCCATTCCCCTCTCATGTTCAGTGGCTTCTTCCCTGGTGACAACATATCTTCCTTTTGTCTGATAATCAAAAAGGTAGGGAGCAGGAAGAGTAACAGGGATGACATTGCGTCTGTTATAGGTTAGTCGATAATGGAGGAATTGTTCATTCCTCTCAAGAAAATGATGATTAAACATAGCTTCTTTATCCAAATAAACAGGAGGTACAAGCATATCCCCCTCTCGTGGAGCTATATTAAGAAAATTAGCCACACGGGTTGCATAAATTCCTCCAAATAAATCTCTCTTTTTATTATTGTTATGCAACCTACGTGCAACTATTGCCCCCAAGTTATAACCTCTATAACCTGACACAACACTCTTGAGGACACAAAGATCAGGGGCACACATGTGACATACTTCGTCCTTACCGTTAATGCATCTACCAATAAAGAGAGCAAAGTAATGTATAACAGGAAAATGGATGCTCCTTATGGTAGCTTGTGTTACGTCCCTAGATTCTCCCACAGTAATACTAGCAAGAAAATCTCTAACTTCATATTTGGGAGGATCATTAACATTACCCCACTGCGGGAGTTTGCAAGCAGTTGTGAAATCCTCTAAATCCATGGTATAAGATTTATCATAAATATCAAACATAACACTAGGAGAATTACGCGAAGAAATATATTCGAACCTCCGCACAAAGGAATCAATCAATTGATAATATTGAGGACACTTATCTTGTAAGAAGTCCTCCACCTCAGCATTACGCACATATGCGTCAAATTCATCCTTGAAGCCTGCTTCGACCATAAAATCATCAGATGGCCATTCACAAGCCCGAACATTTGCGTCCCTCGGCAAATTAACATCTTGTTCACGTATAGCAATCCTTGGCCCTTTCTTTGCCGAGGAACCACCTTGGTACATTCTTCTAAGCATATTTCTTTTTCTGAAAATTTCTGAAATTTTAGTAACTTCAAAATAAAAGTGAATAAAACTAAACAAGATTGATAGCAACTACTCCTACAAGTGCCTAGAGCCTATATAAGGCATTGGAATTGCTTGGGACCTCAAAAATTTAACATGCAAGCTCAAGAACATGGTCACCTATGCAGCAAAAAATTGCAATGAATAAAGCACTAGAACAAAAACTATTTGGACCAATGGAGGAGTCACATACCAAGCAACAATTTCCCAAAGCAGTTTTGTGAATGGAGCTTTGAGCTAAGAGATCGAGAATCGCAGCAAAACGAGCTAGAACTCGGGCTTGAGCTGGATGGGGATTTTTGGGGTAGAAGATGAAGTGTGTGGATGCTGGCATAAGTGGGGGGGACCCACCAGGGGCCCACGAGACAGGGGGCGCGCCCTACAGGGGGAGGGGGCGCCCTCCTCTCTTGTGGCCTGGTGCATGCCCCTTTTGCAGTGTTTTCAGTGCCTAAAATCCTCAAATATTCCAGAAAAAATCATACTAAATTTGCAGGGCATTTGGAGCACTTTTATTTTCAGACTATTTTTAAAGCACGGATAATTCAGAAAACAGACGGATAATACTATTTTTGCTTTATTTATTCTAAATAACAGAAAGTAAAAAGAGGGTACAGAAGGTTGTGCCTTCTAGTTTCATCCATCTCGTGATCATCAAAATGAACCCACTAACAGGTTGATCAAGTCTTGTTAACAAATTCATTCCTAATAACACGGAACCGGAGAAATCTCGAATAACACTAAGTTACCTCAACGGGGATATGAAAATCCCCAACAATAAGAATATCATACTTTTTCTTGACAGTAGGGAGAGGAAATTCAAAACCTCCAAAAAATGATAGTTGGGACTTTTTCAATAGAATTGATGCTATGAACTTGAGATTGTTTCCTTGGAAAGTGTACCGTATGCTCATTACCATTAACATGAAAAGTGACATTGCCTTTGTTGCAATCAATAACAGCCCCTACAGTATTAAGAAAAGGTCTACCAAGGATAATAGACATACTATCATCCTCAGGAATGTTAGGAATAACAAAGTCCGTTAAGATGGTGACATTTGCAACCACAACAGGCACATCCTCACAAATACCGACAGGTATAGCAGTTGATTTATCAGCTATTTGCAAAGATATTTCAGTAGGTGTCAACTTATTCAATTCAAGTCTACGACATAAAGAGAGAGGCATAACACTAACACCGGCTCCAAGATCACATAAAGCAGTTCTAACATAATTTTTTTAATAGAGCATGGTATAGTTGGAACACCCGGATCTCCAAGTTTCTTTGGTATTCCACCCTTAAAAGTGTAATTAGCAAGCATGGTGGAAATTTCAACTTCCAGTATCTTTCTTTTACTTGTGATGATATCCTTCATATACTTAGCATAAGGATTTACTTTCAGCATATCAATTAAGCGCATACGTAAGAAAATAGGTCTAATCATTTCAGCAAAGTGCTCAAAATCCTCATCATCCTTTGACTTGGATGGTTTAGGAGGAAAGGGCATGGGTTTCTGAACCCATGGTTCTCTTTCTTTACCGTGCTTCCTAGCAACAAAATCTCTCTTATCATAACGTTGATTCTTTGATTGTGGGTTATCAAGATCAACAGCAGGTTCAATCTCTACATCATTGTCTTTGCTAGGTTGAGCATCAACATGAACATTATCATTAACATTATCACTAGGTTCATGTTCATCACCTGATTGAGTTTCAGCATCAGAAATAGAAATATCATTGGGGTTCTCAGGTGTGTCTACAGTAGGTTAATTAGAAGCATGCAAATTCCTATCATTTTTCTTTTTCTTCTTTTTAGAAGAACTAGGTGCCTCTAAATTATTTCTCTAAGAATCTTGCTCGATTCTCTTAGGGTGGCCTTCAGCATACAAAGGTTCCTGAGTCATTCTACCAATTCTAGTAGACACTCTAACAGCAAAGTCATTTTTATTATTCAATTCCTCAAGCAAATCATTCTGAGCTTTAAGTACTTGCTCAGCTTGAGTAGCAACCATAGAAGCATATTTGCTAACGCGGTGAAGTTCATCTTTAACTCTAGCCAGATTATCACCTACGCGTCCTATCTCAAAAGCATTATTCTTTAACTCTCTACCAACATAAGCATTAAAACTTTCTTGTCTAGCCATAAAGTCATCAAATTCATCTAAGCATGGGCTATGAAATTTAGTAGAGGTTACTTCAACTTTATCATATCTATAGGGAGAATTTACCTTTACTACCCGTGCCGGGTTGTCAAGACAATGTGGTTCTTCAGGCGGTAAATTAAGACCATGTATTTCTTCAATAGGAGGTAAATTCTTAACATCTTCAACTTTAATACCTTTTTCTTTCATTGATTTCTTTGCCTCTTACATATCTTCAGGACTGAGAAATAAAACACCTCTCTTCTTCGGAGTGGGTTTAGGAATAGGCTCAGGAGTTGGCTCAATTGGTTCAGGAACTACTTCAGGAACTGGCTGAGGAAGAGTCCAATTATTTTCATTAGTCAACATATTATTCAATAGTATTTCAGCTTCGTCGACTGTTCTTTCCCTGAAAACACAACCAGCACAACTATCCAAGTAGTCCTTGGAAGCATCGGTTAGTCCATTATAAAAGATATCAAGTATTTCATTTTTCTTAAGAGGATGATCAGGCAAAGCATTAAGTAACCAGAGAAGCCTCCCCCAAGCTCGTGGGAGACTCTCTTCTTTGATTTGCACAAAATTATATATTTCCCGCAGGGCAGCTTGTTTCTTATGAGCAGGGAAATATTTAGCAGAGAAGTAATAAATCATATCCTGGGGACTACGCACACAACTAGGAGCAAGAGAATTATACCAAGTCTTAGCATCACCCTTTAATGAGAACGGGAATATCTTAAGGATATATAAATAGCGAGACTTCTCATCATGAGTAAATAGGGTGGCTATATCATTCAACTTGGTAAGATGTGCCACAACAGTTTCAGATTCAAGGCCATAAAAAGGATTGGATTCAACTAAAGTAATAATATCAGGATCAACAGAGAAATCATAATCCTTATCAGTAACATAGATAGGTGAAGTAGCAAAAGCAGGATCGGGTTTCATCCTAGCATTAAGAGACTGTTGCTTCCATTTAGCTAATAATTTCTTAAGATCATTTCTATCATTGCAAGCAAGAATTTCCATAGCAGCTGTTTCATGCATAACATAACCCTTAGGAACAACAGGTAAAACATAATCATTGGGGGGACCTTCATCCTCACTATCATCAATAATAGGTTCTTCAATATTTTCATCCCCCCTAAATCTAGCAAGTTGTTCATCTAGAAATTCACCTAATGGCACAGTAGTATCACACACATAAGTAGTTTCATCATTCATAGAAGAAGTGGCATCATCAATAACATGCGACATATCAGAATTCATAGCAGTAGCAGGTTTAGGTGTCGCAAGCTTACTTATAACGGAAGGAGAATCTAGTGCAGAGCTAGATGACAGTTCCTTACCTCCCCTCGTAGTTGAGGGCAAAATAGTAGTTCGATCGTCTTTCAAGTTCTTCATAGTGATCAACAGATATAAATCCCAAGTGACTCAGAGAGTAGAGCTATGCTCCCCGGCAACGACGCCAGAAATTAGTCTTGATAACCCACAAGTATAGGGGATCGCAACAGCTTTCGAGGGTAGAGTATTCAACCCAAATTTATTGATTCGACACAAGGGGAGCCAAAGAATATTCTTGAGTATTAGCAGTTGAGAGTTGTCAATTCAACCACACCTGGATAACTTAGTATCTGCAACAAAGTGTTTAGTAGCAAAAGTGATATGATAATAATAGTAGCGGTAGCAAAAGTAAAGATAAATGTTTTTGGGTTTTTGTAATAGTTGTAACAGTAGCAACGGAAAAGTAAATAAGCCAAGAACAATATGTGAAAAGCTCGTACGCAATGGATCAGTGATGGATAATTACACCGAATGTGATTCCTCATGCAATAGTTATAATGTAGGGTGATATAGAACTAGCTCCAGTTCATCAATGTAATGTAAGCATGTATTCGGTAAATAGTCGTACGTGCTTATGGAAAAGAACTTGCATGGCATCTTTTGTCCTACCCTCCCGTGTTCAGCGGGGTCCTAGCGGAAACTAAGGGATATTAAGGCCTCCTTTTAACAGAGAACCGGAACAAAGCATTAGCACATAGTGAATACATGAACTCCTCAAACTACGGTCATCACCGAGAAGTATCCCGATTATTGTCACTTCGGGGTTGTCGGATCATAACACATAATAGGTGACTATAGACTTGCAAGATAAGATCAAGAACACACATATATTCATGAAAACATAATAGGTTCAGATCTGAAATCATGGCACTCGGTCCCTAGTGACAAGCATTAAGCATAGCAAAGTCATAGCAACATCAATCTCAGAACATAGTGGATACTAGGGATCAAACCCTAACAAAACTAACTTGATTACATGGTAAATCTCATCCAACCCATCACCGTCCAGCAAGCCTACGATGGAATTACTCACACACGGCGGTGAGCATCATGAAATTGGTGATGGAGGATGGTTGATGATGACGACGGCGACGAATCCCTCTCTCCGGAGCCCCGAATGGACTCCAGATCAGCCCTCCCGAGAGAGATTAGGGCTTGGAGGCGGCTCCGTGTCGTGAAACGCTATGAAACTTTCTCCTTGATTTTTTTCTCCCCGAGACGGTATATATGGAGTTGGAGTTGAGG